>NC_090258.1:17164053-17196553 GCF_037325665.1 Littorina saxatilis
CCATAATTGCACTGGGGACAGCTTTCACTATCATTTAACAAATCTCCGTGAAAAAGCGTGCATGCCTTCGGCGAATCGCAATGTGGACAAGGTCCGTTTAATGTTAAAATCAATCATCTGGATTTTCTTTTAGAGGTACATTCCTTGCCAATCTTGTAAATCCGTACGTGGGACAAGAGCATCCTATTCCACTTGGACACATGCCAACAATCTACAGCCAGGCTGCTTTCCGCGCAGAGTGGGGCGCGCATCACTTTTCCCCAAATTAAATTTCGTAACTGAAACCTCTGTCAACCTGCTAAATTAATTCAGCAAAACAAGCCGCGCTCTGCACAGCGGCAAGCAGCCAGGCTGTTCATGTGTCTAAAAAGAAGTTAGTTAGTCAGATAGCTGTTGCTTTTTGGGTCCAGCGGACCATTTAGGCCAAATCAGGACCCCACAAGTTTAACATAGCACTCTAAAAGGAAGGAAGCATTTACTCCATGTAAAAGTGAGATATGTGGTGGTGTACTTGATTGCTTGCACGAGAAGGAATGTAGCTTTTAACGCTAAAATCCATAACCTGCGTTTCATGTTGCACCGAATCAATCGCTTTGCGTCATTTCAGGATACGACCATACCGATTACCGAAACCGCATATAATTTTTTTCACGCGGACCCAATAAAAGTAACAGCTGATTTCAATTAAAACATAATGACAGAGACCAGAGCCCGTGGGGAATGTCCGTGTGCAATATCGACCATGCTAGTTTTGCTGCTTTTAAAGATGAAGAAAAGCTCAAAAGCCAGCTACATGTACGTGATCGTAAGTGGACGAATTGCTCCAAATTCGTGGAATGGACGCTTTTCCGGAATCAACAGCGTCTTTGTCAATTCACTGTATTTAGCAAATTAATGCATCAGTCCTTGTAAATGCAGAGATATTGTGAAAGTCGGCACGCAGGCAGTTACATGTTATTTAAGGATGAGGTCGTAGCCTTATGACTCGTTCTAAATAGGCGGAATTATCGATGCTGCAGTAACAGGGGGGTTTGGCCGATTCTGCGTATTATTTGACCAAACTAAATGTTGCTACTGTACAGTATAAGGCGAAGCTCAGCAGTCAGAACTTTACATGATTGTAAATTCAGGATGCTGTCAAAATCTGGATGACTTATTCTTACATTCGCGGAATTCAGTTGTCGATCTTACGGAATAGGCGTAATCTTTGTCGATGTCGCGTAATCAGCAAACGACTGCCTCTTCCGTGAACGGGGCAGTGTTTTGTCGAATGTGGGTCATATTCTAAGACCTGCGCATTTCACCGACTGGCACCTAATTTCGCCAAAAAACAAAAGCCGGTCACAGCAATTACCCATTTTGTTGTTCCTGTTTTATTAATGTTGTTTCCTATAAAACTTCCTAAAGTTTGTGATTTTTGGGGGTCATTTACAGCTCAAACACCCCCCCCCCCCCTCCCCCTCCCCCGACTATGTCTCTGTCTCGCCTCCAACCTTTCTCATTCTGTTTTCGTTTTCTTGTTGCAGCATAAACACACACTATCACACAAGCGAAACCGATTTGGCATAAATTTGCATTCTGCACACACACACACACACTGACACTCCAAAAGTGTTCCGAATGTTTTTTGCCTCCACACACAATATGGTTGGCGTGTTTTGAATGTGGGAGGCTGCAGCTGCCAGTACTTGCTCAAGTTATCATGTTTGTTTGACTGCAACGCAACAGTAGGGGTGCGAGGGGAGAGTGTGTGTAGGGGGGCGCCCCCAAAGTACTCGTGTTGTTTCTCGCTTTGTGCATCCCTTCGCTTGGTTATGGTGCTGAAGTTCCACTTGTCTGTCTCCTTCGTTCGCTCGATGTTGAAACGCTCAACAATTATGAACTGCTTGTGTTTGTTTTGAAAGCTAGCAGTGCATCCTGACTGCCTTAGCAAATATTTGATTTTGAGAGAAGAGAGAGAGAGAGAGAGAGAGAGAGAGAGAGAGAGAGAGAGAGAGAGAGAGAGAGAGAGAGAGAGACAATGACAATGACAAATCTTTATTTTTCGAGGGTGACAAGAATAAGCATAGGTATGCTTTTTTGCATCTGGCCCTCGCCCTAAAGAGGGACTAAACTATTTTACTATAACTATGACTAGGGAAAAAAAGGTTACATAAAAACATTAATGGTAGAACATATAAGTTTATGTACATGAAGCGCATTATGTAGAAGCATTGTAGATCATAAGGTAGTGTTCAAAATTGGGTGTAAAGCAATGAAGATAAACGGAAAGTAACCCAACAATACATTAGCTCAGCAAAACAATGTATTACAGAGCCAAATCTTCGTGATTTTGTCACAATAAACCATAATTCCGATAATGAACAACTGTATACAAAGAAAACATACCAATCAAGTTTATTTGTTCATAGAGTTCATTAAATGGAAAGAATATTTGGTTCTAAAAGAATCTGTGTTGGTGGATTGCCGCAGGGCGTCCGGAAGAGCGTTCCAGAGGCTGCTTCCTGAATAAACAAGACTTGATTTAAATAGGTCTATCCTAGGAAGAGGAGAGAGAGAGACAGACAGAGAGACAGACAGACAGACAGACAGAGAGGGCGAGACAGAGCATGACAATAAAACTGACAAAGAAGACAAGACACTATCATAGTGCACGCGACAGACACATAAACAGACGAATGAAGAGACAGCGGCGAATGAGGGTAACACAAATTCGTCTCACATAAGACATAACGGCATACAAAACAAAAATAGGAAGCAATTTGGAAGCTAAATGTCACATGCCATACTTGTATGTAGAATACTCACGTGTTGTCTTTCTGTTTTCTGTATTAAGTCGTCGAATGTTTCATCTGTAGATCGGTCTGCTTTGCCTAACGTCTGCAACACCTGCACACACATATACAACACAGCAGTTTTAAAGGACGAGTCACTGAAACATTTCTTTATCATGCAGATGATTATATAAACACTTCTTAGTTTTAAATTGCGCTGGAATCAATTAAGTTGTTCTTTATTTCCTGAAAACAGCGGGATTTCGTAGATTCTGGCACTACCGACCTCGGGTTCAACTTCAAGGAGGTTGCAAAATGAAAATTGTAGGGTTTGGGCAAAAGCAGACAACACCCATACCGCGCAGCGAGAGAGAGAGAAAGAGAGAGAGAGAGAGAGAGAGAGAGAGAGAGAGAGAGAGAGAGAGAGAGAGAGAGAGAGGGAGAGAGAAATATATAGAGAGAGAAACAGAGAGAGAAACAGAGAGAGAGACAGAGAGAGAGAGACAGAGAGAGAGAGAAAGAGAGAGAGACAGAGACAGAGACAGAGAGAGAAAGAGAGAGCGAGAGCAGACGCTGAACATGTCTGTGTCAATCTGCACAATCATTCATACCTGGGACCGAACGTACACACACACACACACATATATATATATATACACACACGCTCGCATACACACTGATAGAGAGATAGAGAAGACAAATGTAACAGGACACATAAAATGACGACAGCAAAGCGTAACTTCACGCTCATTACGTCAGTGTTCATCTGCAGCTTCCTCCACACCAGGTGCTGAACTACACAAGTCACTCTCACACACACACACACACACACGCACGCACGCACGCACATACGCACGCACGAACACACATACATACACACACACACACACACACGCCTGTCTGTCACCCTCCCCATCCATGCCCCCCACCCCATCCATGCCCCCACCCCTACACCTCTTCCTATAGTTTGCCCGTTGCAAATCATAGTCCGGTCTTTGCTCAGCGTTCATTGACAAATCCGCGGTGTTTGCCGAGTGCAGAAAAAGCACACACAGGGGCATCTCTGGCGGAATGCTGGCCCGAGTCCTCCCCGACACCTCCCTTCACGAGACACCAACCAACAAGTCAAGCAGAAAGTTACTTGGCTCTGTCTACAAACCACAGTACAGGCGCTGGCACAGGACTTTCGACAGAAAAGGTGACTGTGACACTCAACCAGTAAAACCAAGCACACCTGCGTATTCACAGACACATTCCATCCAGTGTAAACCACTTGGTGAATCACCACAAATCTATCCAGGATTGTACATGGGATAATAGTGGCGGGCATGGGGGGGGGGGGGGGGGGGGAGGAGGGGGGAGTATCAACATCCTGGCTGTTATCTGTGCAGAGTTAGATTTTTTTCTGCCTATTTTCTACCCCCAGGTGTCATTCAAAAATGACATCTACGACATTATAATTCAGCAAAAATGATTCACCCTACCAGTAAACAGCGAGCCTGTCGATTTTTTGTTGATGTCCAAGTGGCAGTATAGTGTCATACCATGCAAATGGACGCATGATTTACAAGATGCTTTACAGAAGGAAGGTACCTTGACACCAAGGCCGAGGGTACGCTCAAAGCTGTACGTGTGATGCTCGCTTTCATCTTACTTCATTTGCCTTGACAACTGTATCCGACAACGTTAATTCCCTCTTTTATAATGATAGCTTTCCTGGAGAGCCAAAACGTGATAAAACTGTTCTCCAAAACGTCGGCCACAAACCCCTGTGCCCCCCTTCAAGTCCCAAAGTAAGAGATGAATGCGGAATGGCACAGAGGGGGACACATACCACAGATAGTTCACAAGAGAACTTCAAGGTCCGTCGCGGACATGTTACATGTGTAAGTTTGGGTTCCTCATTCATCCTCAACCTTCACACGCTTTCCCTCTACAGTGTTGAGCCACATGAGTAGGATTAGGGAGGCAAAGCTATCTTTCATCTGCAGCTCACATTTGTTTTTCATTATCCAGAAAGTAACAGAGTGACGGTACCACATTAGAAAAATCAAGGCATTTTCTCAAATAAGGCACACAAAAACAAAATAGGTGTGGTTACGGTAACATAGCCAAAAAAAATAGGGTAGGAAGGTTGGCAATCACTTTTTACACCCCCGGTATAGGGGTGTGTATAGGTTTCACTGGATGTGTTTGTTTGTTTGTGTGTTTGTGTGTTTGTGTTCGCATATAGATCTCAAGAATGAACGGACCGATCGTCACCAAACTTGGTGAACAGGTTCTATACATTCCTGAGACGGTCCTTACAAAAATTGGGACCAGTCAAACACACGGTTAGGGAGTTATTGGTGGATTAAGATTAAGAGTGACATATTAATGGTCAAAGGGAAATAACCTTCTCAGTTGGTGGCAGTGAGAATGGTTATTTCCCTTTCACCAACGGGGGTGTTTTTCCTACCTGGACGTACCCTTTCGCAATGGACCCTGTGTTTACATTCTGACTTCTGACTTCTGACTTCTGACTTTTGACTTTTGACTTTTGACTTTTGACTTTTGTCTTCTGACTTTTGACATCGAACGCAGAAGAAGAAGAAGAAGACTTCTGACTTTTGACTTCTGACTTTCTCTCTTCTGACTTCTGACTTCTGACTTCTGGTAAGGACGGGGGAATTTCTACCTCGGAGGAATTTCTTGGTTTTTTTTAACTTTTTTTTCTAATGTGTACAAATTAAACCTACTTGACAGGAAAATAAGTGTGCGACTCGGGCAATTTCGCTTTCATTGCGTTTTCTGCACTCGTTTTTTATTTTTTTATTTTTTTTTTTACAAATGTAATAAAAAGTTATAGGGTCGGCCCCTAAAAATAGGGTAGGTCGGGTTACCGTAACCACATCTATTTTTTTTTTTTAGGCCTAAGTGTGTTAAATTTTAGTCGTGCTCACAATAAAGAGATGCTGCCAGAATTTATTGTCTTCGCAGTTCCGCAAGTTTGCCTTTTGGCCACCATGAGCAAATTGCCGCAGGTCTGCCGAAAACATGGAAAAGTGTTCGGATCTGTGATAAAAGTATTGGTGTTTTGCCGATTGCCGCAACCATACGACGTGACATCCCGTCATACCATTCTTTTTTACCATGGACAAGTATACATATTTGATCATCTGAGCATATAAGCAATGTATTTGTGTCAATATTTACTACAATGCAAATAAAGTTTCCTTTTTAAAAATTATTTAATAACAGCTACTTCCTGGGAAACACACACACACATACACACACACTGACAAAGACACAGAAACAGACAAAACACTCCCGTCCTCATCACACACACACTGACACACAGTCGTAAACAATTCGTACAAGGGCACCAGAGTAAGTAAGTAAGGTGACATTAGGCACACACAAAAAATTGTATGTTTCTGGTCACCCGACCCTACCTAGTTTTTTTCCCGCCGACCCTGGACTTTTTTTTATTGCATTTGTAAAAAAAAAAGAAGAAAAAGAAAGCGTCATAACGAAAGTAACAGACGGCAGACGACACAAGGGGGGATAACCCCGCATCCCTTTTGTCTCATTTGTTTTGTAATGTGTTGTCTTTCTCTTTGTATAGTAAGTCCAGTCTCTTTTGCGTCACTGTCTAGTTATTTTCTACCCTGACCAACAACAAAAAAACAAACAAAAAACAAAAAATCCCTACCTATACCTACCCTATCTTTTGTAGCCACGTTACCAGAAACATACAACTTGTTTTTCTTGGCCTCAGTAATTCAATGCCAGCGAGCCGGGAACGAATGGTTGGGTGAGGTGTGAATAGGGTAGTAGGGATGGAAAGGGGACCCTGAATGGAAATGACATGCATGCGGGTTTCCCAGGGTACATATAAATATAGAGTCACACGATACAACAGCCCCTGTCATGAGGGTAGCGCAGGTCCCCATTACAGAGGTCACAAGTGCTATTTAAAACACCTCAGAATTCCTGAGTATCTGATATGGAAAAGAACGGCATGATGTCACTCCGTACGAAGGCATTTTGAACGAAGGTTGTGTGAAAAGAAGTCTGGGAGAAACGTTCTGCTTCTATCACGAAGGGGGGGGGGGGAGAGAGGGAGAGAGAGAGAGAGAGAGAGAGGGGGAGAGAGAGGGGGGAGAGAGAGGGGGGAGAGAGAGGGGGGAGAGAGAGAGATAGAGAGAGAGGGGGGAGAGGGAGAGAGAGGGGGGGAGAGAGAGGGGGAGAGAGAGAGATAGAGAGAGAGAGAGGGGGGAGAGAGCGAGAGCGAGAGAGAGAGAGAGAGAGAGAGAGAGAGAGAGAGAGAGAGAGAGAGAGAGAGAGAGAGAGAGAGAGAGAGAGAGAGAGAGAGAGAGAGAGAGATCCCAACCGACAATCTACTGAGAGGGTCCAAGGACACCCAATTTTAATTATTTAGAGGGGAGGGGGTCCAAGGACCCTCTTGGCGGAAGTTAAGAGGGTCCCAAGACCAGTAGGACTTTTTGAAGTTCTGTGAAACCTTCTCAACTGCGTTGTTTGTCATATTGATTCGATTTACGCCGTGAATTTACCTCGGAGCAAATCTTGCAGAAAATTTTCTAATCTTCGAAATCTAGCCAAGTGTAACTATGTTCTCGTCCATTTTGTACGGAAACTAGCTGACGATTACTGTCTGAAAATCATTAACCCATGGAACGCATGATAACGCAAATGTAGTGCGTCCGGCCTGGACCCGAGAGAGAGATACTTACAGATGGACACAAACACATGCGCACACACATGCACACACACACACACGCGCGCTCACTCACGGACAGACAGACAGGCAAAGAGACCTACACACGAGTCTCTAGCTACAGACATGCGTCGTCATTTACATACTCTGGACTACATGGAAAGATACGGCAAAGACTACTATTACTAATCTATATGTCTGTCTGCTTGTCTGTCTGTGTCTCTTCCCCAAAACTCCGCGCTACAACACGTCTACAAGCAAGGAAGAAGGAAGAAGTTGAACGGAACACTATGTTAAACTTTCGAATACCACTGACGACGAAAGGAACCGGGCATGCGACCTTTTGACGCGGCTTTTCAACGACGCGCGTTCAGCGTGCCTGTTCAACTGTCACATCGGCGTGTACATAACTCTAAAACTTACTCGACTGAAAAGCCATCATTTTGAAGAGGCCTTTTCTTCACCTTATGGGACCACGACCCATATCTTTAGAATCATTTGCCCGGCCCTCCTTTTCTGTTCTTCTTTAAAAGCAACAATGAGCAAAGCTTTCGCTTCGTCGAGGACGTTGCTAAACAAAGGATGTATATGACTATCGATGTTGCTCCACTTGTATGGAATTAAAAAGTGGGATATGTGTCAGAATGTAAGTGTTTAAGGTCACGAATTCGCATTAAGCCGAGACAGTTACGAACAACTTATGAAATCAGGTGTACGATCCCATTATTGCTGTCCTTTGCATTGTGATTGAAAAAAGTTAACCCTCCCCCTTCTACCACTCCCCCCCTCTCTCTCTCACACACACACACACACACATGTATGGTAATTTAAGACAAAGGTACGCTGCGTACATGCATGCTAATGACGTGAGCGGCCATACACATATTTATATGATCGAGATAACTTCTCCCTCAAACATGTGTGTGCGTGCGTGCGTGCGTGCGTGTGTGCACGACCAGGTGTGTGCGTCCGTGTGTCAGTGCTTGCGCGGAAACTCCCACATAAATGCATTCGTAATGCGTGCACGAACTTGACATCATGACATCTGTGCAGAAAATCACTGAATCAAACTTAATCATTACTGAATCCTGAATCCAGTCAAAGCTGCACAGATATACCGTAAATGTATCTATAAAAATGCAAACCAAACAGAGGAAAGGCATTTTTTTCCCCAGGAAAAGGAACAGGAAAAAAAACCAATGCCAAGAAAACATATTTTCAAAGGGAAGGGACAGTAGAAAAAGATTGCAACAGGTTTTTGCAATGACACGCATTGTTTTAACATGTGGCTTTTCACTGCATACAGCCTATTTTGCACTGCGTCCCATTAACATTTTTACTGCCCTTCTTATCCCGCGACACAATGCCTCCTTTCACAGTGGTTTATTTTGCAAATCCAAATAAATCAATCCATGCGGATGATCTCTAAACCCCCTGCAATCTTGGTCAATAAATGCCGAAAGAAAACAACGAATGTAACAAAAGGAAATTCCCCTCAAGCTATGTCCTGTCGTGAACCTGCCTTTTCTTTTACGACAAGTATCAGAACATATTTTATGTTTTATGTGTAGCACACTTCGTCTTTTTCTCGTGAAGTTTTTCTTTCAACTGGCTTTAATCATACTAATCATCTAATCACCTGACATCATCAACTTTTACGTTGCCTTTTCCTTTGTGGTAGGGGTCCAATGGGATTCAGGTATATTTGCAGACCACATTTATGTGACAAGAGGCACGTAAACTAGCAGTAATTCTTTTATTCTCTCATGCACCAAATGTTGAGAGAGATAAAATGACTGAATTAAATATCACTGTTTTACGTCGAACATCGGCTGCAATGGACGGCAGCGACGACAATGACAAAGAAACAGAAAAAGAAGATAACGTTAAGACAACATAGAAGTATCCTGCATATTTAACCATATCAGACACGATTACCGTGTTTTGGTCTAAGGCGCTCTGGTCTGTGTGGTGCGATTATTACCGCCATTCAGGCAGCCACACTTCGCCCTCAGGCCTTCGTGTGGTCATACATATATCTGTAACGGGGATTCCATCCAACACTATCAATTTGACCACAACCGCGACATCATTTTCCAGATAGCATCTCAGTCCCGCAACAGAATGACTATATGGCGAGATTAAAAGAACGAGCATATGCAAAATTCATGAAGAACTTTCCCTCCCTAATTTTATCTCCTGTCATAATTTCTTTCTTTATTTGGTGTTTAACGTCGTTTTCAACCACAAAGGTTATTTCGCGACGAGGGAAAGGGGGGAGATGGGATAGGGGAAAGGGGGGAGATGGGATAGAGCCACTTGTTAAGTGTTTCTTGTTCACAAAAGCACTAATCAAAAAATTGCTCCAGGGGCTTGCAACGTAGTACAATATATGACCTTACTGGTAGAATGCAAGTTTCCAGTACGAAGGACTAAACATTTCTTACATACTGCTTGACTAAAATCTTTACAAACATTGACTATATTCTATACAAGAACCACTTAACAAGGGTAATAAGTGAAGAATTTTATGGGTGAGAAAAGGAAAGTAAAAGGACTTTGGGGAGGCAGAAATAGAGAAGAAACAAGAAAAAGATCCTAATTAGGTTCACGGCATCGAGAGTGATGCGACCTTCTCTCAGAAGTTAGTAGAGAAGGCTCCCCCATCCACCACCCGGGGGACGCGCCTCTACGCCAATTAGGGGGCGCGAGGTCCTGTCATAATCTTACTGGTGGGAAAAGCTTATAAATAAACACTCGCAGCTTATTCACAGCCATTTTCACCGTGGCCTGTAAGGTTTGTGGTGTTAATTGGTGTAAATGGACTTCTGTACAATTCACTGAAGCAATCCTGAATCAAAAATAAAATCAAAGAAAATACCAACGTACAGGCACAGCTTTTCCCGTGAAAACAATTCGATTCACCGTCTCAGATCTGGCCAGGCTTTTACAAATGACATTGGATAAGCCCATCCCTCCATACGGACACACACCAAGACTCAACAGCTTGGGTGTTTGTTAAAGCAGATTGGAAATTTTTTCATGAACTAGTTTCTTAACGGACAATACTGGTAAATTAATTCAACAACGAAAATTGCAATTGCCCCTCTGCAAAGACAGTATCAATCAATCAATCAATCAATCAATCAATCAATCAATCAATCAATCAATCAATATGAGGCTTATATCGCGCGTATTCCGTGGGTACAGTTCTAAGCGCAGGGATTTATTTTTTTAATTTAAATATTTTTTTTTTTTAATGCAATTTATATCGCGCACATATTCATGTCGCAGGGATGTATTTATGCCGTGTGAGATGGAATTTTTTTTACACAATACATCACGCATTCACATCGGCCAGCAGATCGCAGCCATTTCGGCGCATATCCTACTTTTCACGGCCTATTATTCCAAGTCACACGGGTATTTTGGTGGACATTTTTATCTATGACTGTACAATTTTGCCAGGAAAGACCCTTTTGTCAAACGTGGGATCTTTAACGTGCACACCCCAATATAGTGTACACGAAGGGACCTCGGTTTTTCGTCTCATCCGAAAGACTAGCACTTGAACCCACCACCTAGGTTAGGAAAGGGGGGAGAAAATTGCTAACGCCCTGACCCAGGGTCGAACTCGCAACCTCTCGCTTCCGAGCGCAAGTGCGTTACCACTCGGCCACCCAGTAGTCAGGCTGTATAGATGTTTGGTATGTGTCCAGGTGGAGTGATGCTCTGATTCCGTGCAGCAGCCTGGGCGAATCTATTGCGGTTTACAGTATAGTTTACAGTTTAGTGTTTACCCGAACAACGAAGGAACCTTGAACGGAAACGATTTAACACTCGCTCAGTGATGCGAATGAACGCCTGAAGCATGAAGAAGCTCATCAAGACATGTATATATATATATATATGTTCTTAATTGCAGTTATAACCCTTCGCCCTCTCTAATCTTGTTCAGGCGATGCTACATGCATTCCATACAACTGCATTGACTCTCTCTAAATCTCTCTCCTTTTTTGAAGCCCCCCCCCCCCTCCTCTCTCTCCAAGAAGCATTGTGCCTGAAAGTAACACGTAGGAGACTCCTACATGCGCTAATGAATGTCACATATATAGGACCGACATCACTCTCTCTATTAAGTCTCTCTTCTTTTCTGAAGTCCCCCGCCACCAACCCCTCATCTCTCTTCAAGAAGCTTTTTGCATGAAAGTAACAGTAACAGGTAGGAGACTCCTACATGCGCTGATGCATCCTGAACTGAGGTCAAAATGAGTTCGGCTCATTCTCTCCCTGACAGAATGCCTTGAGTTTCCTGAAACCGATTTTTTTCTTAAACATAATTATTTAGAGCTTTTTGTAATGTATTATTGATATAAGCAGATTCGCGATCGTCGATAATGATTTTTCATGGTGTTTTGTAATTTTTAAATTACAAAGGAATTGATATGTAAGACAGTTTCAAGCGAGCTATTTTTCGCGGCTGTATTTACTGTGCAAACAACTCTAAATATGGCAAAAGTGTCACGTGATAATCAACCGTTTGGTTTCGGCGCTCACTGGAGCAGACGATTTTTTCTGTAACCAGTTGACAGTGATGAAACCATATATTACGGTCTCCTTCCGGCAACAGTTCCAAAATTTTGACTTGTTTTGACCTTAGAACGATGTCTTTATCATAACTGTGAAGAACAGAACGGAGATCACTGTCGAAGTCGGCCAATCTGCAATCATTTTCGTCTCGCGAACACCGGATCTCAAATTTAGATCAGTGCTCGCGAAAAACATATATATGGGAGATAACTCTGTATTCTTATTTTGATAGATTCGCGTAGGACCGTAGCGTCCGGTCAGAGAGACAACTGGCAATAGCCGTGGAGCGATGCTTATCAGAATGGCGCTGATGATGGTCATACATAGGACCGACATCTCTCCATCCCTTGCTCTCTCTGCTATGAAATATTTCGCCTGACAGCAACACGGACACTCCTACTACTGATCGAGTCCTACATGCGCTGACGATGGTCCTTGAGGCAAGTTGTAAACACCTGTATACTGACTGCAGTTACCTGTGACCTTCCTATACTTGGACACACCTAATCCATCTGCTCTCTCTGAAGTCACCCTCTAAACAATCTCTCTCTTTTTTTAAAATTTTTATATATATATATATGACTGTCCGTGTATATATGTGATCAGAGTAGTCTTTCTCTGGGCGAGGGCTGGTTGAAAAAAACTCGTTTGTATTGCTTATAAATGCACAAGCCTCGTAAAATAAAATAAAATAAAATAAAATGTGATCGATCTCTCTCTCTCTCTCTCTCTCTCTCTCTCTCTCTCTCTCTCTCTCTCTCTCTCTCAGGTGTACCGACTGCAGTTAGATACCTGCGATCTCTCTAAAGAGAGAGAGAGAGAGAGAGAGAGAGAGAGAGAGAGAGAGAGAGAGAGAGAGAGAGAGAGAGAGAGAGAGAGAGAGGAGGGAAGGGGGGGGGCGTATGAAGATAGAATCCAATGCAATCTCCAAGATTTTCTGTTTTGCTACTATGTTTCCCTTTGAAAATCGAACACTTTTCACAGATCAAACAACACTCCACAGCAGGAAAACTCACGACTCATGCGAAAAGAAAGAAAAAACACATGACTGTTAAAATGCCATTAGTCCAAGTCACGTTCAGTTCTAATCAATTGAAATACAAGATTGGGCGCTAGTGGGGAAGGGGGCTTTATAAGAAGAGTTGATAGGTAGGAAAGGGTGTGTGTGTGTGAAGAAGACACGTATATATAATAAATATATGGAGAACAATCCTGGAAAACCGCTCCGTTGTATGTGAGTACCAACGAACTCGTTTTGAGGCATGAGAAGTCAAACCCAAAGACAACAATTAACCCAAAGCGTACATGTATACATGTAATTATAAGATACTCTGAGTCCCGTGACACTGTAAAACAATACAGCGTACTGGACGAAAAGCTGGCATGAAGCCAAGAGCGCATTTTTTCCCTTCGCTTTGGAAAAAGAAAAAAAACGAAGACAGAGAAACAGTTAGGAAAAACGTCTTCATAAGTCTAAAAGAATCGCTGTTATTTCGTTGCCTTTTGTAAAAGATGTCCTGTCTCTTCATCAATAAGTTAGCAATACCTACCTACAAAGAAGTGATTTCTTAATGAATGCTTGCTCTGACGGCACTTCATTTTACAGTGACTTTTGATACAATAAAAGCAGTTTAACGTTTACATTCCAAATCTCTTACATCACTGAAACATGTCATTTCACATGTCTCTTTTCTTTAGTAATTTACAAAAGATGACACTCAAACCTCATTTGCATGATTATGATGATAATATCCGTTTAAAGTCTAAGCCACAGAATAATGCACATAAAATGAAAATAGGTGTATTCAACTATCTAGACAATTCATTCATAAGCATAATTCATTTCACTTGAACCGAAATTCAGACGCCTGGCCATTCAACTATTACAAATAAGCACACACGTACATCACAATAAGCTGAGGGGTCATCGACAGTTTAAAGGGATTGGGGTTCGTGTTCGACGTGACACAAACACTAAAAAGATGGATATTTAAAGGAAATAAATTATGTGAAAAAGGGAGTTCAAACAGTTTTGCTGAGCTATTATTAAATCTAAACGGTGTCAGTGTTACTCGAAATTCGCCCTTGAACTAACAGACATTTCTTCAAAGGTGCAAATGTAAACAACACGTTTGGGTTGTTGTTTTTGTGGTGTGTATGTGGGGGGGGGGGGGGCTTGTTTTTTGTTGTTGATCGTAAGATATAAGTACACCGTGCAGTGCTCTTCACTTAAAGGTACAGTCAAACCTGTACATAACGACCACCCAGAAGACTAACCAAAAGTTTTTTAGTTTGTTTTTTTTATAGACATGTGGTCGCGATGGAAAGGTGAATTGTGTTTTTTGGAAACATAATAAAATCCTCGGGGATCGTTTGATGTGGTCGTCGTTATGGAGAGGTGGTCGCCACAGGTTTGATTGTACCATACTCCAAATGTGGTTGTAACCCACCATGTCAGCCGCCACGGAGATCTGTCCTTCCATTTGAACACATACATAAAATCAACGGTCAGGCTACTTTAGGTGCAGAGTGGGTCATTTTTTGTTGATTCAAATGAATTTCGTAACAGTCTCCAGTGTCCAAGTGCGAAATTAATTCAGAAAAAAAAACCACTCTGTGCAGACATCAGTCAAACCGCTGATTTGTTGGTACGCGTCCGAGAGGAAGGATGCTCCTATCCCATGGCAGATCTAACCTGGAGCACAGGGTTGCTCACACGAAGCGGAATGTATCTTCAAATGAACATGACAATATTGTCTGCCTGGCGATTGGACGTGCGTTTTTTTTAAAGTTTTTTTTTAATAGCTCTCAAACAACATCATCAATATCTCTCTGAGCCTAGAGAGATTTGCTAACATACTACACGTCAAGGTATAAAGACTGCAGGCCCATCTATGTATGCGTGTGTGACCTACTATGTGAGGTAACTGCTGCATTCCTCAGTGTCACTGCCAGTTACTCTCACTCTTGGCTGTTTGTAAGTGGCCGCATGGTAACTTATTGCTCGCAAATCATAGGTGAATAGTACAGTGCACAACAGAGGATAAAATGATCGAATCTTGCGTCAGAGAGGGTGTAGGTGGTTTCCAACTCTTAAGAGTACATATATGAGAGAGAGAGAGAGAGAGAGAGAGAGAGAGAGAGAGAGAGAGAGAGAGAGAGAGAGAGAGAGAGAGAGAGAGAGAGAGAGAGAGAGACGCAGACGCAGATAATTTATTCAATAGGCCATAGCCCCTTATGAAGGAGTGTTTACAAACAAATGGTTAACGTTGCAAATAATTTAACTCATCAGGTGCAAAAAAGGTACAACATAATAATCGCACAACACTACAGATTAAAACATACGAGAGAGAGAGAGAGAGAGAGAGAGAGAGAGAGAGAGAGAGAGAGAGAGAGAGAGAGGGGGAGGGAGGGGGGATGTGTGTGAGTGTGTGCTAGCTGTTACTGTGGCGAGACTGTGAACCCCTACATTGGCATATTCTCTCTCTCTCTCTCTCTCTCTCTCTCTCTCTCTCTCTCTCTCTCTCTCTCTCTCTCTCTCTCTCTCTCTCTCTCACCTCACCCCTCTCTCTGCCAGAGTGTTTCTAATCCAACTGTTCCTCCTTACTGGACTTGTGCAAATCCCTGTACATCCCTCTATATTTAACAACAACATCCTTTGTCAAACTTGCAGCCAGAAAAGCAAACCAATGCAGCAAACTCCTTTAGCAAATTTGTACCAGACAAGCAACAGCTTACAAATTAGCACTGTACTCATCAGCACTCGAACAAAAACAAGTCTCCATCACACTGTAATCAGCAAAGTGGTATAAAGATAGCCAGGTCAACGATCTGCATCGAACCGTAACGAGAGCTAACAGACCTAAGCATAGATTGTCGGACCCACCTCTTGTCATTACACATCAGACTTAAAGGCACGGTCCTTCCCGTGAAAATAGGTCGGCTATAAACCATCTTAGATGTGGCTAGACTTTGAAGGTGGTCCTTAATTTAGCCCGAAGTCGACTTCGCGAAGTCTTCTTACCGTAAACTCAGTGCTAAAGCTTCATGCGGCGAGCTTCGCGAAGTAACATTTGAGTAGTCGACTTTGCCCAGTTTAGGACGGGCTTTACATGTATGGGAACATTAGAACATCCTCCACTTAGAGAAGTTAGACGTCATGCAGTTATCAACATCCTTGATAGCTTTCTGTGCAGAGTGAGATTTTGGTGTGCGATGAAGTCATTTTTACAGATTGCCAATACAGTAGTACCTCCCTTAACGACACCTCTATTTTACAACTCCCTCAATATTACAACCCATTTTTGTTATAACGGATTATTTTTCCTGCTATTTTTTACCTCTATAGTCTATATTACGCCCCCCCTCCTTGTTACGACATACGACCCAACATCAGTGGACTTATAACGACTTTTCCCAAAATTATCTTGAGTTTGGTTTACATACGTGTAACTTCATCTCCAGTCGAGTCAGTACATGTATGCGAAACGGAAGCAAAAACATGCTGAAATCCTTTCTGTGTACAACATCACTTGGGCACAAAGCTCATTTGCCAGATCTTTACTTCAATCTGCAAAGAACTTTGCAACAACTCCAACCCTATACGCATACAAAGTTACAAAAACGTCATGAACATTATCTGCACATGTATCTTGTAGTGTCTGTAAAGAAATGAATTCCCACAAAAATTGCCACTCTGCACAACAAGTACATAATAGGTTGTTGATTTTTGGTATAAATGTTTCCAAGTGGTCTCATATCATGCAAATGCCAGGCCAGATCTGGGGTGATGAGTCAAATTTACAAGGATTTTAGAGCTAACAATAACAATCCTATCCCTAGTCTGCACCTCTTACCATTACTTTTGGGTTGGTGTGTAGGTTGTCGGCTGCACTCCACGCCTAAAGTCAGTTATTGATTGCTTATAAATAGCCCAACTGATGTAACTGCTCTTTGCCTTGACAATAATTAATCAGGATGGTCAATGGGTGTGGGGATATTAATCTCCTCCTAAAAATTGCCCTGAAAAAAATTCTCAATTTGTCCTGCTGTCTGGGTCAAAGTTTGTTCCCTCCCAAATCAGTTTGCCAAAACAGCGGAACCCTCTTTTCAACTTCAAGAACCTAATTTTTTTGTAACTTCAACTACAAAACCCTCATCTAATTCCACATTCAATCAAATTAAAACAGACAGCAATGTCAATGAACAGAAAAAAGAACATTTGCAATGCAGAAGCAACAGACTTTCGCAAAAGATTATTACTGCAACGTCATACATGTCGTGTCGTCAATGTTTGATCCATGATGCAGAAAGCACTTGTGCATGCATGCTAAGCACAATATGACATGGCCATTGATTCAATTGGTCTAGCTGAGTACTTCTTTGAAAACATGTACTCTCAGTTAAATCAGTTTCATGATCAAAGTTCAAACAGTTACACTCATCTTACACACACAAGTTAATGCAGTCGAGATGACTGAAAAATCTGCATTATCCTTCCTTGTCATGTTTATAAGATAGTGTTGGAGATGGTGACAGATAACACACAGTGAACTGTGTCACAACTAACGGATATATATGATAATGTACACAGATTTTATTTTATATATCTTGTCTGGCATCCTTCCAAACCCTCCATTAGAGTCATTACGACTATGTACATGTTCTGTTGAGTTTCTATGATTTTTCACAAATTACTGTTTTGTTTAATGGTTCAGCTGAAGCTAAATGACTCGAGATAAAGAATTATATATCGAGCAATGTTACAGCTGATAATATATTTTCCGATATTCCTCCAAAACTTACTGCACCAACTATGCATGGATTTTTTTTTTAAAGATTCTTTATTTTTATCAGTGTAAAGTCGATAGAACAAAGGTTATTATCCAAATAAAAAGTGTCAATATCAGCTTATATAAAACAAAAATCATTTTTGTTTAAATTACTTTTACTGTAATACAGCACCGTAAAAAAGAAGAAGAAATATTAACCACTTTTTGTCAATAAGTCTTCAAATTCAATAAAAAAAATATTCTGCTCAATTCTTGAATTGAATCACAAGGACAATAGTACCTTGCTAGTCTGTCAAAAATATGTTAGTACTATTATAACAATCACAAATCAGATAAGCCCTTATCAGATAACAACAAGAAAACTTCTTTCACTCTACCTTGTTACTGTTATTATCAAACTGGAACTTCAAAGTTGATGCAGTGATCTCACTAGGTGTTTAAACTTTAATAAACAGGCATACAAAATAAGGCAGGAGCAGTATATAGTATATATTTATCATATAATATATATATTCAACTTTTGTCATAATTTAACAGGCCACATCAACCATTAATCAAACATAGTTGTATCCACAAAGCAAAATCTTACTTTGACACAAAAATCTGTTGCATGCAATCAAAACCAGTATGACTGACCAGCTGACGATTTCCTTTCCCAAATTTTCAACAACAAAATCATTTCATTTTCAATACCAAAAATAATTGGTTAACATGAGCACTGCTTGACATGTGCGACTTTTATCGTCTTCATACTGAGCACAACTTTTCATTTGCTATAGTATAGATCTACCTGAGCCTGACAGCAGTCAACGTACTCGCAGGCCTCTACCAAAACGATTGTGAAACATTGCCTTGGACCTTATTACTTAAATTAAATACATGTATGTCATTACCAGACAGCTCAGGCATCAAAACAGTATAATTTTGCATTCCTTTTATCTTGACATAAAGTGATAAATATATAAAGTATGAACCATTGCAAGAATATTGGTTCGATGCCATTCGCTTTGTATCAAGAAACATGAGGGAGTTTGAGTCACATGGAAATTCAGTCGGTAACAATAGCTTGCCGTGAAAAAAAGAAAACAAACCACAAGGAAAATCAGCCGTAAGTTGCTTGTTTTGTCAGTTTAGGCTAGTAATACTAATAGTAATACAGTAATAGTATCCATGAGTCACTAATACTTTATAGTTGAATTAGCTATCTAACAATCTCTTTTTTGAAAAGGGAGTGGTTCACTCTTATTTGTCTTATATTGTTTATTGATGCTTTTGATGTTGCCAACAAGGGGGTCATCTCTGACATGTGGGACTGGACTTTGAATGAAAAGGAAATGGTGACTAAGTTAATACTAATAGCAATGAGAAAGAAAAAAAAATATCAATTCTCGAAATCTTTACAGGATTAAAACAACAAAACAAGAAAGAAGCAAGACCCATACATATGTTTGCACTACAAAACAAAAGCTAATCATTGAAACACTATTTCAACAGAGAACACAAAACCAGTACTGTTTTCCATTAACATTTTCTGCTCATAACACTGCAACTTGTTACCCTAGCTGAATACTCAAGGTCTGAGGCCACAGATGCATGACTAACAGGGTCAAACATGCCAGCACGCGATGCCCCTGAATTACTCAAGCGAAAGGGAGATCTACAGGGGTGTGACAGCGACAAGATTTGTGTGTAACATTCTGAACATGACCACGTCCTGTGGCTGTGCTGTGCATCATCTCTCCATCGTGTCGCTTGAGTTGTCTTCCCATGTCCGACAAACGGATGAAACTCTACAGAAAGTTTTGATCAGTCACAAAACTTGGTAAATTCAGAGAAAATAATTGAAGAAAACTTGGAGCGGCCTCAACGCTTGTGATGCTCCGAGACAAGCGGACAGAAAAGAAGACCACGCTTCCGCGTTAGAGGGGGGAGGGGACGCAGCGAGTCACAATACTTGCGTTCTAAAACTGTCACACTGTTCAGAGTGCATCCACACCTGCACCTTTCACGCGCTGGTATCACACAAATCTGGCGCTGAATAACATTTTTTTTACATGCACACACAAGATATAAGATTTACTCTCACTTTTAGATACTTTCAAAAACTTCTTACCTTTGTTTTTGTCCGAGAAAGTCGCTTTTGTGCCTTGGCTAAAATCCCCGATTTGTTGGCTTCTGCCATGATTGAGTATTAGCTGTGTGTTTGTGTCGCGACTTTTGATTGGTCGAGAGCGCGAAGATACGTTGGCCCACAGGAGCGCATCACTGGGAAGTGTTTTCATTCTTTGGAGTGTTGAGATTCTTGATTTTGAGAAGACGGCCTACAATAATGCTCATGTTAACTGCCGGGCGGCGCATATTTGCAATCCCAATAGCATTTCTCTTCGGCTAGCTTGATTTTGTGATGTTTGCTGCGAGCGCAGACAGAAAACAAAGAGCAGAAGGGAGTGAACCACAGGCGCTCGAAACACTAGTTGCTGCGGCTATCTTGAACTTCAAGTTGAAGTTGTATAATTGTTTTTATTATTAATGTTGTTCTTATGTCGATGCGTTGATACTCTCCTCTCTTTTCCAGTGCCAGTGTGTATGCGGTGTCACTTTGGATGTTCTCAGTGGGGGTGTCCCGTGTGTTTGTGTGTGTGTGAGGGTGGGGGGTGGGGGGGGGGGGGGGTTGAGGGGCTTGCCATACAAAGGAATGAAACGTACACAGAATGTTTCTGACCCATACCATCTTTTTACATTTAGTCAAAACTTCAGATAGTCTCACTGGGAATCGAGACGAGGGTAGTGGGTGACTGTGTGTGTGTCAGTGTGTGTGTGTGCGCGTGCGTGCGTGCGCGCGCATGTGTGTGTGTGTGTTTCAGTTTTCAGTGTGTGTGTGTGTGTGTGCCCCGGTGTTTGTGTGTGTGCGTGTCATATTATGTGTGTGTGTGTGTTGTCAGTGTGTGAGTGTGTATGATGTGTGGGTGTTGTGTGTGTGTGTATGTGCACGGTCACTGACGGTGTGTGTGCGGTGTGTCACAGTGCAATGTGTGTGTGTGTGTGTGTGTGTGTGTGTGTGTGTGTTTGTGTGTGTGTGTGTGTGTGTCAGTGTGTAGTGTGTGTTACCCCGGTGTGCGTGTGTTAGTGTGTGTCACATGTGTGTGTGTGTTACCCCGGTGTGCGTGTGTTAGTGTGTGTGTTTGTGTGTGTGTGGCAGTATGTGTGTGTGCGTGTGTGTTTCTTTTTTTCGATAAATGTCTTTGATGAATTCATATCCGGCTTTTTAAGAAATTGAGGCGGTACTGCCCTTATTTTTTAATCAAATTCCTTGAAAGTTTAGTCAAACATTCTTTGATTCAGTCCGGACTATGGGATTGCATTTCAGTTTGAAGCTTTGAAATGTATTAATAAATTTGCTTATTAAATTTGTCATTAAAATCGATTTTTCACTTACATTTACTGTGCTTGAAACTTTAATTAAGGTGCACGGTCATGCCTCAGACATCTTGTTCGGCATTTGAAACCGTACCAAGTTCCTTGACCTTCTTGCAAGGAGTCGAAAACTGCAAAAGGTCAAAGTTCTTGTGAATGTTTCGTTTGGTCTATTATTACATGTTTTTAATTTTTTTTTTATTCTTGCAGTTTGAATGACAATTTTTTATTTTTTATTTTTTTAATGTTGTCAGTTTTCTTTTATTTAGTCATTGTTTATGTAGTGTTTCAATCTGCCAGTCTATCTGATTCGCTGCCTGTTTGTCTGTCCGTCCGTCTGTTTGTCAGTCTGGTGTGGGCCTGCTTGTCACTTTCTGTTTTCCCCATGTCTCTGTCTCTGTCTGTGTGTTTCTCTCTCGCGACATAGTACAGTACATGCGTTCGCGACTGTGTGTGTCTTTTTACATTATTCAAGTTTTGATCACATTTTGTCAGATAGACTTGTGATCGAGACGGAGGTTGGTGGTGAATGTGCGTTTGTGTAGCAAAATTTCAAAGAATCTAACGGACAGATGTTGATGGAATTTTACAAGTAAATTCTTTCAGATAATATCCCTACACGTTTTTTGTTTGTTTGTGTTTCCAAATTTTTTTCGATGGATATCTTTAATGCCGTCATATTCGCCTGTTACAATAAAAACAAAAAGTTAAAAAAAAAGCTCTGTGGTGACCGCATTTTTCAATAAAAATTATTGAACTTTTTGTCAAACAATCTTTGACCCACAGCTTTAAAGCTTCAAAACCAATGAACTAATTCGTTATTAAAATTTCTGTTTGAAAATGAGATTGCAAAAACGTATTCAAAATTCAAATGTGGTTCTATTGGAATAATTTTTTTTTTACTTCCTGGATCAATAATATAAATGTGCTCAGAAAAAAAGAAAATCCGTTCATGCAAATTAGATTAAGTAGGCCAAGACCACTGAATGAACGCTGTCTCGGTCGAAGAGTTTCGGCTAGCCCAGGACTTATTAGTCGTTTCAAGTTTCATTATTTTAGGTCGACTAAGATCAACGACTATATGTTTTGACATCGTGTTGCGCAACTTGTTGCGTTCTTTTCCTTCTATTTCGTAATCATTCTTTCTTTCTTTCTTTCTGCCTTTCTTTTTACATTTAGTCAAGTTTTGACTAAATGTTTTAACATAGAGGGGAGAATCGAGACGAGGGTCTTGGTGTATGTGTGTGTGTGTGTGTGTGTGTGTGTGTGTGTGTGTGTGTGTGTGTGTGTGTGTGTGTGTGTGTTTGTGTGTGTGTGTGTCTGTGTGTGTGTAGAGCGATTCAGAGGAAACTACTAGACCGATCTTTATGACATTTTTCATGAGAGTTCCTGGGTATGGTATCCCCAGATTTGTTTTGAATTTTTTCCATAAATGTCTTTGATGATCCGGCGTTTTGTAAAAGTTGAGGCGGTACTGTCACACCCTCATTTTTCAATCAAATTGATTGAAATTTTGGCAAAGCAATCTTCGACAAAGGCTGGACTTTGGTATTGCATTTCAGCTTGGAGGCTTAAAAATTAATTAATGACTTTGGTCATTAAAAATCTGAAAATTGTAATTAAAATTATTTTTTTATAAAACGATCCAAAATTACGTTTATCGTATTCTTCATCATTTTCTGATTCCAAAAACATATAATTATGTTATATTCGGATTAAAAACAAGCTCTAAAAATTAAAAATATAAAAATTATGATTAAAATTAAATTTCCGAAATCGATTTAAAAACAATTTCATCTTATTCCTTGTCCGTTCCTGATTCCAAAAACATATAGATATGATATGTTTGGATTAAAAACACGTTCAGAGAGTTAAAAAGAATAGAGATATAGAAAAGTGGGTTATCCTCCTCAGCGCAACCGCTACCGCGCTTTTCTGGATTGTTAATTTCACTGCCCTTGCCACGAGCGGTGGACAGACGATGCTACGAGTGTACGGTCTTGCGGAAAAAATGCAATGCGTTCAGTTTCATTCTGTGAGTTCGACTGAGCTTGACTAAATGTTGTATTTTCGCCTTACGCGACTTGTTTAATGTTTTTCCCCCTTCAAATCTCTCATCCAGCTTTCTGTAATTTTTTCTTTCTTCCTTTTTACATTTAGTCAAGCTTTGACTAAATGTTTTAACATAGAGGGGGAATCGAGACGAGGGTCGTGGTGTATGTGTTTTTATGTGTGTGTGTGTGTGTGTCTGTGTGTGTGTCAGTGTGTGTGTGTGTGTGTGTGTGTGTGTGTAGAGCGATTCAGAGTAAACTACTGGACCGATCTTTATGAAATTGTTCATGAGAGTTCCTGGGAAAGATATCCCCAGACGGGTTTTTTCAGTTTTTCGATAAATGTCTTTGATGACGTCATATCCGGCATTTTGTAAAAGTTGAGGCGGCACTGTCACACCCTCATTTTTCAATAAAATTGATTGAAATTTTGGCCAAGTAATCTTCGACGAAGGCCGGACTTTGGTATTGCATTTCAGCTTTAAGGCTTAAATATTAATTACTGACTTTGGTCATTATAAATCTGAAAATTGTAATTAAAATTATTATTTTATAAAATGATCCAAAATTACGTTCATCTTATTCTCCATCATTTTCTAATTCCCAAAAAATATAAATATGTTATATTCGGATTAAAAACAAGCTCTGAAAATTAAAAATATAAAAATTATGATTAAAATAAAATTCCTTGTCGGTTCCTTATTCCAAAAACATATAGATATGATATGTTTGGATTGAAAACACGCCCAGAAAGTTAAAACGAAGAGAGGTACAGAAAAGCGTGCTATGCAGCACAGCGAAACCACTACCGCGCTGAACAGGCTCGTCAGTTTCACTCCGTTATGCACAAGCGGCGGACTACGGTCATTTTGAAAAAATGCAGTGCGTTCAGTTTCATTCTGTGAGTTCCACAGCTTGACTAAATGTAGTAATTTCGCCTTACGCGACTTGTTTGTATTTTCCTTCTTTCTCTTCCATTTTTTTTCTCCAACCTGCCTTCAAGGTTTCCTTCCCCCCGTCTTTTCTTTCCCTGTTCCTTCTTGTTTTTCTTCCCCCAGCACCCCAGAGCGACAGTCACTGCGTCCACAGTCATACCCTGCCAATCTCTCTTCAGATCTAATCACTGCTACCTGCAGGTCGGCAACCGCCCCCCGTTTCTTAGCGGCAACTGAGATGGCAAGGTTTGGGCGAGTAAAGCTAGGTAAGAGCATTTTCTGAGCTGAGGTGCACGAGAAAGTTACCAACCTATCGGGAGCCAGCCGCGGTGTTGGATTGGTTGAATTTGCGATTTTTTGCGATTTTAACGAATCAGACCCCGCGGTTTGTTCTCTCCCGTTTGGATGGCACCCACTTTTGGTTCTTGCACCTAAGCACTGGCAACTGCTCGCGGCAAAGAAGGCAAGAATAGACAAACATAATTACGGAGATGCTCGCGCGCGAGAAAACATGGCGGCTGATGAGCTGGTAATTCTGTACGTGTTGGCTGTTCATCGGCGACTCTTTATTTTTCTTCTTCTTTTAATAGCCAAATAGTTCAAAGGGACATACAAAAATCAACAACACACACCTCTTCTTCTCATATTCTTCTTCTTCTTCTTCTACTTCTCAGTCCTTCTACTTCCGGAGGAATACGACCCGATTCGGAACTTTGTGAAGTTAACATGTAATGCCTGAGCCTGCAGTGGCCTGTCCTCAGCCGGTTTCACGATGCTCACTTGGTCTTCTCTCGGAAGGAAGTACATGTATCCTACCTGATGCAGTCTGGGTGTTGTTCATGCCATCTTCTCTTCTGCTCTGGTCTCGGCCTCCTCGAGTCAAAAGTGATGTCCTGTTCCTCCTCTTTTGATGTCGGTCAACAACTCATATTCAGTCGTTCTTGGCCAGAAAATTGTTGCATATAGACACCCTCGCCTACTCGGCGTCAAAAAACGGCTAGCATCGTAGCTTTTCGTGCCTGTTAGAAACGGACGTCAGTTTGAAGGAGGGCTATGGCATGGGAACGCTCACACAAAATGTTCCGAGTGGCCAGCGCTCAGCAGGAAACTGTCACGGTTCGGTGGGCAGAAGAAATGCGGTCACGGCGAGTGTCCAGTCTGCGACGATCCTGTCCGCAGTCCGGACACCCTGATTTGGGTACAGTGACAGAGGTACATGTATGTCTGGTCAGACTGAAGATCCTTATCGCACCTCCTCCGCGTGGCTACACCGTAGCAACAGATTCAGATACAGGTGCACCACAGAGATTGACAGACGCAGACTGAATCTGAGAGCGAGAGAGAGAGAGAGAGAGAGAGAGAGAGAGAGAGAGAGAGAGAGAGAGAGAGAGAGAGAGAGAGAGAGAGAGAGAGAGAGAGAGAGAGAGAGAGAGAGAGAGAGAGAGAGAGAGACAAGACAAGACAAGACAAAATCTTTATTATCGAGGGTAATAGATAAGCAAGAATATTGCTTTTTTACATCCAGCCCTCGCCCTAATATAGGGTCAACAAGAACAGAAAACAATATAATCAAAGAACTATCACATCAAACTTAATACATTTTAACTTTATATACAGAGAGAGATGGTGGGTGGGTGGGTGCACCTTATTGAGCTATTGTATGGAGCTATTACCTCAGCATACGGGTCCAGGCTAAATTATGGGGCTTAGTGTCCGTCAGGACTTAAAATGCCTTTATTGGACATGAGATTTTATACGATATATAAAACAAAACACAAAAAAACAAAAAGTGAGGGGGGCAGGCTGGTAAACGGGAGGATGACTGGGGTGGGTGAGATATATATGGTTAAAAGTTACAATGAAGACATCGTAAAATAAGTGTCAAGAATCACCATGTTTTTCATAAGTTTCTTGGGGTCCACATTCGTATTTTGGGGGGAGGGACGATACAACAGCAGTTTATTTCAAAAAATCACAATATTATTAAAAAGTTGTAAAACCAGAGTCACTTTGGTTAAAAAGGTTAAAAAAAAGGCGTTCGCGCTGAGGACAGCACACAATATGGAGAGAACAAAGCTCTCTTAAAAGGTTTGTACAGAGTGCGTCACTACTGGCCTGTCTACACAGAACACATAGACAACACAGAACAATTTCATTCATACACATACAGGTTAAAACACCGGTGAAAATATTGTATTATTTAAAGATTATATGTATTGTTTTGGTGGACTGCCAATTGGAGCTCTTGGCGGCTGGGCAAGGGAGGGGGGCAGGGCCTCGTCGGGTGTGCAGGGCAGCACCTGGTTGGAGTTCATCGCCATACTGGGCTCTGCAGTAGCGACTCATACTGCGCATGGTTGGGGAGGTGGGGGCGGGGTGGAGGGGCGGTATTTTCATACCCTGGTGGCTTGCCATTTTATAACCCTTGGCGGGGTATGAGAGGGGGGGGGCAGGGCCTCGTCGGGTGTGTAGGGCTGCACCTGGTTGGAGTTTAAAGCCATACCGGGCTCTGCAGTAGCGACACTGCGCATGGTTGGGGAGGTGGGGGCGGGGTGGAGGGGCGGTATTTTCATACCCGGGTGGCTTGCCATTTTATAACCCTTGGCTGGGGGGGGGGGGGGGGGGGGAGGCAGGGCCTCGTCGGATGTGTAGGGCGAAGAGAGAAAATGTAAGTTTTACGCCCTCACGGCAAAGCCATTAGGGGCATGTTACACGGGAAAACCCGGCTTTGTATGAACATAAAAAATAAAAATGCAGGGGGGGGAGGATGTGTAGGCCAGCACCTGGTTGGATTTTATAGCCATACCGGGCTCTGCAGTCTTGCGACTGTTACATACATGTTATCAGGCTATCATTTTATAACCCTTGGCTGGGAATGGGAGGGGGGGGGGGGGGCAGGGCCTCGTCGGATGTGTAGGGCAGCACCTGGTTGGATTTTATAGCCATACCGGGCTCTACAGTCTTGCGACTGTTACATACATGTTATCAGGCTATCAGGTTCAAAGCTGAACTTATACAGCCTGGGACTACAGCCTACCATAGCCTTGAGCATCTTAGCTTGGCTTATACCAGCTCCAAGCTCGCTTTAAAATGAGAGCGGTGTACGGAAGAGTTTAGCGTTACGTTCTCTGATTGGCTTATCTTTTTCACATGTGCGTTACGTTCTTTGATTGGCTTATCTTTTGCTATGCCGCCATGTTGAAAAGCAACTCGGTTCAAGAGTAAAGGGCGCTGGTTCTGAGCGACGCTTATAATTATTAGTTCTCGAGATAGGTGTGACCAGATGACGTCATTTATACTTTCGTCATTTGGAGATCTTTTGTATTTCAATCAGTGTCATTTCCCAGTTCTGTGTTCTGCGGTCGTTTTGATTGACTTGACAAGTTGAGAAAACCAATGACACTTCATTTTTGCGAAGCAACTGAATATGAAAAGAAAAGAAAGCGTGCAGAAGTATGTTTGGGTCCTGCAAGACTTTATGACCAACGATTTCTCCCTTGGAAGTAAATGAAGATGTCTGCTTTTCGTCTGCTTTGAAGGTAGGGAGATTTTACAGCGCACACGGTAAATTGCAAGTCATATTGGACAAGAATTTTGTTATTCTTCTTTCTTCGAAGTACCATAGATTTGTTCTTGGCCCTATTTTTGACCTGTGCATCGTTATATTATGGGAAAAACACGTTTGAACGCAAATTCGCAAAGACATTTTGATCATTTGCTCCGGAACTGCAACGTCGATTTGCCCAAACAAAAACATCTGGCTCAATATGCGGGAACATGCTGGTAGTGTCATATTTTTTAAATGGGTGTGGAAGAACTGCTCATAATTAACATAGCACTCCGGCCCTGTTCTTTTTTTCGTCATACCCAAAACCGTTATTTGTTTTGGGCGACGCAGCATTACTTGGAGCTGGTAAGCCAAGCTAAGATGCTCAAGGTTATGGTAGGCTGTAGTCCCAGGCTATATAAGTTCACACACACACTAACTGTCACACACACACTCTCACACCACCACCACCACCCTCGTCTCGATTCCCCGTCTATGTTAAAAAATGTAGTCAAATCTTGACTAAATGTAAAAACCTGGACAGTCTGGCTGCATTCCATTGAGTTATCTGCAAAAATAAATCAGCACAAACAACCGTACACGCACCAACCGACGCAAACACACACACACGGCCACACACACGGCCACACTCACACACACACACATACACACACAATGAACATGTGTGTGTGTGTGTGTGTGTGTGTGTGTGTTTGCGTGCGTGTGTGTGTGTGTGTGTGTGTGTGTGTGTGTGTGTGTGTGTGTTTGCGTGCGTGTGTGTGTGTGTGTGTGTATTTCAGTCTTTGTTCGAGTGTGTGTCTGTCTTTCTTTGTTCGTTTGTTGGATGGTTCCTACATTTTATTTTTGTTGACTCATTCAACCCAACATCTTACCTAAACCAAGTGACACTTTTCTCCAAAGATAAGTTTGAATTTCGCTGAAAACTGTTGTCACGCCAATGGAAAGAACTTGAAATGGTGTTAGGCTACTTCGAGATACCCCCTATCGCAGTCAGGTCAGTGGGGAACAATAGAGTATGGCAAGGGAGAAACCCATTCATTTTGTTATTCAGTTTAACACTGATAGAGTTTTCCCCCCTCCCTCCCTAAACTGCTATAATGTATGAATTAATAATATAATACAGTTGTGGTATTCCTGAAATTGGTTGGTTATACCAATAACTTAATGTAGTTTATCGTGTGTATACTGGGGTAATGGTGTTCGCAGGATAACGGTGTGTGTGTGTGTGTGCGTGTGCGTGTGGCGTGTGGCGTGTGTGTGTGTGCGCGTGAACCTTTTGCCTATATTCTGTGTATTGTCTAAACAGTCAAGCGACACTTTTTGTCGATCCTACTTTTTTGTCCACTAGAAACTTTTGCTGTCAATAAAAAAACACGATTTATTTATTTTTGATTTAAAATCTAAAAAATGTCCTTTTGTTTTGTTTATCCTATGTATCTTCTGTTTTATACAACGACAAAACGCTCAAACTTCAAGGTGAAAAAAACAGTCACAAAAATAATGTTTCTCTTTCTAATAAAAATAAAAGCCGCGCAGAATTAGAATTGTTTGTTTGATGAATTCTTTTCGCAAATTGATACTGGAGCGGCTTCAAAGAAATTAATTCATGAAAATGTTCCACTCTGCACAAAAAGCATCGATGCTGTTGATTGTTGGTATGTGTTCAAGTGAAGGTATGGTCTTATCGCATGTAAAAGCTACCTATCTGAGAGAGTGAGCCCAATTGTTTGGACGGGAAGAACTGTGCCTTCAAACCACATTACATCATAACATCTTTGGGTCTCACTTATGATGTCATCACAAACCGACTGTTGTGGCATTTGCTATGCCTTCAAAGACTAGAATCATTATTAGTTTATGTCTGATCGACATCAACCTCATTGGTTGAATTCTGCGTCATCTCACCACCACTACCACCACCACCATCACGTGACGCACAAGAAGAAGAAGAAGAAGAAGAAGAAGAAGAACAACAACAACAACAACAACAACAACAACAACAACAACAACAACAACAACAACAGCCCTCATTGCCTCTGCGCCTTGTTTTTATTGAGGCAGAGACTGATTGTGATTAGTCGATATCGATTTGGTTAAGTGGCCATGTTGTGTTGTTAAAAAAATGTCACTTGCTGACTGAGACAATGCGGAACGATTTCATTTGAAAGAAAGATTAAAAAAAAATGGCTTGGCAAATGATTGATTTTCGCGTTTAACTCTTTCCTCATCTATTTACCAAGGCCGATCGAGCGGATGAAAGAATTTGCCGCTGAACACCGTGAAGCGATCGAATTACCTCCTTAAACCGTGCAAATTAACGATCTTTCCGGCAAACCGCTACAGACGTGACTGTGTGGACACATACCAGCATTCAAAAGCAGGGGCATTCGGGGCAGAGCTGGAGTTCCTTGTTGAAATGATTTTGTTGCTGACAGCATGATTGCTAAATTATTTCTTTTTACAGAAACTTCTGAAGGGATGAAATAGCTGGTGGGTAGACTGTCTCACCCTGGCTTCCGTTGTAACATTCGGTTTTTGTCAGTCTCATTGATACTTTCGAGGCGACCCTGTAACAATGTGTGTGTTTGTGTGTTTGTTCTGTTTAAAACCAGTCTTGATCTAAGGACTATGTTCGGTCGAGAATAAAAGCTGGTTCTTGTGTATGACTGTGTACGTAAGTGTTAGTTAGGGTGCCTTGAAGAATGATGAACATATGAGCTTGCGGCGATCATCCTTTTTTTGAGGATGAAAATCGCTTGTTCATTTCAATGCTTGTTATTCTCTCAGGTGCCAGAAGAAAGATTCCGTATAACTCTCGCTTACTCCATTACACATGTCGTATGCATAAAGAGCGCTTATTTACCTTTGGTTATTTGATAAATTAACGTTATCTTTGTTAAATCTTTTGACTTCGCTTTGAAAATGGTCCATGAGCCCGAAGGCAGACGCACCGAGAAACAGAAAAACAGAGTCACGCACGCACGCACGCACACACGCACGCACGCACGCACACACGCACGCACACACGCACGCACGCACGCACACACACACACACACACACACACACACATATACACACACACACACATGCACGGACATACACACACACACACACACACACATACGCACACACACACACACACACACACACAAAGACAACGTTGATAGGTTGAGCTTCTTACCTCTTTTTTTTTTAAATCAATGGAGAGAAAACTTTTCCCAAAATAGGAGCAATAACGATTTTTTTAACCGAATGTTACCAATGTTTTAGGGGCAGGCAACTGGTAAAACCCTTACCAGAGTGAATAATGATTAAAAACCGGTTTGTACGAAAGGTTTTCAACTTCAGTTTTGGTATTTAGGCTTGTTATCGATCATTTTCGGTAAATGCGATCCCCGGCGGCTTTCTTCTGTGGCAACTTCACTACTTTATGAAAATGTTGGTTCTTGAACTGAAAGCGATTAGTAGCCAGTTCAGTGTTGTTAGAAAGTGAGTTGCAACTCTATTGCCAAAATGATCATTTCCCCATAGTGATTGTTGAAAAATGACCATAGAACGTATCAGCAACGCATGAACCAGAGCGCCATGTAACTAGGAACCGAGTTACCGTCTCCCAGAGGTTGCCAGAAGACCTCCTCGGTAACGTTGGTTCTCTTCAGGTCAGCCGGTTTCAGCAGCCTGCCTGTAAACACACATTTGTTTGTAAAACATGTAGGCTACGTATAATGTATTTATGTTTTGAAATGCACATACACTTTAGACAAGCAACAGCACACACATTTCAACAAAATGCTCAAAAGCGGAACGAACCTGCGCGGTGTCTTTGACAGCCATTAGGCCCAACAAAAAAAATAGTCTGTTTACGGTAACCCGACCGACCCTATTTTTTTCGCGCGACCATAGACTTTTTTTTGGCATTTGGGGAAAAAAAAAAAAAAAAAAAATCTTTTTTTTTTTTTTTGCAAAATAACGTAAAAATATGGTTTTTGGGGAAAAAAAATTTAAAAAAATAAAAAATCCCGACGTACCGACCCTATTTTTTTGGCCTATGTTACCGTAAACAGACCTATTTTTTTTTGGCCTTAAAAGAATTCTTACTGGAAGATGTACAGTTCAGAGAAAACATGTATCTGACGAAAAAACCCAGTCAAAATAGATTGCTAACGTGGTTTTGGAGGGGGGGGGGGGGGGGGGGGGGGGTCTTCGAATGTTTGGGCGAATACCGCACAGAAGCAATTTTTGATCTCTCCCGAAAAAAATCTTGTCGCCGAACCGTCGCGCGGCACGTCGCCGTCGTGACGCATGCGGAAACTCGCGTTTTATGTTTCTACCGTTGATATCGGTTTTGCCGCTACAGCTACCGTTTTAGTCGCTGTCGCGCCGCCGTCGCGTTGCTACATGGAATTATTCAAAAACCCCTACAACCAGGTTTTATAATCTATGTTGAGTGTTGTTGATTTTTTGTGTCCGATACATGTATTCCCTGAACTGCAAATCGTCCAGCAAGAATTTATTCAAAGGTTGTTAAAGGCAACGGGTTCGTTCCTATTTTGAGCATATTTCATTTCTCTCTCCCCCTCCCCTCCCACCAGCATTAGTAAATTTAGCATGGTTTTGTAAGTTTTTTGCCGATTGATCTGGTGTGAAGCCAATAA
>NC_090258.1:17201553-17226553 GCF_037325665.1 Littorina saxatilis
ATCTCGTTTTTGTGCTCAGCTTTTTCCAGTTACAACAATGTTAACCTTAGTTAGAACATGTAACAAAAAATCACAAGGAAATTGGTTAAAAACTACCAGTAACAAGTACACATGGTTTTAAAGTGCCATAGACGTTACAAAACAATGCCACGTCAGTGACGCACTTTGTGCACAACAAAATGGGGACAAACAAACTCAAATCACATGGTTGGACTCCTCCATTTAAAAGCTAAGAAAACTCGAAAAAAGAAATAAATCAACCAATCGGTTCATCGCCACAAACAAAAAGTCTACCCAAAACGTCACTGACGTGGCACCATTTTGGGGTAGAGTTTGTTTTAAATATATTTCAAAAAGTATTAGCAATTGATATTTTAAGAACAGATCAAACGATAGTTTTAGGCTTCTGTAGCAACTTTGACTAATTTTCGAAACCAAAACAATAAAAACTAGCACACGCGATGACATTCTTAAAAGTTGTCATAAAATGACTTCACACGGCGCGTTCCCAAATGACAACAAAACAAAATGGCGGCATGCAAGGGGAGTGAACTAGAGGCAAGCGATGAATGGTATAAGTAACTATAAACATCTCTTGTGGCATATGTACGGTGAAAAAGCCGTCAATTCCATTTTGAATTTCAGGCTTAGGTGAGGATATTTTTTGGATTCTCGACTCGCAGGATATTATACGATGTTTGATGGGTTGTTGACAGACCAGCTTATTTGTCGGTCCGAGGGGGAGCATATCGTCTTTTGTTTCATATTTATTGACCAAGGCCGAAGGACCGACAAAAAAGCTGGTCTGACAACAAACCACCAAATATCGTTTTTGTCATCATTTTGGTAGTGAGAAAATAAGTGCACAATCAACCCAGGGGGCCATGCTTTGAAACACGGGTTCCGTGCTGATAACCACACGAGTCCCGGTTTGATAACCACTGGCAATCAAAGCTGGCGTGTGAAAGCAACTTTCTGTGTTTTTGAGTTCATTAAATGTTGGGATGAATATGCCAGGTTTGAGGATGCACAGTTCTGTAGGTTCATCTCAGTATTCCACCCCCTCGGCTTTCAGTTGTAAATATTAAGCTTATAGTGATCGAATGTGGAAGCTACGTTGGGTCAAAGGTCACAGAAGATTTGCGTCGTGCAGCGAAGGAAAGAATCGCGATCTTGTTTCCGACTCAGTGCCTCTTTGTTTTTCATTAGACCTGTCATTCTGCTTGCTCGGCTTTGTTAGATGTTTGCATAATTATCTTGTTGCTATTTTCTTTGCTTTTATTATTATTTTTTATTTGCGCTTCGTTTATCGATACAACGTCTTGTGCACGGGTCAAAATGTGTGTGTCAGGGGTCGTTTTACTTGAACTTGACGTTCATGTTTCTCTGAACGTCTGTGTATCGAAACACAGATACACGCACTCCATGACTTGGTAAGAAGACAAAACAAATCGGTAGGTTTCATTTGTTTGTGATGAATTTATGACCTTTCATGAAGTAGTTTTGTTTTTTGTTTACTTTTGCCAGTTTCCCAGTTCGTTTTTGGAACTTTGCAAAGCAGTGTCGTGTCGTCTGTTTAGGTCTGGGGAAACGCCAATGAAAAGAGCCGAAGAATCCTCGAGCGTTTCTATTGGGTTTGCTTTTGACTCCATGTTTATTCCCCCCTCTGCTTCTTTACCTCTGTAAACTTGTAGAGCTAGTTATCAGGGCCGGACCTGGGGGGGGGGGGGGGGGGTTCCTGGGGTTCCGGAACCCCCCCCCCTGGCCACCCTGGCCATCCAATGTACCTCTCAGAGAAAGAAAAAAAGTGGACTTTGGACCCCTGCCTTCAGTTGGAACCCCCCCCCCCCCTCAAACGAACTTGGTCCGGCCCTGGTTATTTTTCGATAAACACCCAGCAACCAAACAAATAACGAGCCAGCAACAGCCTGAATCCTCGATAGCACAATGGGTTGAGAAGCTGTTCTGTGTCGGTACTACTTTTGGGACTGAAAAGTTCCGAACGCTCTACTGTACGAAGTATACATCTCTGGAGCAAACAATACAAACATACCGCATTTAAATTAACAACTACAGGCTTGAACACATGAATCTCCATATAAAATCCATGAGTTCGGTTGTTTTCTGAATCTAGATCTGCCGTGCACAAACGTTCAACACTGACCACAGGCGGAAGGTATCGTCCACTGGACTACTACTATCACAGAAAGACTACAAGGTACGTCACTCACCTTCGAGTCTTCTGTGTTCTTGGAATCGCTTCCTGGGGAAAAATATTGTTCAAGACGGTTTGCCTCTTCCTACAGTCTGTGTAAGGTCAAATAAATACAGTTGAATGATTGTTTGAACTATATGCACCTTTAGTTTTCAGCTTCCGTTCGCTGCAGGTTGTTTTTAACCATCATTTGGATGAATCTTCGTTTGCGAGCCGCTAATATCCACTTGGCGGCTAATTATGCAACCGCACCAAATAGGCATACCAGCGCTCATTGGTTAATAACAGGATATTCGATGATTATTTTCATTGGTCGACTGAAACGTTTTCCTCATTTTGAATGAAGTGGCAAACGGTTCTTCACTAATACCGAAAGTGAAAACTCCCGTGGGTAGCTTCCCTTTACTGCACAATATTTACATATGTTTTAGACCAATGAGCGCTGGTATGCATATTCGGTGCGGGAGGTCGTGGGTTCGAACCCCGGCCGGGTCATACCTAAGACTTTAAAATTGGCAATCTAGTGGCTGCTCCGCCTGGCGTCTGGCATTATGGGGTTAGTGCTAGGACTGGTTGGTCCGGTGTCAGAATAATGTGACTGGGTGAGACATGAAGCCTGTGCTGCGACTTCTGTCTTGTGTGTGGCGCACGTTATATGTCAAAGCAGCACAGCCCTGATATGGCCCTTCGTGGTCGGCTGGGCGTTAAGCAAACAAACAAACAAACAAACAAACAAATCTGGGTTTTTTGTAGGTCTGTACGTACATTTTATGGACCACCTTATATATGATCTCTTGTTATTGTCTACGTCTTATGTCAACAATAATAATAATGAGAGCTTTTATAGCGCGAACCACAGTAAACTTTGCTCTCCGCGCTTTACATATTAACTAGGAATAAAACCATACTATTTAAACATCAAATTCATATATTCTAACAAAAATAACGTAACAATAAACGTACAGCAACACATTATCCCCTCACCTTCCATTTTTATGGATCACCTTCTATATGATCTCTTGTTATTGTCTACGTCTACGACTTATGTCAACAATCCTCTCACCTTTTCATAGGGTCTTAAACTCCCACTGTCTTGTGTGTTGTTCGAACAGTCTTCGGACACAACTTCGTTACACAAGTGACAAGCCCCAGCGCCTGGGTCTCTCACAAACCCAACGCATTGGGAATCCATGGCACAACGCACGGAGCACTGGATTTTTCTTTCCGATTCGACCAAAACTGGACAACGGTCAAGCAGCACAATCTTTCCTGGACACATTCTTTGTTTTGCAAATATTTGGCTTATTTCTCTGACATCTTCAGACAAGGCGCAGTCCAGAAAAGAAATAACGAAGAGTGTTAATCCGAGGAGACGCCGGTAACTGTTCGATTCAGTTCGGCGGTGAAACATGGCTGTTTAAATGGAGTCACAGAGTCTTCTGGCACTTTTGGAACGCACAGTGTTAAGTCAGGATAAGTTTTACCCGCTGAAAACAGCTTGCACGTCCCAGCACTGTACATTGAACACTGAACAGTTTACCGCGTGTAATTCCTCCGAAAGGGAACTGAAAGAGCTTTGAGTAACTTTACCTCCTTTTTTGTTGTTGCGATTCTTAAAGATACCTTCCTTCCCATGTCAACGACTGGGAGCGCCACCACAGACATGCCCGGACTTTTACATTGTATGAGAGCGTTCTTCCCCTAGGTCACATACCGAACCATCCTGAACTCAGGTCAAACTGAGTTCGGCTCATGCTCTCCCTGACCGGACGCGACAGTCCTACGCGAATCTATCAAAACTAGGAATATAGAGTTATCTCCCATATGTTTTTCGCGAGCATGATCTAAATTTGAGATCAGTGTTCGCGAGACGAAAATGATTGCAGATTGGCCGACTTCGACAGTGATCTCCGTTCTGTTCTTCACAGTTATGATAAAGACATCGTTCTAAGGTCAAAACAAGTCGAAATTTTGGGACTGCTGCCGGAAGGAGACCGTAATATATGGTTGCATCACTACAGCAAAAATCGTCTGCTTCAGCGAACGCCAAAACCAAACGGTTGATTATCACGTGACACTTTTGCCATATTTAGAGTTGTTTGCACAGTAAATACAGTCGCGAAAAAATAGCTCCCTTGAAACTGTCTTACAAATCAATTCCTTTGTAATTTAAAAATTACACAACACAATGAAAAATCATTATCGACGATCGCGAATCCGCTTATATCCATAATACATTACAAAAAGCTCTAAATATGCATGTAAAACAAAAATTAAAAAAATCGGAGACAAGGAAACTCAAGGCATCCTGTCAGGGAGAGAATGAGCCGAACTCATTTTGACCTGAGGTCAGGATGATACCGAACATCAACAGCCTGGCAGGGCGGGGATGTAGCTCAGTCAGGGCGGGGATGTAGCTCAGTCAGGGCGGGGATGTAGCTCAGTCAGGGCGGGGATGTAGCTCAGTCAGGGCGGGGATGTAGCTCAGTCGGTAGCGCGCTGGATTTGTATCCAGTTGGCCGCTGTCAGCGTGAGTTCGTCCCCACGTTCGGCGAGAGATTTATTTCTCAGAGTCAACTTTGTGTGCAGACTCTCCTCGGTGTCCGAACACCCCCGTGTGTACACGCAAGCACAAGACCAAGTGCGCACAAAAAAGATCCTGTAATCCATGTCAGAGTTCGGTGGGTTATAGAAACACGAAAATACCCAGCATGCTTCCTCCGAAAACGGCGTATGGCTGCCTAAATGGCGGGGTAAAAAACGGTCATACACGTAAAATTTCACTCGTGCAAAAAACACGAGTGTACGTGGGAGTTTCAGCCCACGAACGCAGAAGAAGAAGAACAGCCTGGCTGCTTTCTGGGCACAGATGGAACTTCCTGCTGAATGACTTTCGCAACTGGAATCTAGAAGTTGAGTATAAGTCAATTTGTGAAGTCACTCCAGCAAAATAATTCCCCTACTGCACACGAAACAGACAGACTGTTGATGTTGTGATATGTGTTTTAGTATAAACATGCCCTCTGGGAGGCAGGAGGCTTAGTTGGTAAAGCACTAGACTAGTGATCCGTGGGTCACGGATTCGAATCGGGGCCGGGACGGACACGGGTCAACTTATGTGCAAAATCGGAGACAGTGTCCATGTCCCAACCCCAGTGTCACCACTGTGGCACGTAAAAGACCTCGGTCATTCGGCCATAAGTGCAGGTGGCTGATTACACCTAAACACGCATACACCTGGGTAGCGCGACTCATGTTGCTGCTAGCTTTCCACTGGGAGGAAGCGACCCGAATTTCCCGGCATTGGGATACTAGAGTAAATGAAATGAAATGGCATCTATACGTCAATTTGCGAAGTTAATTCAGCAAAAGAATTCCCATACTGCACACGACACATTGTGTGATATGCGTCTAAGTTGAAACGTGGCCGCTTGGATCCTAATATGTACCCGATCATTTTCACGGAAAGGAGGGCGACTTTAAATTCGCAAAAAAGTCATTGCATCGTTTTGCCCGAAGGCGTTTTACGGCATTAAGATTGCTTGTTCAAACATAAATCAATAGAAAAAGAAACAATGTCTTCTGCTTTTCTGTTTTTGGAACATTTCCATTGGCGCGAAGGTAAAACGTTCTGGGACGTTCTGGCCTCATTCGCTTGTGTCTTCTCTGCAAGCGGCCGACATTTTTTCAAGATAAGTTTTGTGTATTTAGTGTTTGTTTGTGCACTTAAAATACCACTGAGTCGATATATTTGTGAACGTAACGTTTTGTGTTATCAATAATTAAACGTTCCAACAACATACCTTTCTTGGTTTTTATTCTGAATTTTGGAACGTTATCATGTCTATTTGTTACCGGCACGGTTGGCCTAGTGGTAAGGCGTCCGCCCCGTGATCGGGAGGTCGTGGGTTCGAACCCCCGCCGAGTCATACCTAAGACTTTAAAATTGGCAATCTAGTGGCTGCTCCGCCTGGCGTCTGGCATTATTGGGTTAGTGCTAGGACTGGTTGGTCCGGTGTCAGAATAATGTGACTGGGTGAGACATGAAGCCTGGGCTGGGTGTTAAACAAACAAACAAACAAAAAGCAAATGTCTATTTGTTTTTGGATTTTTGTTTTTGGAACATTGTTGCTCGGTCACTAACAGTGTGCTTCTCACTGATGCTTCTATGTTGATAGGACCCAAGCGTCGTCTCTGGTGGAATAAAATGACCCTAAAAACCTCAATTCAATTCAGATTCCAAGATATCTCGAGCTTCACTTGAAATTATTTCTTACTACATGTATTAATTTCTTATTATTAATATTTTGCATATTTTGTCTCGGAGAAAAAAAACCAACCCCACGGCGCTAGCTTTCTGGAGCTTCACTAGAAATTATTTGTTACTATTAATTTCTTCTTATTGATTTTTTTTACACGCCCTGTCTCTGAACAAAAGACGGCGCTAGCTTTAGCCATGCAGTCTTGTCTTCATTGTTTGATTGGTTCTTGCATTGATGTTTCTTGTCTTCAGAACTAAGATGGTCATGCACACCAATTCAGCGTTGGTCTTAATCTCTGATTTTGTTTATTCGGCCAGGTCTTGGAAAGACTGTTAAATATCAGGCGTATCACAGCTAAAGTAGAAAGTCCTTGTACCAGAAACTGTTTGTTTGTTTGTTTGTTTGTTTGTTTGTTTGTTTAACGCCCAGCCGACCACGAAGGGCCATATCAGGGCGGTGCTGCTTTGACATATAACGTGCGCCACACACAAGACAGAAGTCGCAGCACAGGCTTCCTGTCTCACCCAGTCACATTATTCTGACACCGGACCAACCAGTCCTAGCACTAACCCCATAATACCAGACGCCAGGCGGAGCAGCCACTAGATTGCCAATTTTAAAGTCTTAGGTATGACCCGGCCGGGGTTCGAACCCACGACCACCCGATCACGGGGCGGACGCCTTACCACTAGGCCAGCCGTGCCGGTCCAGAAACTGTTTTGTAAAGGTGGTTTGGCTTGTTCCGTTTTTTATATTTAGTCAAGTTTTGACTAAATAATTTAACGTAGAGGGGGGAATCGAGACGAGGGTCGTGGTGTATGTGTGTGTGTGTGTGTGTGTGTCTGTGTGTGTGTGTAGAGCGATTCAGACTAAACTACTGGACCGATCTTTATGAAATTTGACATGAGAGTTCCTGGGTATGAAATCCCCATACGTTTTTTTCATTTTTTTGATAAATGTCTTTGATGACGTCATATCCGGCTTTTCGTGAAAGTTGAGGCGGCACTGTCACGCCCTCATTTTTCAACCAAATTGGTTGAAATTTTGGTCAAGTAATCTTCGACGAAGCCCGGGGTTCGGTATTGCATTTCAGCTTGGTGGCTTAAAAATCTGAAAATTGTAAAAAAAAATAAAAATTTATAAAACGATCCAAATTTACGTTTATCTTATTCTCCATCATTTGCTGATTCCAAAAACATATAAATATGTTATATTCGGATTAAAAACAAGCTCTGAAAATTAAATATATAAAAATTATTATCAAAATTAAATTGTCCAAATCAATTTAAAAACACTTTCATCTTATTCCTTGTCGGTTCCTGATTCCAAAAACATATAGATATGATATGTTTGGATTAAAAACACGCTCAGAAAGTTAAAACAAAGAGAGGTACAGAAAAGCGTGCTATCCTTCTTAGCGCAACTGCTACCCCGCTCTTCTTGTCAATTTCACTGCCTTTGCCATGAGCGGTGGACTGACGATGCTACGAGTATACGGTCTTGCTGAAAAATGGCAGCTACTTGACTAAATATTGTATTTTCGCCTTACGCGACTTGTTTGCAATTTGAGCTCAAAGACGCATGGTGTCATTTTGGAGTTTACAAACTTAGCACTGTGTGTTTGACAGCGCTGTGCGTGCACTGATTGCCTGGTCACTCCGAATCTCCTAGCAACATCAGTATAAGTCATCCCTCCTCTCAACATCCCTATTGCGACGAGTCTATCGTTCACACACGTTCGTGGCATGGTGAAAGAGAAAGACAGAGTGGACAGTTTTGGGCAAAGAGAAAGAAACATTTTAGTGAGTTGTTCCATAGATGTGTCAAGGGATATCTATGGTTGTTCTCACTCACAAACAAACGGACAAACCAAAGGCAGTACTTTCATGCAATATTCGTGGATCAGCAGCAGACCTTTTGCAGGTTTCAAGTACGGGTAGACGTGCCCCGAGAGTCAAAGAGTGCAGGCCTACCTGTTTACAGCACACACAGCGTGCACTGGCTGTCGGCAGCGTCGGCAAGCTTATAGGCGTCAGTCTAGTAAACTCCAAAATGACACCATGCGTCTTTGAGGACCAATTGTGAAAAAACTAAGCAACCGAGAACATTCCGGTTTTTTTCCTCTTCTCAGGAATTGATGGTTCTATGATCGTACCACCCCGCTCTCCTGCAACTTTTTCCGATTTTGAGATATTAAATTTTAAAACATGTTAAGTTATTTTATTCCGTGAGTATATATGTGCTCTTTGATGAGTATTTTCCTTTTCATCTGTATTATTAGTTGTATATATCGTGTTGTGTTTTGGATTGAACTTGTAAATTGAACTTATAAAGCGCTTCGAGCTGTGGAGAAGCGCTATATAAATTATATCCATTATTATTATTATTATTATAAAAACAAACAAATAAACATACAAACAAACATAAAAAAAAACCCACAAAACCAAGCAACCTACCAATCGACCAACCAACCAACAAATCGAGGAACAAATGACGCTCCCTTTAAACCTACTTTTTTGTTCTGCTCATTTTCCTATTTGCAAGCGACATTTAAACAAAAGACAGAGGAGCTCTTGCTGTTTCCTTATTTACATACTTGAAATAACAATTGTCGTGTGGCCTTTGTGAGTTTTGTTTTTATTCCTATGTTTAAAACGTTATTGTTCTTTATTCGTCTTATTGATTGGCACCGGCACGGTTGGCCTAGAGGTAAGGCGTCCGCCCCGTGATCGGGAGGTCGTGGGTTCGAACCCCGGCCGGGTCATACCTAAGACTGTAAAATTGGCAATCTAGTGGCTGCTCCGCCTGGCGTCTGGCATTATGGGGTTAGTGCTAGGACTGGTTGGTCCGATGTCAGAATAATGTGACTGGGTGAGACATGAAGCCCGTGCTGCGACTTCTGTCTTGTGTGTGGCGCACGTTATATGTCAAAGCAGCACCGCCCTGATATGGCCCTTCGTGGTCGGCTGGGCGTTAAGCAAACAAACAAACCAAAATATTGATTGGCAGACGGTCAACAAGAAAGAATGCTATTGTGACCTTTCCGAATGACGTATGCCATGGCAAGGTGATTCTGTTGAACCCTTGTGTAGCTGGAGTACTAGGAGAAACATAAGTACAAAAATAAACACTTAGGTGCGTCTTTCTTGTCCGTTTTCTTTTGTCTTTATTTGCCGCCGAGAAACACAAATATGCTTCCGGTTGCTGCCTTTTCTTCTTATTATTTTCCATTTTTAATTGTTAGACACAGTATATATAGACCTCGGTGAGAACAAAATGTGACAGTGGAAAGACTGAAACCCCAGTATATTGATTATCTTACACAATGAGATCCTAAAAGCATGTAAAGACGAACGGATGCCGAACAACTTAAGAGGAAACTTTTTAATTACATTTTTTCATATAGGAAAGAAAAGAAAAAAGAAACAAGTCGCGTAAGGCGAAAATACAATATTTAGTCAAGTAGCTGCCATTTTTCAGCAAGACCGTATACTCGTAGCATCGTCAGTCCACCGCTCATGGCAAAGGCAGTGAAATTGACAAGAAGAGCGGGGTAGTAGTTGCGCTAAGAAGGATAGCACGCTTTTCTGTACCTCTCTTTGTTTTAACTTTCTGAGCGTGTTTTTAATCCAAACATATCATATCTATATGTTTTTGGAATCAGGAACCGACAAGGAATAAGATGAAAGTGTTTTTAAATTGATTTCGAAAAAAAAATTTTGATAATAATTTTTATATATTTAATTTTCAGAGCTTGTTTTTAATCCGAATATAACATATTTATATGTTTTTGGAATCAGCAAATGATGGAGAATAAGATAAACGTAAATTTGGATCGTTTTATAAATTTTTATTTTTTTTTACAATTTTCAGATTTTTAATGACCAAAGTCATTAATTAATTTTTAAGCCACCAAGCTGAAATGCAATACCGAACCCCGGGCTTCGTCGAAGATTACTTGACCAAAATTTCAACCAATTTGGTTGAAAAATGAGGGCGTGACAGTGCCGCCTCAACTTTCACGAAAAGCCGGATATGACGTCATCAAAGACATTTATCAAAAAAATGAAAAAAACGTATGGGGATTTCATACCCAGGAACTCTCATGTCAAATTTCATAAAGATCGGTCCAGTAGTTTAGTCTGAATCGCTCTACACACACACACAGACACACACACACACACACACACACACATACACCACGACCCTCGTCTCGATTCCCCCCTCTACGTTAAAATATTTAGTCAAAACTTGACTAAATATAAAAAGAAAAAAAGGCGGCAATTTCAGACAATGTTAACCGCTTTAAAATCTATTGTCTTTTAAAAATTCCTTGTCTGAATAATTGTGTTTGATTCAAGACCGAGAGAGAGAGAGAGAGAGAGAGAGAGAGAGAGAGAGAGAGAGAGAGAGAGAGAGAGAGAGAGAGAGAGAGAGAGAGAGAGAGAGAGAGAGAGAGAGAGAGAGAGAGAGAGAGAGAGAGAGAGAGAGAGAGAAAGAGAGAGAAAGAGAGAGAGAGAGAGAGAGGATAAAATGATTTTTTTTCTCTGAAAAAAATTATTTTATTTGTAAAGAACAAAAAATCATAAATTCAAAAAAACTGGAGCAATATCAAATCTGGATGTTCAGACGCCAGCTAACACATTGTTTATCATGACCACCAAATATCAAAAACATCATGCTAGAGGTGTTGTCAATATTGTGTAAAAATTGTAGGAAATGTTGACATCTTTTAAAACCTGTATTTGATTAAATAATTAATGTTCTTCACATACATTACGGTTGAAACACTTTATAACAAATTTTCATGAAAAAGAGCATTCCATTTCACACAGGTATACCAATTCTCATAAAGGAAATAATCAATTACAATTATTTGTGATTTTGTGTGATTTTTTAACGATGTTGCACGATAATTTGGGTAGGTGTGCCCCCTTAACTTCAAATATTTTGTAACCTCCCTTTTTTATCACAATGTTTTTGGTATTAAAGAACAAACCCAGAGAATCCGACAAAATGCTATAAAGATGATAATGCTGCTCTTTGCATTGTAAAAGTGATAGAAAGCTCCTGATGCACCTTTTGCGAATATGACGCAGCATAATTATCACACTAGGGATCGGTAAAATGATGCTCGGTTTATATTTCTTTGAAAGTCGTATGTACATTTTTCACGCAGAAGGTTGAATATTATGAGAGAAAAAATATTCTATGGTTGTGTAAAAGTTAGCATTTATCATTATGCGCCGCGTGTACCCACGACTATTCTACAAAGAGGGGGGCGATGCTTTACCACGTGCACCGGGAATGGGCTTTTTGGACGTAACGTGCATGGGAATGGGGAAATTCTCGTAGCGTGCACCGTGCACAGAGGTCCGGTGTAACACGAGAAAATTACTCCCATGAGATTTTTACTCCGGAGTAAACATTTCGTACGAAAAAGCACTCCCCCATTACACGAGAAAATTACTCCCCAAAACAGGTGAGTTCCGAGTAAACATTTCGTACAAAAATGTTACTCCCCTGACGAATAAATAACGAATAAATTACTTCTCCCCAACACGAGCAATATAACTTCCCATGCCAGGTGTACGAAATTTTTACTCCCTTGTCCCTGTTAGTCTTGGTGGTGGAAGGGGTGGAAGGAGGGTAGCGCGACATTCGTGTGCGCGAGATCACTTATTGGCCTTATCCCTTCACCCGCATCCCATTTTTGCGTGCGAGATTTTTACTGGAAGTAAAAAAAAATGGGGAGTAAAAATTTCGTGGAGGGAGTAATTTGTTCGTGTCTCGGGGAGTTCTTTTCTCGTACGAAAAGTGTACTCGGAGTAAGAATGTCGTACGAAATATTTACTCCGGAGTAAATTTTTCGTGGAGTAAAAATTTCGTGTTACACCGGCGTGCACCGTGCATGGAGCTTTTTCGTAACGTGCACCGTGGATCACCGTGCATGGCACTTTTGACCTCAACTTGACGTGCACCTGCACAGACACCCCCATGGTGACCCTCTACAAACTGTGTTCTGGCCATCGTTAGCGCTATCTTTAAATATAACATGTGTTACAAAAAGCCTAGTTAACAAATATCAGTGATGAATTTAGCGGATCTGCGTCTAATGACTGAGAAGAGAAAGCATTAGAACCATAGTTTAAAATGCACTGTATGATGTGTAATAGGCTTAATCGTCAATAGGGGAGGCAATCAGTTTGCTGCAATTCAAAGGCCAATATACAGGGGTTCTTTCCCTTGCCTCAGCACTGCCAGTATTACACATCGTATGAAGCCCCTACACTCTAAACGCATACATTTCAGCTGAATAGAAAACGTCGGTGTAGAAAAAAAATGTCCACAGTTCTTTTCACTCCAAGGAAAACTGAACAAAAAAAACAACAACATTTTTTTCTTTAACATTTTGTAATGATCTTGTACAGGTATTCACTATAATAATTGGGTTGTTTTGGAAAGTGAAAGTACAACTATAGCTTAAAAACGAAAAAAAAAAAAAAGTGATGAGAGATTGACAGCTGTTTTTTGCTCTATTTCTAAATGATCTAAAGCCTTTTTTGTTGGAAAACAGTAATGGTTTACAAACTATGTCAGGGGAGGCTATTGTGGTTGGAATGGAAGATACTGATGTAAATGCTTTGTTTCAAATGTTTTTATTACTGTATGCGGATGATACTGTGATCTGCTCAGAGTCTGAAAAAAACCTGCAAGAATGTCTAAACAAAATGCACGAATACTGTTTAAAATGGCGTCTAAATATTAATGTAAACAAAACGAAAGTTATAGTTTTTTCCAGAGGTAAAATTAGAAATAAACCATTGTTTACGTATAATGGCAATTCAATCGAAGTAGTGTTTGATGTAATGTACTTGGGCCTTAAAATTAATTATAATAATAAATTTTCAGTCGCACAGAAGAATCTATATGATCGTGCCTCAAGGGCAATGTTTGTTCTTTTGCGTACGTGTAGACAATTGTCACTGCCTGTGGACATACAAGTTGACCTGTTCGATAAAATGATTGCTCCAATCTTACTATATGGATGTGAGGTTTGGGGTTTTGGTTCCTGCGAACTTGCTACTAAACTTCAATTACGTTTTTATAAAATTGTTTTCAAACTAAAAAAATCAACTCCAAATGCTATGATATTTGGTGAACTTGGAAGATATCCACTAGATGTTAATATGAAATGGAGAATGCTTTGCTATTGGTATAAACTGATTAGTCCTATTCATAAAAATAAATTTTCTAGTATTGTGTACTGCTTTACTTATAAATTGTATATCAACAAGATGATTGAATCTGATTATTTATGTTTTATTGAAAAAACCTTAAATGAAATTGGTCTCCCTGGCCTTTGGACTTCTCAAGAAAATGTTCAATATTCAAGCGCATGGTTTAAACAGAAAGTAAAAAGAAGCTTGTATGACCAGTATATCCATAAATGGTTTACAGAAATTGGAACAAAAAATATGTTTTGGAATTATCGAATGTTTAAAGATATTTTTGCATGTGAAGACTATGTCACACACCTGCCATATCAGCAATGTGTTGCAATGATGAAGTTCAGAACATTAAACAACAATTTGCCTGTACAGAAAGAACGTTACCTTAACATCCCGAGGTCAGAAAGAACTTGCACCAAATGTGTATCACAAGACATAGGTGATGAATTCCATTATTTATTTGTCTGTGATTTTTTCAAAGAAGAAAGAGCTGAGTTGTTACCACCTTACTATTGGAAAAAACCTAATGCCCTTAAATTTAAAAAGTTGTTTGCTACTAACAAAAAGAAATTGCTAAAGAATATTTTGGACTTTATTAATAGAATCTGTAACAGTTTTTCATAATCTTTTTAATTTTTATTTATTTATTATATTAGCATATATCATGATTGTATTGATTGTATTTATTGTTCAAAATGCCCCCAGGGGTTATGGACTAATAAAAAAACTTGAAAAAAAACAAACTTGAAACTTGTCTATTTCAATCCTGGCCAATACTTATGTTTTTGTTGTTTGATTTCAGAATGGAAATAAAATGTGCTTTCCAAAGCGTAACATCAGGAGCCAATGAAATATGTGCACCGTAATATCACTTATGTCCGCTATTTGTGTTTGCCGAAGATCCCGCTCAGTCTGTTTTTCTTGCTCGCTCTCGGTTTTGTGGTCGGCAAGGGGGATAAGTCCGCAAAAGCTTCACCTCGTTGGAAGGCCGAGTTCTCTCCCTTCAACTCTTCGTCCTTGGAAATGGTCGGCAATGCTGCAGCCACCCCAAGCCCTTGCGCGTCACGCTTGCCTATTTCCCGGTACATCTCAGCTATCTCTAGAGGGGTCAGGTAACCATCAGAGTCCTGGCGGGGACAAAATAAAAATAAATGAGAAACCCTTGATTGCCGGAGAAAATTATAGCAGAAATTAAAACTAAAAAAGTAACATACCAGCAAACAAAAACCATCACAACGCTCGCACACACACCCACGCACGCACGCACAGACAGACAGACAGACAGACAGACAGACAGACACACAGACACACACACACACACACACACAGACAGACAGACAGACAGACAGACAGACAGACACACACACACACACACACCCACGCACGCACGCACAGACAGACAGACACACAGACACACAGACACACACACATAAACACAGACACACAGACACACAGCGCACACACACACACACACACACACACACACACACACACACACACACACACATGTACACACATACGCACGCACACACACATAAAGCACGTCGCATAAATCGATTTCGACTCGAGGTAAGCTTTTCATACATATTATTGATACAGTCTACTGATTGAACAGAGACAGTTGGTTTAGGTTTTGAGCTTGAGTTCTTAAACAAAATACCTGCACTATCGAGTAGATATCAAGAATAGGTTCTTTAACAATCATAACATGGCATACAGCAGAACAATTCATTTCAACCATTGAAAACTTCTATTTACAAAATGAATACAGTATTACTTGTGTGCACAACATTTCAAAAGAACGTTTCCATTTCTAAATTCACATTAAAAAATGTCAAGACAACCCTCGCCATATTAATATCTGGGGAAATATTACTTTCCGTCGATGTACGTAATTGTATACGGTGTACCCGGACGCACAAGCTTCTCTTCTACTCATACCGGCTTTCTTATTTATCTAGCTTTAAGTAATGCGAAACAACACTGATCAACAAGTAAAAGATACAGTTATCAGTGAATGCATACGGTGAATGAGGAAGTGTTTCAGTCTTGTCTATTCATGTAACCGTTTGAAGGTGAAATAGTCGAGTTTAAGTTTCATACACTGACGAAATCATGAAGGCAGGCAGGCAGAATACTAACACACGCACGCACAAACACACACGCACGCACGCACGCAAACTCGCACGCACGCACGCATACACACACACACACACACACACACACACACACACACACACACACACACTCACCCACACCGTGTTTTAAAATCTTCCTGTTAACTTTGTTCGTACATAGTATCTTGCCCCCCTGCCCCTCCCCCCCCCCCCCATCATAGAAGAAGAGATGCGAGTAAGTGTTAATCGTCAGCCAGATAAATTTGCTCTTTGTCCCCCTTCGGTAACGTGTTTCCATGTAAAAGAACATTCCTTGAGATGGTTTAATCAGATTTTGTGGCCACAGCCAACTGAGCTTGTAACGTACGTTCGGCAATCGGGCTGGCCATTTTCAAACCGTACTAGCTCTTGGCAAGTACACATCCTGACTCTCTAAAGAAAGAAAGAAAGAAATCAAGAAAAGAGAGAAAGAAAGAAAAAAAGAAAAAAGAAAGGACAGGGGAAAAAACAACAACAACAACAATTTTATATGTACATAGTTTATTACATTTACATTTATTCGCTAACTCAGGAGAGAGAGAGAGAGAGAGAGAGAGAGAGAGAGAGAGAGAGAGAGAGAGAGAGAGAGAGAGAGAGAGACAGACAGACAGACAGACAGACAGTTTGTTTGTTTGTTTGTTTGCTTAACGCCCAGCCGACCACGAAGGGCCATAACAGGGCGGTGCTGCTTTGACATATAACGTGCGTCACACACAAGACAGAAGTCGCAGCACAGGCTTCATGTCTCACCCAGTCACATTATTCTGACACCGGACCAACCAGTCCTAGCACTAACCCCATAATGCCAGACGCCAGGCGGAGCAGCCACTAGATTGCCAATTTTAAAGTCTTAGGTATGACCCGGCCGGGGTTCGAACCCACGACCTCCCGATCACGGGGCGGACCACTAGGCCAACCGTGCCGGTCAGACAGACAGTGAGAGACAGACAGACACAAAAGACAGACAGACATGCCAGAGGAAAATCTAGAAGATACGTACTTCTTCGAGCACCAGTTTGGGATGTTCCAGTAACATATTATCAGTGGGTACGCAGACAATAACCTGGCCGTCCTCACAGCCAATCCACACTCTGCCCTCCCCATCTGACGTCACAGCGGAAGGTGACGTCATCATGTCGCATCCAAGCGTCAAGGGACCAATGACTCGCTGTTTGGCGACGCGAAAGTCAATGACGCAGATGTGGTTCCATGCAGCATCAGCAACGAGCAGCACCAGTCTGTCTTTCAGTTGATGGAAGCAGATGGAAGTGGGACGACCCTTTTGACGTCGATTTGGCTCCACAGTCACAATGGCGCCTTTATCGCCGGCTTCATACACCGATATCTCGCAAGATTCTGTCACCACAGCAAAGAATTTACCGTCCCTGCTCACGCCAAGCAGTACTGGCTTCGACAAAATCTTGCTACACACCGGCCTGGGTTTGTCGTGCGTAGCAGCCAGCGGGTTGACCTCTCGGACTACATAAAATTCGTCCTCCGTCTGTGACCAGATATACTCCCTGGGTACACTCGCTCCACTGTCCAGCTTGTCTCCAAGAGCAACCATCTTCCTGTGCTGGGTTTTCGGTGAATACACCAGAAGTTTTTCTGAAGGGATGTGAACCATTTCCAGCTGAGCTGATTCAAACACTTGCTCCTCAGGTTTCAGCTTCCTGCCAGTAGGGGTAAACATTGCCACGCGTGACGACTTGTTGGTGACGTCATTCTGGTTTTGATATGTGACGCACACGACGTCCTGAAGGGGCAGAATAGCTGTTACTCTGCAGTTTACTTCAGGGTCAACTCGGAACTGAGGCAGGAGACACATGGAAGGAATTTTGTCGGTTTCAGGGCTCATCTGTACGTTAACGGGTACTCCCATATACTCTTCAATAGCGTGCTGGCAACTCTCCAGGGTGTTTCCGTTCAAAACGACTCGCAGTTTGTACGTTTGCAGGCGTTTTCTGAAGTCAAAAAGTCCCGGGTAGTATTCAGGTTTCTCTTTGAAGTATTTAGTAGAAAAGTTGACGACGTACTGCTCAGACTGCGAAGGTTGTAAACACTTTTCAATGTCTTCCTTCTGATTTTGCAGGCTGTTCAGTTCTTGGCGTATGTTTCTGACGGATTTTGTTAGTTCTCTTTTCCCCTCTTTCTTTAAGCGCTCAAACGTTTCGTCGGCTCTTTTCTGATACTCTTCCGCCCATTTTCTAATGGCCTCCACCTTACTGCTCATGATTTCTCGTGCGCAATCTACAGAGTCTTCGAAGTCTACCACTTCGTTCTGTGCTCGCTTCAGGATGTCTGCACCATCCTTCATTGAATACTCCAGCTTGGTTTTCAGGGACTTAAGTTCGTCTGTTCTTTCCTTGGCTACTTCGCTCACCGCTTGGAAATCATGATCAAAATGTTCTTCTTCTCTGCATTTATCGCAAATTAGTGACTGACAACACAGGTATCCGAGATTCTGTCCAAGATGATAGCGACATGTAGTGCGCTCCATGTTTGCCTGTAAGAGTGAAAGCTCTCTGTTACTCTCTTCTCCTCTCTCTGCCCTCAATGCAGATTATGTTTTGCGAACACGAATATTATATATATATCAACTGTGTTCTAGTCATCGTTAGTGTAATGTTTAAATATAAACTGTCGAGCGAGGAAAACCTCAAAGCCCATGGAGACTCACGCTCGACTTCTCCAACTTTCCTTGTGTAGCTGCCTACTTCCTTCTTCTTTTTTGTGTGCTTTTTCAGCTTGTGTTTACTTTCTTGACTTGGTTTGTTCATCCTCTTAGATGTACACAAACCACTCATGTGCGAAAGCCATTTTGATATCCTTTTTGATGTAGTATTTTACTAATTTAACGTTTACTCTTTAGGGCGAGGGCTGGTCGTACAAAAAGCACCCACTTTGTGTTTATACCATTACCCTCGTAAATAATAAAAACAAATCATAGTAATTTTCATTGACCAGGCGGCGCAGTGGTTATGCACTTGCCTCTCATGCAAGTGGTGCTGGTTTGATCCCTAAAGCACATCACTCATCAGTTGAAGAAGAATATTGATCTTTAGCCTTGGTTCGTCAGAAATCAGAAATTAAGCTAAAACTTAACAACAGAAAATCACACTGTCGGCTAGCAGATGTGTTTCCATTTGTCAAAAAAACGCTAATACCATCTTGTTGTGTAGGGGAAGGGCTCCTAATATGGACCACTTTTTGTTTCATGCTGATAACTAGCTTGTTTTCTTGCGAAGAAGTTTTATTTTGTGTTTGGTAGTCCTTCTCTCTTAGGTTAACCGTTAGGCCTAATGAGAGTGAAATAGCTTTGATAGACATTCAGCAAAAATTAAATACAGAAAAAATCACAAATGGTCCATATTAGGAGCCTGGGCGCCTAATATGGACCAGTGAAGAGGCCTTCACGTATAACTGTAAAAAGCCCGCTATACTTCAAAATAACATGATACAACTTAGTGTACAAGTCAGACTAATTAAAATATGCTTTAGATTGATCTGTTTTGGGTTGATCAGAGCATTATTTGAAGCACGCCAGGAAACTAATCAAACTGTTATGGCGTCATGCGGGGAAACTCACAATTTATTTAATGGTACGTGTTTACATTTCACACCTTTCTTTCGTCAGTTCTGTTTTAAAAATTGTTCGCAAGAACTTACAGAGAGACGCCGCGATCAGACCTCATCAACGACAGCTCTCCTCTCAAGCCTTCAATATTATAGCAAGGGAAAACACTCCTGCGTAGCCGTCACTGATTTTTAGATCAGTGGTAGCCGTAGCAACAAGGGGAATAAATGCACCACCTTACCATATTATTGTAGAGCAGCTGTAGGGTTAAAACTATTTTGGAGGTTTGGGAATGAAAAGTTTTCAGCATACTTCCTGTTTGATTATTTTTCTTAGTGATTCTTTTGTTTTAGTGTCAGTGTCAGTGTAGGGATAGACATGGAATACTTCAGTATCAAAGCAGAGAAACTTGTTTTCTTGTTTTGTTGAAGTGTTAGGGTCCTTATACAGTCAAACCTGCAATTGCGACCACCTCTCGATAGCGACCACCTGCCCACAACGACCACTGATTAAACACTGATTGTTATTTATTCTGTATTATTTACCTTTCTATAACGACCACTTTTAGGAGGTCCCATGTGTGCAAAACCGTTGTGGAGATGTTGGACTGTAGCGATAAACCTGCTCCTTGCTTTGACGACCAAATCAGATTGTTTTTAGTGTTATATAAGCGTTCAAGTGTGTTGTGAAGGGTAAGAGCTTCCTGTACGAGCAATAGAGAGAGAGAGAGAGAGAGAGAGAGAGAGAGAGAGAGAGAGAGAGAGAGAGAGAGAGAGAGAGAGAGAGAGAGAGAGAGAGAGAGAGAGAGAGAGAGAGAGAGAGAGAGAGAGAGAGAGAGAGAGAGAGAGAGAGAGAGAGAGAGAGAGAGAGAGAGAGAGAGAGAGAGAGAGAGAGAGAGAGAGAGAGAGAGAGGGTAAGACTGGGCGTATATGTACGGCTATAACAAGTCAACAACTCAAAACGTTCAGATATAAACCCGAACATTTAGAAAAGAAAACATCGGATGCATTGATCAATCTCTCCGGGTTTTTTTTAAAGGAAAGGACCCACGGGAAATTTGTTTGCCATTCGAATGGTAAAATCCATCTCCAAATCGATTAAAGATAAATCAATGATGTGGAAAAAAAGCTAACCAACGAGAAGCATGAGCCGCATAAACTCTCACTTATTGCAGTTGGTCCATGTACTTCTTCTTCTTCTTCTTGTCGATCACTCAGATGGAAACGCCGGTTCTCCGCGCAAATGTTGCCGTGCGCTGTAGGTCGTCCAGACTGCCATAGAGCTTCCCTTGCACCGTGGTCGCCTCCGCCCAGATCTGGCTCCTGAGGCCATCGTGTAGTGGGAAAGTCTGCAGCAGGTGTTCCGTTGTCATGCTGCCTGTTTGACAAGGGCACTGGTCTGACTGGCCAATTCTGAACTTGGTGAAAAGGTGTTGGTTCATTCGGTTGTGGCCTGTCCGCAGCCTGAATATGAGGACCTGCTCAGACCTTGTGAGCAGGTGAAAAGCGTCGTTTTTGTTATAGTGTGGGTGCTGCTGCAACCACTTTTTGTGTTGCTTGGCCTTGATGATGGTCTTGGCTTCTTTGAAGGTGGTTGATCTGTCATTCTGGTCCTTCGTAGTGCCCTCCTTTGCCAGAGTATCTGCGGCTTCGTTGCCTAGTATGTTGCAGTGAGAGGGGACCCATTGCAGCACGACTGTGTGTGCTCTGCACAGGGAGGTCAAGGCGGATGACAGGTCATTCAGTTCTTTGTCTCTGGCAGTGTCTAAGGCCTGCAGGACTGACTTTGCGTCCCTGAAGAACACAACGTTGTTGGAGGAGAGTGGACTGTGCTCAATGTGGGCTGTACCTGTCTGGAGCGCTACTGCTTCAGCCTTGAAGTTGGTGGAGTAGAGGCCGGTAGCGAGGGAGATGTGTTCTTCTTCTCGACCTCCTGGGTACTTTATGTAGATTCCGGCACCACCACTTCTGACAGCCTGGTCGGCAGATCCGTCAGTGTATACATGAGTCCATTGGCGTTGGGGGTAGGAGTTGTGGATGTGTTCAATGGTGAGAGACTTCAGTTCAGCACAGCTGTGGGAGTCTTTCTTGCCAACGCCAGGAATACTGCAGCGTATCTGGGGTCTTCCTTCATCACTCCAGCTTGGGTTTTCAAGGTATTGGGGGATATCTTTGGGTTGATGGTCCAGGATATCTTGGTGTCTCCTTTCCAACACCCTCGTCTGGTGGATGAAGCTTCCTCTCTTCAGTCTTCCTTTTGTTGGTTGGCACAGTCTGTCTTTCATGGGGTGAGTTGGCAGTCGTTTGAATTTAGCTGCCTGGGTGAGGAGTTTGGTGTCCCTTCTGTCTTCCATGGGCTCAAGGCCCATGTTTTCCAGCTCTTGGATAGGGGTTGACCGCATGGCGCCAGTGATGATTCTGACCGCCTGGTTCTGCACCTTGCTGACTCTGTCAAAATTTGACTTGGCTGCTGTGCCCCATGCCGTCACTCCGTTCTCAAGTACTGGTCTGACGCTGCCCACGTACATCTTCTTGAGGATTGCTGCATCTGCGCCCCACGTTGTGCCAGTTAGCTTTTTCATTAGTGCTAACCTTAGCTTGGCTCTGGCTTCGACTTTCTCTGTCTGCTGTTTCCAGGTGAGTCGCCTGTCAAAGGTCACGCCAAGGTACGTGGGGGTGTTGTCAGCCTGCAGCGTCTGTCCGCAGAGCTTGAGGTTGGCCTTCAGTTCTTTCGGGGACAGACTAAAGATCGTGTAAGTGGTCTTCCTGGTGTTGATGTTGACGAGCCACTTCTTTGTCCAGTCCTCAAGCACTTTCAGCGCCTCTTGCATCCTGTAGTTTGCTGTTGTGATGTGCTCTTCCGAGCACCAGAGTGCAAGATCGTCCGCGCAGATGGCTCCATGGACATTTCGAGGGAGGTCCTTGACGATGTTGTTGATGAAGACTAGGAACAAGGTGGGGCTGAGGACTCCACCCTGTGGGACTCCGTCTTTCAGCGTCTTCTTCCGGCTGTACTGCCCGCTTACATGGACTTTTGCTTTCCTGTTGTTCAAGTACTGGCAAATCCACTGGAACATACATCCGGCCACGCCACTCTTCTGGAGCTTCAGCTTCAGCCCTTCCTCCCAGACCTTGTCCATGTCAATCCAGATCGTCAGGGTGTGTTTCTTGTCCTGGTAGCCATCTTCGATCTTCTGGGCGATGTATGTCACCTGGTCCTCGGTCGAGCGATGTTGCCTGAAGCCGGCCTGTTCTGGAGAAAAGGTGTTGTTCTTCTCAAGATGCCAAGTGAGCCTGGTGTTGATCAGCCGTTCCATGAGTTTGCCCACGCAGCTAGTGAGGCTGATGGGTCTGTATGAGTCCACCTTCGCTCGGTCTTTGCCCTTCTTGTGGATCGGGACCATATCAGCTTCTCGCCAGACTTGCGGGACATGGCCAGTCTTCCAGCTGTTGTTGTAGAGCTTCAGTAGCTGTGTTTTTGCCCTTGTGCCTAAATGTAGAAGCATCTCGTTGGTGATCTTGTCTGGCCCTGGCGACTTTCTTTCATGCAAGGCTTTCATGGCATCTGCCAGCTCCTGATGGTTGAACGGCTTGTTCATGTGTTCCTCTGGCTGATGCTCATTGGAGGTTCTTCTCTCCTCCTGTATCTCTGCTCTTCTTTCTTCTGGTACAGTGATGTTGCTGACTTTTTCGTAGTTGTCAATGAAAAGGTTGGCAGCCTTTCTTCCTGTCAGCAACTCTTGGCCCTGCGAGATGGTGATTGTCGCTGCTCTTGTGTCTTCGCCGTTCATGGCTTTCGTCAGCTTCCACAGCTTGTTGCCGTCCCTTTCTAGGTTCAGCTTCTCCGTCTTCTCCCTCCAGCTTGATCTTGCTGCTTGGAGGTAGGCTCTCCTGTACTTGGCAGTGGCTGCTTTCAGGGTGATGTTGTTGTCAACAGAGGGGTTCTCCTCCACTTCTTCCCTGATACTGCTGACTTCATCCTCAAGCTCCTGAAGCTCTTCTGTCCAGTAGGGCCTGTAGTTCTTGCGTGCGCCCCGTGGGATTGTTTCTGAAGCTGGTTTCAGGATGGCCTGGTTGAAGTTCCTGGTGACCCAGTTGATGTTCAGGTCGTCTGTCTTCAGGCCCCTGGTGTAGAGGTCTGTGAGGCTCGCAAATATGTTCCAGTCTGCCTTCTTGTAGTTCCATCTTGGAAACGTTGTACTGTTCTGTGGCCCGTACTGCAAGTTGATGGCCAGCTTCACTGGCCGGTGGTCGCTGCCTCCTAACTGGCTCAGTATCCCTCTTGTGGTTTTCTTGGAGAGGTCATCAGTTGCGAAGGCAAGGTCTGGGGTGGAAGTCGACAGCCACCTGCGTGAGAAGAAGGTGGGTGGGTCTTCTGGATCGTTCAGCAGTATCATTTGAGCGTCGATCTGCCAGTCCTCCACTTCCTCTCCTCTTCTGTCCGTCTCCTCGTAGCCCCAACAAGTTGAGTGGCTGTTGAAATCGCCAACAACCAAACAGTTCTCGGCTGGTAGATTTTCCAGATACTGCAAGGAAAGTTCTTTGTCTGGGGGGCAGTACAGGTTGTAGTGGAGAGAGCTGTCCACTGTGATTTTGACTCCTTGGACTTCAGCTTGCTGATTTGTGTCCACTTTGATTTCTTGTGCTGGTATACTGTTCTTGATGAGCATCAGCACTCCTCCTTTGTGTCTTCCTTCTCTGTCCTGTCTGCAGGTTTGGTATCCTCTGATGGTGAACCGGTGGTTCGGATTCAGGTGCGTTTCTTGGATACAGGCTGCTACATCAATATTGTCGGCATACAGTCTTTCAGTGAGAGGAAGCTTTTTGTTGTACACTCCTTCCGCATTCCATTGAAGAATGTTCAGCGGTCGAGGAGTCTCCTGCGTGCTTGTTGTTCTTCTTTGGCCAGTAGCATTTACCCTCCGCCTCTGTAGCCTGGCTCCTCGCGGCGGGACGGGGTGACCTCCGGTAGCTTGGGTTGGGCCCCTTTGAGGCATAGGGCCCGGCACTCTACCAGCCCGGGGGGACTCCACAGGTAGAGCACCATCACGTGTTGAATCGTCGTTGTCCATCATGGGAGTGAAATGCGTTGCACTGTCGTTACGCGCACTTTGGCCCAGCGCATCCGTCTTCAGCAGTGGTTTCTTCTCCGACTTTTCCTTGTCGTAGGAGACTTGCCGTCCATGGCTGCAGAACGTCCCCCGTCCTTGGTTTTTTGTCTGAGTGATCCTTCTCATACCCCATTAGCCTCGGGGAGAGGTGGCTGAATTAGTCTGACCTCTACCCTTTGACCTGTCCAGCTTGGGTGGCCCTACCAGGAGTTTACACTCCCGCTGGCATAGCTCTCCGGGTCATCGAGGCACTCAAACCACCACACCGCGCTAAGGAATCATGTACACGGTAGTGCCTAGCAACACTGAGATTGGTTTTACAAAGTTTGAATTTTGAATCTTGGCTCTTATTATTAAGTTCACATCATAGGACTATAATTATAGCTATTCTGATGGACACGTGGGGGAATTCGGGGGCTGTGATTGGATGGTCTCACACATCCCTTTT
>NC_090258.1:17231553-17234053 GCF_037325665.1 Littorina saxatilis
TGTTACTTGTGCAGTGAGCTGGTGTCCGACGACTGTCTGAACAATACGCAAGACAGAGGGAGTTTGGAGGCCTTTGAAAAGGTGAGAGAAATGATGGCATTAGGCGAGTAGACGAAACATAAGTCAAGAAAAAACATGTCACGTGAAGCAATATCAAAACATGTAGTCAATCTGTCGGGGAGCCGAGGGGAGCATATCGTCTTCTGTTCCATCTTTATCTGAGGCCGAGGTTGATAAAGATATAACAGAAAGCGATATGCTCCCCAAAGATTGACAAAAAAAGCAGGTCTAATGAGAAGCCACCAAACATCGTTTTTGTCATCGTTTTGGAAGAAACATAATACTTCTCGGGGAGCGATAGTTTGAACGTAATTTTAAAATGCAAATCAGGGTCCCAAAGCGCGTCAGAAGATAACACGTCATACTTGTATGTGACGTCAAACGTAACCTGTTCACCGCTTTTCTTCCAGTCTAAAAATGTCCAGAGCTGTCTTCAGTAAGTTTTTAACATGTGCCTTTTCTTTTCAGTGTGTTTAGAGTTTTTGTTTTGCAATTTAGGATTACAGAGCTTAGTTGCAAATTGACCATGAGTCACCGCGGTAATTATCAACATTGATTGGGTCTTTGAGAGTGAATGTTTTACAATCATTGTCCTCGGAAACACGAATCTAAAACCGCGATGGTTCCACACATCAAATAAATATCCCGATTGACTTTTATTTTGACAATCCACGTTTCACCTTAAGCTCAAACGCATTTACTACAGAACTTCGATTTGTCACATCTGCTTTTAATTAAGCGTTGCTGACTATGAATGTAGATGTAAATGCTTGTATAACTGTGTTTTAATTTTAAATGTGTCAAGCGCAAAGAGCATAATTGTAAAGTTATGATGTTGCGCTATATTAATGCTCATTTATTAATATTATTATCATTATCTGAACAACGGTTTTTTTACCCAGCTGATTATGAATGAAAACTCGTGAAAATGATGACAATGTTTTTTGTTACCCAGCTGGTTATGAATGAAAACTCGTGAAAGGGATGACAATATTATTTGTCTGTTGTGAACCTTGCACGCACTCTTTAATCATCCATAAATGGAGTTCCTGGTGAACGCGTTGCTTTGTCTATGATTAAACCTTCAATAAACTAGCCTTTCCAGTGTTTTGCTTTCTGGTTTGGGTACGTTAGCAGTCCATCAGTTTCATATTGTTGTATTATGTTTGTATCAATCAATATGAGGCTTATATCGCGCGTATTCCGTGGGTACAGTTCTAAGCGCAGGGATTTATTTTTATTTATTTTATTTTATTTTATTTTATGCAATTTATATCGCGCACATATTCAAGGCGCAGGGATTTATTTATGCCGTGTGAGATGGAATTTTTTTACACAATACATCACGCATTCACATCGGCCAGCAGATCGCAGCCATTTTGGCGCATATCCTACTTTTAACGGCCTATTATTCCAAGTCACACGGGTATTTTGGTGGACATTTTTATCTATGCCAATACTAATGTTTGTATCTGCAGCAGCAGAAGTGCAGCCATAACCTCTCACTGACAACCAGCAACAGGTGTGAATGCGACGAAGGCATGAGGGGGGACTCGTGTCAGACCAGGATGAGAGGTGAGATGTGTGTTGTCTTTTTACTTGATATCTTTTGAGCCCCCCCCCCCCTTCCTTTAAGCACCGCCATTGTAAGGCCGGTGAAAAGCTGAAGGTGCACGTGGGTGGCATAGCAATTGTTTTCAGAACAGGAAGAAATGGAAACTTGACTCACTCGACAATTAGTTTGACATCCATTTTAGACTTTCCAATCTGAAAGTCCTCTTCGGAAAAAAAAAGAAAAAGAAAAAAAAGAAACGTATATTGCTACTCATTAACATTGCTCGTTCTCTTATTTGTTTCTGTTTATTCTTCTTCTTCTTCTTCGTTCTTGGGCTGAAACTCCCACGTTCACTCATGGTTTTTTTGCATGATTGGGTTAATAGAATCGTTTACACGTCACTCATGTAGGCATACTAACGCCCAATTGAGGCATGCTTAAAAGTTAGTCAAAAAAACCATTCTTCTTCTGATTGATGGGTCACACGTGCATGCAAAACAATTTCACAGACTGCACAGACTGGAATGACCAAGGATTCAGCACAGATGGACTCTACTGGATTCGTCCGTCCATGGAGCACGCCGCCTTTCAGATTTTCTGCGGGATGGAGTTCAAACGTTCCTACTTCATGATACGAAACAGTTCTTCGTTCAACTTCTACCGCGGATGGGAGGAGTATGTGTAAGTACACAAGTCCATTTTTATCGTCAATAGGCGATGTTCGGAAATAACTCTGTTGTGTTTGTATGTTGTATGGGTTGTTTATCTTAGAAACATTGGGGCAAGCTTTCCAGCATGAAATTACAGGCCATTCACTAGCAAGACACCTGCCCCCGCGCCCCCAAAACAAATAAACAAACACAAAACAAACAACCAAAACAAACA
>NC_090258.1:17236553-17261553 GCF_037325665.1 Littorina saxatilis
AGTTGCTTTGTAAGGGGGGGGGCACTTTGAATCGAAAGTGAATGTGATGGGCGCGAAGCGCCCGAATTTGCTAGGGGGGTCCGGGGGCATGCCCCCCCGGAAAAAAATTTTGCCCAAAGAAGCAAAATGGTGCCATCTGGTGCCATTTGAACTTAGAAATGGTCATAGAATCAGCATAGAAAAACCTTTTTTTTCTTCTTCTTTTTTTTTTTTTTTCGGTGGGGGGGGGGGGGGCACGTGCCCCCTGTGCCCCCCCCCCCCCCCCTCGTCCGCCCCTGAGGTAACTGTTATTTGTGTGCAGCTGAGCTGAGCTGTTTGCAAAAGTGAAATAAAAGCAAAAGCATTTGTCAACATTTTCACGAGTTTTCATTCATAACCAGCTGGGTAACAAACACAAATGTAACAAATCGCCGGTTCCCATGGTTGCGGTTACATGGATAAACAAAATCAAACCCAATGGAAACGCTCGGCGATTCCTCGACTCTTCACATTAGCGTTATCCGAGAACACTGCTTTGGAAAGTTTCGAAAACGAACGAATAGAAAAATCTGGAGAAATCAGCAGAACTACTTGTACAACCAAATTACTACAGTCACGGGAAAAAGTGATTTCTAGCAAACAAGTTAGACTTAACCTACAAATATTTTGTCTATATTTTGTCTACTTACAAAGCCACTGAGTGTGTGTATTTCTGTTTTGAGTCACACACGTTCGGAAAAACACGAGCTGGCAAGTCAAATCGATTGACCTCTGGACATTCACAGTCATGCTGACATGTGAACAATCAATAAACTAAGCGCAAATAAAAAAAATAAAAAAACAAGTCGCGTAAGGCGAAATTACTACATTTAGTGAAGCTGTCGAACTCACAGAATGAAACTGAACACACTGCATTTTTTCACCAAGACAAGACAGGTTCGTCAATCCCCGCGAGAAGGAAATCGCTCACTTTTCACGTGGAAAACGAGGTGAAATTGACAAGCCAGAATAGCTCAGTAGCGTATTGCGCTAAGCAGGAAAGCGCGCTTTTCTGTATTCTTTTAAACATTCTGAGCTTGTTTTGAATGCAACATATCATATATATATGTTTTTGGAATCAGGAAATGATAAAGGATAAGATGAAATCATATTTGGATCGATTTCTTAAATTTTAATAGTAGGACTAATTAACCTATTGTCGTTAATTGTGATCACATTTTAAGAGTAAACATGACATATGTATGTATTTTCTGATTCAGAATTTGATGAAGAATACGATGTAATCAATTTTGAATCTCTTTGCGAAAATGAGATTTTAATGACAACTTTAATGAGCAAACTCATCAATTACACATTAACATGCTTCCATTTGAAACTTCGAGGTCGTCATCGTGGATTGACGCCCGACTAAAGCTAATTGAAGCCCAACGGAGCGAAGCGACGGAGGGCTTTAATTAGACTTTGGGAGGGCGTCAATCCACGATGAAGACCGAGAAGTTTCAAATGGAAGCATGTTAATGTTATTGTAATTCAATCTGACGACGATCTCTGTCCACAGGCGGAAGGTATCGTTCGCTGGACCACTACTTTCATAGAAAGACTACAAGGTATGTCACTCAGCTTGGAGTCGTCTGTGTTCTTGGAGTCGCTTCCTGCGGACCATTTTTTTGTTCAAGACGGTTTGCCTCTTCCTACAGTCTGTGTAAGGTCAAATAAATACAGTTGAATGATTGTTTTAACTAGGGGAAGGGCTCCTAATTTGGACCACTTTTTGTTTCATGCTGATAACTAGCTTGTTTTCTTGCGAAGAAGTTTCATTTTGTGTTTGGTAGTCCTTCTCTCTTAGGTTAACCGTTAGGCCTAATTAGAGTGAAATAGCTTTGATAGACATTCAGCAAAAATTAAATACAGAAAAAATCACAAAGGGTCCATATTAGGAGCCTGGGCGCCTAATATGGACCAGTGAAGCGGCCTTCACCAATCACTGTAAAAAGCCCCCTATATTTCAAAATAACATAATACAACTTAGTGTACAAGTCAGCCTAATTAAAATATGCTCTAGATTTATCTGTTTCGGGTTGATGAGAGCATTATTTGAAGCACACCAGGAAACTAAAGAAGCTTATCAAAAACAGAGTGAAAATAAGTGAAATTATCAACTTCCACGAAAAGAAGACTTTTTGTTGCATTTTTTTTTTAAATCTTGAGGGCTAGTTATAGGTTATTTCCAGCAAGCTTCTTAATGAATTAATGAAAATAGCCTTTAGCTTTTATTTTCTTCGATTTGTTGAAGGTGGTCCATATTAGGGGACTCGCACATACTTTGAGATTTTGCTATTATTTTTTGTTTGCAGTAGAAACTCGGGGTCAACACTGCTAAAATGTAACAAATACGGTTTTAGCTTTATTTATTTATTTATTTACGAGGATTTATATTGCGCACGTATCTCACCACACAAGGCGACTCAAGGCGCATGTTACCTATTAATGCCGTGTGAGATGGAATTTTTTACACAATATATCACGCATTCACGTCGATCAGATCGACTGCCTTTAGGGGCTGCATCCACCTTTCACGGCCTATTATTCCAGGTCACACGGGTATTTTGGTGGACATTTTTATCTACGCCTATACAATTTTGCCAGGAAAGACCATTTTGTCAATCGTGGGATCTTTAACGTGCATACCCCAATGTAGTGTACACGAAGGGACCTCGGTTTATCGTCTCATCCGAAAGACTAGCACTTGAACCCACCACCTAGGTTAGGAAAGGGGAGAGAAAATTGCGGCCTGACCCGGCCAGGCCTGAACACGCAACCTCTCGCTTCCGAGCGCAAGTGCGTTACCACTCGGCCACCCAGTCATATATATAGCAATTTTTGTGTGATAAAAGCTTTGGCTGTGGACAGAAACGAGTCCGTTTTAGGTGGCAAATTTAGAGTGAACGATGCCAAAAATGAAAAAAAAGAGAAAAAGCCTAACGGTTTTGAGATTTCTGTTTCTGCAACTGTTTTGACATGTGCAAGTTATCCAGAGAGGGTGAATACAGCGAATAAAACTTTTTTGTCAGAACAGGAGGTGGTCCATATTAGGAGCCGGTCCATATTAGGAGCCCTTCCCCTATATGTACCTTTAATTTTCAGCTGCCGTCCGCTGCAGGTTGTTTTTAACCATCATTTGGACGAATGTTCGTTTGCGAACCGCTACCTGTAGTTGGGAAGAAATCATGCATCCCGCACCGAATATGCATACCAGTGCTCATTGGTCTAAAACATATGTAAATATTGCAGCAAAGGGAAGCTACCCACGGGAGTTTCATTTTAGGTTTTTGGCGAAGAACCGTTTGCCAAATCAAAAATAATCATCGAATATCCGGTTATTAACCAATGAGCGCATCGCACTACTATCTCCTGGGACCTACGACCGTTCATCATTCCCACAGGATCTAAGTGGTATGCCGGTGACAGACACGTTTGGTCGCACAAAATACGGTTTAAAAACATGCAGCGGACAGGCAGCTAAATATAAAAGGTACAGCTAGATAGTTAGAACATTCATTTATCATGGCATTTGTAAAGTTACAAAAATTCGTGACATTGGCAATTATTTTTTGCATAATTTTTTTCTGAAGTTAGTGGAGCACGACTCGAAGCTGAGTGACATACCTTGTAGTCTTTCTATGAAAGTAGTGGTCCAGTGAACGATACCTTCCGCCTGTGCTCTGTCCTGCTTTCATGCGATGGTAAACAGACAGAATTGGTTCTGTTCTGTTCACACACTTCTTTTAGTCCACCTACCTGCAAGGGTCAAGTCCCAAGAAATATATGTCTCTGTATTCCTATCTTATCACTCTGCTCCTGTTTTGTTTTCTTTCACATACATTTTACCTTCTTTTTTGACGGGTTTCTGGACAGCAAACTCTAAAACAAATTCGTTTCATCACAAAAGCGATCTTTGGAATTGACTGACGTAGTCCGGAAGAATTCATGCATCAACTTACGTCACGTATTCGACGTCATCACTTCGCATACCTTATGGTCTCGGTATTTCGTTTGCCTTCATATTTCCTACTTGTAAAATGACCCTCAAAGCTAACCGAGACTAGTTCAGGTTGTATCAGTGCGCCTCACCAGCAGGTGGTTAAAGGCACAGTAAGCCTCCCGTAAACCATCACAGATACGGTCAGGCTTTTACACACAGTACAAACACCCTTTCATTTAAACACTCACCAATTGAGAACATCCTAGGTGCCCTCCGTAAAGAGCGAACAATTTTCAAAGAATTTATTTTTGCGTGGTTTATCTTACCCCTGAACCATCGTGAACCCGTGTGGTCCAGTTTTCCCTTTTCACAATGCAGTCGTCAGTTCGTCATTTGAATGCGACTCGACGTGAACTTATCTACAATAGCACGTTTTTTATGCACGAAACAACGGCTGTGGTTCACAAGAGCTCTAGCGATGGCTTTTGACTGTTGAGAGCAACGTCGATTTGCACTGATAAACCGTCGTCTGCTACGACCCTTGCGTGACCCTGCTTCCGGGCTTTTCTTTTTTTAAACTTTCACAACTTCGAATTGTTCTGATCTTGTCTTGATGTTTCTAATTTATGATTAAAGAATGTTTGTGTAACAAGCTGCCAATTTATTATTTAGATTTTAAAAGTTAGGTCTAGCGCAAAAACGAGGCGCCGTTGTTGTTAACGGAACAAGTCTACGAAAATAAATTCTTGGAAAATGTCTCACGCTCGACAGAAAGCTGCCAGGATGTTCCCGTTCGGTGAGCGTTCAAATGGAAGTATGCTTGTACTGTATTTAGACGCTCGGGGAGCTCTGTGATGGTTTACGGGAGGCTTACTGTGCCTTTAATGGCTTTTTTAGCGAGGGGTTATCGACAATTAATGACCGGTAATTTTTAATGAGTTGGAGCATTCTGACCAATCACAGGATCTGTTTCATTAAAACGCCAACTTGATTGAATTACAATTAATATTTGAACTTCCAAGCTGAAAAGTCCGGCCTTCGTCGAAGATTGCTTGACCAAAATTTCTACAAAATTGGTTGGAAAATGAGAGCGTGACAGTGCTGCCTCAACTTTCACAAAAAGCCGGATATGACGTCATCAAAGACATTTATCAAAAAAAAAGAATTTTTGTGGAGGGGATATCATACTCAGGAACTTTCATGTAAAGTTTCATGAAGATCGGTCCGCTAGTTATCTGTGAATCGCTGTACACACGTTGGTTCTCTTCATTGGACTGTAAAGGGTAAAAGTGTAGCCAAGTGGCGTACCCCGTCTCTTTGTGTGTGTTATCTCCTGCTCGACCCAGTTGCCTACCCTGTCTATAGCTATTCCCTGTGTGGGTGTGTGTTAGTTACATTGGGTTTACCTTTAAATATTGCCCTTTGTGCTAGGAAATCCCTAACTTAAACTGGTGAGAAGCAGCAGAGTAACCTCTAACCATCAGTGCATAATGAATGACTAAATAATACCTGGTTGTCGTTGTGCACTGTACTTTATTGTTGTAAACCGGTCGAAGAAGTGTGTTTACTATCGTAGAGTAGACTCTTAACCGGATTCATTTCTAATCTATCTTATCCCAGATTTAGGTGGTAGGATCCCATAACTTTCCCCGTTTAGCTTGTATTTGAGTATTATTTATCAGCTTTGTAACTGCTTGTAATAAGCCTTATTCTGTGTGTAACACAGACAGGGCTCTCTGCATCTTTAACGATCCCTATCATTGGGCAGGAATTTTAAGTACAACACCCCCCGTTGGCTTAGACCGGGTAGCCTCCCTATTGGCTTATCGCCACAGGGAGTCGGAGTGACCACTGTCTTTAAAAGGGTGAACATTAGGCTAGATCAGAAAACGCGATTAGTGACACTGAGCGAGCTGTGTGGTGCTCCTATTGTGTTGTTGCCGTGAACGTGTCGAAGCTCTGCCCAAATTTGTCGTGAACCGGTCTAGCTGTGTAGTTTGGCGCGAAGTTTGTAAGCGGTCGACTTGTGGTTTTAAATTCCGAGACCTGTGCTCTTTGTGTTTCGCGACTTCAGCGTCAGCAGCAGATTTTGTGTTTACGTTTCAAGTGTGCTCACTAAGGAGAATCTTGCCTTTTAATTTACACTGCTTTCTGGTTTACACCAGATATTCTGGTCTTACATATATATATATTGTTTCTGGTTTGCACCAGAAATACATATATTGTTTTTGGTTCTATTATTGTTTCTAGCTGATTCTGGTACTGGTAGATATCAGAATTCATAATTGCTATTTCTGGCTTTATGTAAGCATTGCTATTTCTTGTATTAGAGTTCTGTTCATTGTTTCTAATTTATAACTTATAGCATTGTCTCTGGTTGTTACCAGATTTACCTAAACGGGTTTGGAACATTTCTGATTTAGATAAGCTACCTGAGTGGTTATTCTTAGTTACATTTTGCTTTAATAAAAGATAAGTTAAAGCAACCTCTGTCTTCGGTGTCTTAATTATATGCTCCTCTGCCTGTGCTATATATCCTTTTCCTTCCACCCGACCTTCCCACAAAAGGAAGGGAGAAATAGATACATGATGGATCAAAATTGTGCCGACAACACAAACAAGGCCACTGATGTCGATGTCAAGACCCTTCGAGCGTGCCAGACTGAAATCGGACAATACGTGACTTTTGACATGTGCCCCGATCTGCAGCTGAACTACAGTCTCTGGCTGAACCACATAATTATTGGCTCATTTTTACATTAATGCTCGACCAGAAACCGGGGGGCATTATGAAAGCACCACCTTGACATATTTGCGCTACGGTCTGAACAAAACTTGCACGCAAGGTAAAAAGTTTACTTTTCTTTCTACAAATAGATTTTTTTGAAACGTTTTATTTAGTTTAGGTTTGATATTATTCAACACTCTTAAGCATTCCCTGCAAACCACACACACACACACACACACACACACACACACACACACACACACACACACACACACACACACACACACACACACTTTTGTTAATGTAAGCGAGTGTGTGTGGGGTTGCGTGTGTGTGTGTGTGTGTGTGTATGAGTATGTGTGTGTGTGCGTGCGTGTGTGTGTGTGTGTGTGTGTGTGTGTGTGTGTGTGTGTGTGTGTGTGTGTGTGTGTGTGTGATTGGTTGTGTGTGTTCCTGATCACAATGTAATTAACTTTATATACCGTAGTGTTTCCTTTTCTCACTGTCTTTTGTTTTTTTGCTTGATGATGCATGGTCCAAAAAAGGAATCTACATAACAAGTATATTTTTTATAGACATACGCAAAGTTAAACGGACACAACCGCAGACACATAGACACAGGTAGGAATGTGCTTGCACGTGCACACACAGAGACACAGAGACACAGACACAGACACACAAAAACACTCACCCACACACAGAGACAGAGACACAGACACAGACACACAAAAACACTCACCCACACACAGAGACAGAGACACAGACACACAAAAACACTCACCCACACACAGAGACAGAGACACAGACACACAAAAACACTCACCCACACACAGAGACACAGAGACAGACACACAAAAACACTCACCCACACACAGAGACACAGACACAGACACACAAAAACACTCACCCACACACAGAGACAGAGACACAGACACACAAAAACACTCACCCACACACAGAGACACAGAGACAGAGACACACAAAAACACTCACCCATACACAGAGACAGAGACACAGACACACAAAAACACTCACCCACACACAGAGACACAGACACAGACACACAAAAACACTCACCCACACACAGAGACAGAGACACAGACACACAAAAACACTCACCCACACACAGAGACACAGAGACACAGACACAGACACACAAAAACACTCAACCACACACAGAGACACAGAGACAGAGACACAGACACACAAAAACACTCAACCACACACAGAGACACAGAGACAGAGACACAGGCACACAAAAACACTCACCCACACACAGAGACACAGAGACAGAGACACAGACACACAAAAACACTCACCCACACACAGAGACACAGAGACAGAGACACAGACACACAAAAACACTCACCCACACACAGAGACACAGAGACACAGACACAGACACACAAAAACACTCACCCACACACAGAGACACAGACACAGACACACAAAAACACTCACCCACACACAGAGACACAGAGACAGAGACACAGACACACAAAAACACTCACCCACACACAGAGACAGAGACACAGACACACAAAAACACTCACCCACACACAGAGACAGAGACACAGACACACAAAAACACTCACCCACACACAGAGACAGAGACACAGACACACAAAAACACTCACCCACACACAGAGACACAGAGACAGAGACACAGACACACAAAAACACTCACCCACACACAGAGACACAGAGACACAGACACAGACACACAAAAACACTCACCCACACACAGAGACAGAGACACAGCCACACAAAAACACTCACCCACACACAGAGACACAGAGACAGAGACACAGACACACAAAAACACTCACCCACACACATAGACACAGAGACAGAGACACAGACACACAAAAACACTCACCCACACACAGAGACAGAGACACAGACACACAAAAACACTCACCCACACACAGAGACAGAGACACAGACACACAAAAACACTCACCCACACACAGAGACACAGAGACAGAGACAGAGACACACAAAAACACTCACCCACACACAGAGACAGAGACACAGACACACAAAAACACTCACCCACACACAGAGACACAGAGACAGAGACACAGACACACAAAAACACTCACCCACACACAGAGACAGAGACACAGACACACAAAAACACTCACCCACACACAGAGACACAGAGACAGAGACACAGACACACAAAAACACTCACCCACACACAGAGACAGAGACACAGCCACACAAAAACACACACCCACACACAGAGACACAGAGACAGAGACACAGACACACAAAAACACTCACCCACACACAGAGACAGAGACACAGACACACAAAAACACTCACCCACACACAGAGACACAGAGACAGAGACACAGACACACAAAAACACTCACCCACACACAGAGACACAGACACACACACACAAAAACACTCACCCACACACAGAGACACAGAGACACAGACACAGACACACAAAAACACTCAACCACACACAGAGACACAGAGACACAGACACACAAAAACACTCACCCACACACAGAGACACAGAGACAGAGACACAGACACACAAAAACACTCACCCACACACAGAGACACAGAGACAGAGACACACAAAAACACTCACCCACACACAGAGACAGAGACAGAGACACACAAAAACACTCACCCACACACAGAGACAGAGACACAGACACACAAAAACACTCACCCACACACAGAGACACAGAGACAGAGACACAGACACACAAAAACACTCACCCACACACAGAGACACAGAGACAGAGACACACAAAAACACTCACCCACACACAGAGACACAGAGACAGAGACACACAAAAACACTCACCCACACACAGAGACAGAGACAGAGACACACAAAAACACTCACCCACACACAGAGACACAGACACAGACACAGACACAGACACACAAAAACACTCACCCACACACAGAGACACAGAGACACAGACACACAAAAACACTCACCCACACACAGAGACAGAGACACAGACACACAAAAACACTCACCCACACACAGAGACACAGAGACAGAGACACACAAAAACACTCACCCACACACAGAGACAGAGACACAGACACACAAAAACACTCACCCACACACAGAGACACAGACACAGACACACAAAAACACTCACCCACACACAGAGACACAGACACACACACACACTTTACACATTTATTTAGACAGATTTGAACACACAAAATCAAACAAGAAGGCCTGCTTGGATTCTTTGTGCTTTACTACGTGACCTTCGGCTGGATTCGAAATAGTATCAGTGGAAAATATGGTGACATTATTGCTTATAATATCGTTTATTCACAGTTTGCATTCACACAAGACAATGTGCAATGGCTTCATTTCAAACAGTACATAAACCAGAATAAAAGGATAACTAGCTAGCAGCACTTTTCTATTCTAAAAAGAATATCCTTGACAAGGTGACAATCTCATTTCTAAAGATAAAAAAGACTCTTAAAAAAAAAAAAACAACACACATCAAAAACCACAAAAATACACCCAACGGCATTTTAGTATCTAAAACTCTACGGTTCGTTTTTCATGTGTGTCCAATTTGGAGAATTGGTCTTATCCAGTGTAGAACCCTGGCTTGGTCTGTGACGGTAAGCCGAAGTGATTTCAAGAATAGAAGTATGCCTTCAACATACCAGAACGTAGGACATAGCATACCTTTTGGTTTTTCGATTCTATCAGACAAGCAGCCTTGCAACCTAGCAGCATGGCAGCCTAGCAACCTAAGAGCCTAGCAACCAAACAGCCTGGCAACCTAACAGCCTAGCAACCTAACAGCCTAGCAACCTAACAGCCTAGCAACCTAACAGCCTAGCAACCTAACAGCCTGGCAACCTAACAGCCTGGCAACCTAACAGCCTAGCAACCTAACAGCCTAGCAACCTAACAGCCTGGCAACCTAACAGCCTAGCAACCAAACAGCCTGGCAACCTAACAGCCTAGCAACCTAACAGCCTAGCAACCTAACAGCCTAGCAACCTAACAGCCTAGCAACCTAACAGCCTAGCAACCTAACAGCCTAGCAGCCTAAAATTTGAAGGTGAAACCCGCAGAGCCACCAAAACCACTACCACTACTGTACGTAGGTTTGACGTTGAACGAGGACCTGCCGCTGCTGCTTGTCCAGGTGGCACCACTGGTCCCCACAGACCAGCCGTTTCCCAGGCTCCACGGGCCAAGTTGACGACGAACTTCTTTCGTGTCTGAGTTGACCAGAGAGACGACTTCGGTCACCACTGCGTCTGAGGGCGGAAGGCAGAAGGTGTAAGTCGTGACAACGTTATAGATGTCGTCCGAGAAATTTGGGAGTGGTTGGGTTGAAACGGGATCACGTTAAGATATAAACATGTTGTGTTTATCACAAATGTTATGATATTCTGGTAACATGTCCACACGCACGCAATCACGCACGCACGCACTCACACACACACACACACACACACACACACACACACACACACACACACACACACACACAAACACACACACACGCACACATACACACACTCATTCAAACACACACACACATACACACACGCACACACACACACGCACACACACACACACACACACACGCACACACACACACACACACACACATCTCACCAGCGGTCTTTGCGATGGAAGCAGTGGCATTTGTACCAAAGACAACGGCCGACAACTGTGCTCCAACATCATTTGACAGAGATAGTTCATCTGGAATCATTGAGAAGAATACTGAATTAATATTCAACCATTGACAGAACAAGTTGAAGGAAGGCATTAGTTGAGTTGTTTAGCAAGTGAGTCAGTCTGCAGTAACCCAATAAGGCAGTCAGTCATGTAAGTCAGCCAGTTTGCTAAAAATATTGATACATTTAAATGTAAATTTAATCAATAAATATTGATAAATAATGAATTAACAATAATAAAAAAAATACATTTAAATAAAAAATTAACAAATACAAAAAGACAAACAAAATGAATTGCAAAACCCCACAAATGTTTAGACAAAGAGTACAATCAATTCGATCAGAGAACGAATATAACACAGCATATAGTGTGCTTGAAAAGTTTGGGGGCGGTTTGGAGCCAACAGCTTACAACGAGTCGCCTTCAATGTACCGCACTATTTGCTTGGATATTCCTATTTAAGAAGAAAACAAGTCGCGTAAGGCGAAATTACTACATTTAGTCAAGCTGTGAAACTCACAGAATGAAACTGAACGCACTGCATTTTTTCACAATGACCGTAGTCCGCCGCTAGTGCAAAAGGCAGTGAAAGTGACGAGCCTGTTCAGCGCGGTAGCGGTTGCGCTGTGCTGCATAGCACTCTTTACTGTACCTCTCTTCGTTTTAACTTTCTGAGCGTGTTTTTAATCCAAACATATCATATCTATATGTTTTTGGAATCAGGAACCGACAGGGAAGAAGATAAAAGTGTTTTTAAAACGATTTCGGAAATTTAATTTTAATCATAATTTTTATATTTTTAATTTTCAGAGCTTGTTTTTAATCCGAATATAACATATTTATATGTTTTTGGAATCAGAACATGATGAAGAATAAAATAAAAGTAATTTTGGATTATTTTATAAAAAAATAATTTTAATTACAATTTTCAGATTTTTAATGGCCAAAGTCATTAATTAATTTTTAAGCCTCCATGCTGAAATGTAATACCGAAGTCCGGCCTTCGTCGAAGATTGCTTGGCCAAAATTTCAATCAATTTGATTGAAAAATGAAGGTGTGACAGTGCCGCCTCAACTTTTACAAAAAGCCGGATATGACGTCATCAAAGACATTTATCGAAAAAATGAAAAAAACGTCTGGGGATTTCATACCCAGAAACTCTCATGTCAAATTTCATAAAGATCGGTCTAGTAGTTTGGTCTGAATCGCCCTACACACACACACGCACAGACACACACACATACACCACGACCCTCGTCTCGATTCCCCCCTCTATGTTAAAACATTTAGTCAAAACTTGACTAAATGTAATGAGTCAATACCTTCAAGTTGTTGGGCCACATGTTCCAGGAAAGTCAGGGAGAGAGACAGACGGCCGTTCAGAACACTCAGTGCGTCTGGTAAGTAGAGCAACAGGTCATGGCATTATCATAAAGTAAAAGAAAAAGAAATTGATTTGAAAAAATGAAATATTTTTCAAGAAATAAAATCGAATGAAAACAGGAAAGGAAGAATAATCTAAACTGTCTTCGAGACCAAAGTTATGTGACAAAGGAGGCATTTCAATGGGAAACGATTTGTTTTTCATGATTAAAAACACACACAAACATGCGAAAAATGGACACCATGTATTAAAAGTTTGCTTCGTCGGTATTTTTTTTCCAAAGGTAATTTCAATACAAAGAAAAGTATTGTGCTGCATTATTCGTTTGTATAAATTCAAATAAAAATACTGTAATTGCGTTTTTGATGGTGGTGTCAAAACTGAAACTAAACATTGGTCGAACATTCGCACGGTATCCATGTCTATTGCAAAGGAAGTTGTTGTGATGTTGCAGAAGTAAGGTCTTCAGTAACGGCCTCCATGTTGAAAAAAATCGCTTCAGAAAAAGAGGAGCCGGATATCTTCTTGACAAATAATGTTGTGAAACTTTGCGGCTCATGTTGATATTCCTTTTCTCAAGATGTCTGTTATCTTTAATTGTTTAACAGTCAGCATACTACTGAATGTCTCACCGTCAGCAAGCAGAAGAGTCAGAACCTCGTGACTTCCGGTTCCTGCAGCAGCCATCTTGATTACCAGACTCGTTTCGCATTGAGACACTGAAACATTCGGCATACAAGAAGCCATCATTTAGATCACAGCACAAGGACAATGACGACAACGACAACGACGACGACGACGACGAGCAAGGCGATGAAGAAGAATAAGGGTGGAGAAGGAGGAGGAGGAGGAGGAGAAGGAGGAAGGGAGGAAGAGAAGAGGAGAAGGGGGTAGGAGGGGAGGAGGAGGAGGAGGAAGGGGGTAGGAGGGGAGGAAGAGAAGAGGAGAAGGGGGAGGAGAAAGAGGAGGAGAAGGAGGAGGAGGAAGGGGGTAGGAGAGGAGGAAGAGAAGAGGAGAATGGGATGGAGGAGGAGGAGGAGGAGGAGGAGCTAGGAGGAGGGGAGGAGGAGGAGGAGGAGTAGGAGGAGGGGAGGAAGAGAAGAGGAGAATGGGGAGGAGGAGGAGGAGGAGGAGGGGAGGAAGAGAAGAGGAGAAGGGGATGGGGGAGGAGGAGGAGGAGGAGGAGGAGGAGGGGGGAGAGAAGGGGAGAAGGGGGAGGAGGAGGAGGAGGAGGAGGGGAAGGGGGAGGAAGAGAAGAGGAGAAGGGGTAGGAGGAGGAGGAGGAGGAGGAGGAGGAGGGGAGGAAGAGAAGAGGAGAAGGGGATGGGGGAGGAGGAGGGGGAGGAGGAGGAGGAGGAGGGGGAGGAAGAGAAGAGGAGAAGGGGGAGGAGGAGGAGGAGGGGAAGGGGGAGGAAGAGAAGAGGAGAAGGGGTAGGAGGAGGAGGAGGAGGAGGAGGAGGAGGGGAAGGGGGAGGAAGAGAAGAGGAGAAGGGGGAAGAGAAAAAAGAGGATGATTGTGTTTGCCTTTTGAGACTAAAACATTCGGCAAAAGGGCATTCAAACATTACTGCTTGTAGTAGACGATGGAAGAGAAGGAGCAACAGAAGGGAGATGAGGAAGAAGACAATTCAAGAGAAGGTATCTTACCATCACCCGGAAGTTGCTGAATGAGATTAGCTGCTTCGGCCTGTACGCCCAGCGAAGCTTGGAGCAGAGTGGAAAGGACCATCCCTGGTAAACACACCAATCATCGAATACATTTTCCTGTAAATTACTTTTTAGCCTCACATTCTTATATCCAAGTGATAAAAAACAAACATGTCAAAAATTAATATTTAAAAACACACACACACACAAAAACTTGCTCTTGCTGTGACAACGACGACGATGGTAATGAGGACGATAACGACAACGACGACGACGACGTTCATGATGACGAGTTCTACTACCTCATTCTTTTTCCTACAACTGAGTTTGCTTGTGTGCTTTTGTTTGTGGACCTATTTCATTTGATCTTTTTGTCTGTCTCAGTCTTGCTTCTCCTCCCTTTCCTCTTTTTTTCCAAATTGGTTTGTTGAATTCTTCCATTCTTCTTGCATTGTTCTTTCATTACCTCTTCAGTTTCATTTCATGCTTACCATTTTTGGCTTTCTGCGACAAAGTACGGATTTCCCCGACCAGATTCGTGGCTGCCGTTTTGACGTCCACCGCACCCGGTGAGGACTACGAGCAGACATACAAGCAGTATAGTGTACTGTCAATGACAAACTACAGGGAGTAAGACCATAACAACAGTGAACAAAAGAACACAAACAAACAAGCAGTATATTGTACCGTCAATGACAAACTACAGGGAGTAAGACCATAACAACAGTGAACAAAAGAACACAAACAAACAAGCAGTATAGTGTACCGTCAATGACAAACTACAGGGAGTAAGACCATAACAACAGTGAACAAAAGAACACAAACAAACAAGCAGTATAGTGTACCGTCAATGACAAACTACAGGGAGTAAGACCATAACAACAGTGAACAAAAGAACACAAACAAACAAGCAGTATAGTGTACCGTCAATGACAAACTACAGGGAGTAAGACCATAACAACAGTGAACAAAAGAACACAAACAAACAAGCAGTATAGTGTACCGTCAATGACAAACTACAGGGAGTAAGACCATAACAACAGTGAACAAAAGAACACAAACAAACAAGCAGTATAGTGTACCGTCAATGACAAACTACAGGGAGTAAGACCATAACAACAGTGAACAAAAGAACACAAACAAACAAGCAGTATAGTGTACCGTCAATGACAAACTACAGGGAGTAAGACCATAACAACAGTGAACAAAAGAACACAAACAAACAAGCAGTATAGTGTACCGTCAATGACAAACTACAGGGAGTAAGACCATAACAACAGTGAACAAAAGAACACAAACAAACAAGCAGTATAGTGTACCGTCAATGACAAACTACAGGGAGTAAGACCATAACAACAGTGAACAAAAGAACACAAACAAAAAAGCAAACAAACAAACAAACAAACAGACAAACAGACATTATATATTACCGTCAATGACAAACTACTGGGAATAGAATAATTAAAATTTTACCAAAAAACATAAACAAACAAACAAACAAACAAACAAACAAACAAACAAACAAAACAAAAAGACACACACAAAATAAATCTCAAGTTTGACTGACGTTAGGAACCTAATTTTTTGCACACACCTTTTCAAGCTACCCACCAAATTTGATCTCAATTGACCCCAGAGTACCCGAGATACAAGTCTGAACTGTCGTGGGACAACGGACAAACATCCAAACAGACACAGTGAAACCTAATAGCCGCTTTATACATAAAGGCGGCTAAAAAAAACCACACACAAACCAAAGACAAATTCACCAACACCACCATCCAAAACGCCAAACAAAGCAAAACGAAACACACAATTAGCAACAAGCAGCACCTTTTTGGGGGGGGTGGGGGTTGACTTAATTCTTACATGACCCCCCTCCCCCCCCCTCCCCCACACACATTCTTAGCGTCTAAATTTCTGCCAAAGTCCTTGTCTCTCTCTTTGTTTCCCTGTTTCCCTGTCTGTCTGTCTGTCTGTCTGTCTGTCTGTCTGTCTGTCTGTCTGTCTCTCTTCTCTGTCTATCTGCCTCTCTATATCTCTGTTTATTTGTCTCTTTCTATCTCTGTCTATCTGTCTCTGTGTGACTATCTATCTCTTTCTCTTTCTGTCCTTGTAATTGTCTCTGTGTATCTGTCTCTTCCTTTCTGTCTCTGTCTAACTGTCTCTCCTTGTGGATCTTCTCCTCTCTCTGTGTCTATCTCCCCCTCTCTCTCACTCCCTCTCTCTCTCTCTCACTCTCCCCCTCTCTCTCTCTCTCTCTCTCTCTCTCTCTCTCTCTCTCTCTCTCTCTCTCTCTCTCTCTCTCTCCAAGACTCACCGTTGTTGAGGCAGCAAGGGCAGTGGCCCCGCAAAGCAGAATACCGAAGAATTGGCTCAGAGACATGGCAATCGTCTGTCAGACCTTTCGTCCAAGTAAGTCTGCAAACAGAAATGAAAAACAATGTGTCTTCTAAATGTGGGTATAACCCGGTAAAATTTGTAGATCCCTTGAACGGTTAACGTAGCAAAGCAAAGCCCGATGATATACTAAGTTCCATCCTTGTATTGATAGTACGTATATTAACGTCGGAACAAATGTTTTGGGTGAAATGTAAATGGGCGGTCAATCTTCCACTGCCCCCCCTCCAAGATAACCTTGGAGAAGCAGAACAATTTTCTTTTAAGGGCAGGAGCTACCATAAAATACACCGTTTTTGTCTTCAACTCATTTGACCACAACATTCATGAACTAAACTGGAAGTGTTTAAATTTGGTGTACATTTGCTTTAATGTATGTAGAATGATAGTATCATTGTCCCCCCAAAAAGTTGCTCTTCGATTGACTTTAGTCAAAATTATTAAATGAAAAATAAGCAAACCGTTGAATCAACACATGTTAGTTCACGGATGACAAGATAACTTCAAACTATTCATCAGGATGATTGCAACTTTTGCAGAAATGTTTTAAACAAGCTGATACATGATTTGCTCGAACGGATAAGCTCTAGGGAAAACAGTAAAAGAGATACACATTTTCCAGTTTTCATAAATTGTGTACCCACAAAGTCAACATTTGTATCACTTTAACTTTTTTCCTAGAGCTTATCCGTTCAAATAAAACATCTATCAGAACATCTAAAACATTTCTGCTAAAGTTCAAATCATTCTGATTTAAATAGTTTTGAAATTATCTTGTCATCCGTAAAACCAACATGTTTTGATCCATCGCTGTGCTTATGTTTCATTTAATAGTTGTTACTAAGTCAATCTAAAAGCTTTTGTTGTTGTTGATCATACACTATTATTGAACATACATTCAAATTTTAAAATAAACAGATCCGTTTCATGAATGTTGTGGTCAAATGACTTGAAGAGAAAAACGGTATATTTTATGGTAGCTACTACACTTAAGCATTCATGTGTTGAACAACACAGGGACAGAGAAACAGAGAGACAGATACAGGAACAGAGAGAGAGAGAGAGAGAGAGAGAGAGAGAGAGAGAGAGAGAGAGAGAGAGAGAGAGAGAGAGAGAGAGAGAGAGAGAGAGAGAGAGAGAGAGAGACAGAGACAGAGAGAGACAGAGAGAGAGAGACAGAGAGAGCAGAATATACTAAACATTTTACTCACACGGCTTTGGTAGGATGAGGGAGACACTGAATATGTGCAGTGATGATGGCCTATTTATACGCAAACAGCAACTTTTTTAATAACTCTTTTTGCTTTCCATTAATCCCCTCATTGTATGCAACATTTGATGAAGTAGAAGAAAACATCAGATTACATTATCCACATCACCCGCATTATCAGTTTTTCTGAAGCCTGCGATCGCTCTGCCTGCACAATTTTAAAGTGTTAAATCCTGTCTGTAAGGCAAGTTTCTCTGTCTGTCTGTCTGTCTGTCTGTCTGTCTGTCTGACTGTCGGTCTGTTGGTCTGTCTGTCTGTCTGTCTGTCTGTCTGTCTGACTGTCGGTCTGTCTGTCTCTCTCACTCTCTCTTTCTCTCTCTCTCTCTCTTTGTCTCCCTCTCTCTGTCTGTCTGTCCGTTTCTGTCTGTCTGTCTGTCTGTCTGTCTGTCTGTCTGTCTGTCTATCTCTCTCTGTCTCTGTCTCTCACTCTCTCTCGTTCTCTCGCTCGTTCTCTCTGTGTCTGTCTGTCTCTGTCTGTCTGTCTGTCTGTCTCTCTGACTCTCTCTGTCTCTCTGTCTGTCTATGTCTCTCTGTCTGTCTGTCTTTCTCTCTCTCTGTCTTTCTCTCTGTTTCTCTCTCTCTCTCTCTCTCTCTCTGTTTCTCTCTCTCTCTCTCTCTCTCTCTCTCTCTCTCTCTTTTTCTCTCTCCACGAGTTATTCTTTCTCATCAGTGTCCACCCTCCGTCCGTCCACCCATCCAAACTGGAAGCCTTACTTTCTTGCAATAACGCATACACTTTTAAATTTGCACCGAACAAAATATTGTGAGACTTTTTGTGCCCACACTATTCATATTTAAAAAGGACGATCAGTGTTTTCAGTGACAGCTCTATTTTGAAATATTTGAATGTAAATTGTTTTTAGGTGTTATTACAATTGTATTTAAAAAAATTCATAATTGAACAGTTTTTTACGTTACGATAGGTAAAATGCGAAGAAAGTGAGGGATTAATCTACTGAAAATTGAGATTGCCATGCAGTTAGGCCTACTTCCCGGGTTTAATCTATGTTCCCGCTTTTTGTGTGTGTGTGTGTCTGTGTTTTTTGGGAACTTGTGTAGTATTATATTTTTGTAGCATTTTGTATGGAGTGGGTGTTGTTGTTGTTTCTTTTGCCAATTTAATTTAATGTATATATTCTCACAAATAGACCACGTGCTGCAATCTATTCTGGTTCTTTGTTTGTGTTTTGGTTTGGACATCGAAGTCAAATAAGGCCAGACCAAAAATATTCAGATTTTTTTCTTTCCTTAAATGATTCTTGACAAAGACTGTCAAAGTGCCTGTGCTCTACCTTATCAACGTTTAAATTTGTATTTTCTTTTTACCAGTTGTTATCGGCGTCTGTCAAATCTGAAAAGGGCCTGCCAAAGGCATTTTCAGAAATACGTTTTGGCAGACTTCGACTGTGTATGAAAAGAACAATTAAACAAGGCTTAAAGAACAACATTTTACTGTATCGAAAATTAGCAATTCACTGAGCCATACCCAGTTTGATAAGGCGCGCCCTCGTATTATTATTAACGGGAAATTCGCGATTTGCTTTTTTCATGCGTAAATACACAATGATTATCATCAACGAGATCAAGGATGGATCGCGGCTTGAAGGTGATATATTGGATATTGCCATCGCAATATACGAAAAACCCAGCTTGTCGCGTTCGTCGTGTCTGCTTAGATTAGATAGGGATGCATGTTATAGGCACAGTAAGCCTCCCGTAAACCATCACAGATACTGTCAGGCTTTTACACACAGTACAAACACCCTTCCATTTGAACGCTTACCAAACGGGAACATCCTAGGTGCCCTCCGTAAAGAGCGAGCAATTTTAAAATGATTTAATTTTGCGTGGTTTATCTTACCCCTGAGCCATCGGGAACCCGTGTGATCAAGTTTCCCTTTTTCACAATGTAGTCGTCAGTTAGTAATTTCAATGCGACTCGCTGTGAGCTTATCTGCAATAGCACGTTATTAAGTACCTCTGACTATGCACGAAACAAACGGCTGTGGTTCACAAGAACTCTAGCGATGGCTTTTGACTGTTCAGAGGAACTGGCGATAGACATAAACCGTCGTCTGCTACGAGAACCACGACCTTGCGTGACCCTGCTTCCGGGCTTTTCTTTTTTCAAACTTTCAAAACTTCGAATTGTACTGATCTTGTCTTGATGAAAAAAGAATTCTTTTATGATTTAAGAATGTTTGTGTAACAAGCTGTCAATTTATTATTTAGATATTAAAAGTTAGGTCTAGCGCCAAAACGAACCACGGTCCGATTGTCTCTGACACTCTCTCCGCAAAATTAATTCGTTGAACATTGCTCGCTCTTTACGTAGGGCACCTAGGATGTTCCCGTTTGGTGAGCGTTCAAATGGAAGGGTGTTTGTACTGTGTGTAAAAGCCTGACAGTATCTGCGATGGTTTACGGGAGGCTTACTGTGCCTTTAATGTCGAAACACACGAGAACGTAAACATAATTAATCCAAAACATGTCGTACATGTCAGTTCGTGAAACGGATATGTGCATTCTTATCTCAAATAATTAATGCGATATAGAAATCATGTAGAAAGCAAACATGATGCGCAATTGTAGAATCTATATCTATATACGGCGTGTGTGTGTCTGTCTGTCTGTCTGTCACTTCGGGATACACGGCCAAAGTTCTCGATGGATCTGCTTCATATTTGGTGGGCATATTCAGGTAGACCCCGGACACAATCTGGTCGATGAAAATTTTCAACACGTGCTCTCAGCGCGCAGCGCTGAACCGATTTTGGTTTTTATGGTTTTTCTGTACATCCATTCCCAGTAACTCTTCCTTATCTTCTCCAGTGTTTTGCGCGATTATCTCCCTTCCTTCGTGTGGCGTCAATCGCGTACGGTGCGCCACTGGGTATTCGGCTCTACTTCTTCCCGGCGAAGCCGGGTAATCATCTAGTTGTAAAATAAATAGCTAAGTAACAATGTATTTTCTGTCGTAAAGTAACGGTGTATTCTTGCTAAGTATGATACCTCATATCAAATATAAACCTGCTCGCTTTTGCTAGTGTGCAGATTCGAATTTAATAAAACCCAACCAGTTTCATCTGCTCAACGTATGCGTACCCGCCTGCATAAAGCATTAACCTGCGTTCACGCGTTCGAGTTAGCCAAAGTAAGCTATTCCCGTTTTCATGTTCATTCAATTAGAATTAGTACGGAGCATTTTTCGAGTTCAACCTTGTCTAAAGTAGGCTACAATACAGCAAATGTCTTGAAGTCAAATTCACCTGTAAACTTTTCTTTCAAAATGGCGTCTTGGGATACGACAGCTACGCTGTAAGTGTCATACAAGCGTATTACAAAGGGGAACATTCTTGCAAGAAGGGTTTCTTCTTCTTCTTCTTGCGTTCGCCGTCACACCATCAGGTTAGTCTGCGAGACGAATGACGTCTGCTCCCATAGAGTTTGGTGCGGAGAAGGAAGAAGGGTTTCTTCATCAATATGTGTGTGTGTGTGTGTGTGTGTGTGTGTGTGTGTGTGTGTGTGTGTGTGTGTGTGTGTGTGTGTCAGTGTAAAAGTGCATGTGTATAAGTATGTGTGTGTGAGGATGTGTTGTGTATGTGCGAGAGTGTGAATAGTGTGTGTGTGTGTGTGTGTGTGTGTGTGTGTGTGTGTGTGTGTGTGTGTGTGTGTGTGTGTGTGTGTGTGTGTGTGTGCGTGTCTGCGTGCATTGAGAACGTTGTTGTTGCTTTTTCGTACCCGCGCAGTTGTGCGTATGTGTATTGTTTTAATGGGATTGTGTTTTGAATTTGATTGATGTTCTACCGGCAAAACGGACTGGTTAGGCAAACAAACCACCAACCTTTTTTGAATGTAGGTGAAAGACATATATACATTTGTACATACACATACATAACATAATCAAAAACATTAAAAACATCATTCTTTTTAAGATTTATTGACAGATATTTGATGAAGCGAGCATAACCAGTAAAACGTAGTTTAAGCAGCGATCAGACACGAAGTCGTCTAGAAAGTGAACTTAACACCTGCACTGAACTCCCAACCGCTCGAATCACTAAAAGATCCGCCAAAATTCCTCTGACCACCGTTGAACTGATGCTGGAGATCAAGACTCGCTGCGAAGCCGTTGTTCTGACTGTAAGAGGAGTCAATTAAAATACTAAAGGGATTCTTTGTCACCGCTTTTCTTCTTTTTCTGCGTTTCGACTCGTTCCCAACGCCTTTGTTGCTTGTGGGTGTTGGGTTGAAGCTAACGTGGCCGTTGCTGCTTTGCCACTGTAGACCGGTTTCCGGCACCAGGCTCCATCCGTTGCCAAGAGATACCTCTGCTACATCGTTGTCGTTGTTGTTGTTGTTGTTGTTGTTGTTGGCTGCAGACACAAGTGCTGTGATGACCTCGCCTGAAGAGGAGAAAAAAACCCAGATGTCAACTTGTACGAAGGTAATAGTGTCGTAGTTATTTAATAGGTTCCATTGACTTTTGGGATTAAAACTATCTCGCTTTGGGCGCTGAATGATTATTGTGTCGTGTTGGAACATTTATATTTTAACTTACGCCTTTCAGTTGTGAGTGCTACGAAGAAATGACTGCTATTTTTAACGTTCCGCCTTGGACGACGAGCGTTGATCTTGAAACGTCCTTTCTTCTGTACCAAAACTGTTCTTATGAAGACGTTTCGTCCTATCAGTATACATCTAAATGGTTGCAGCAACATGTGTCCGTTACATAAATAAAATATATCGTTTAACGTCGCTGTCTGTTCTCCGTGGACAACATCGATTTTTAATAGTCATCATCAGAAATGATTGAATTTATTTCCCTATAGTTCTCAGCAGTAACGTGACTTGTGACTGCTGATCCCGTCCTGTGTGCATATCACGTCTTGGGCGTGCTGGATATGTGAAGGAGGAGGAGGAGGAGGCGTTTGTCAGAAATATTTGTTTTAAAATCAAAATTTGTATTTTAATCCTTTCTGAATGATGTAGGTTTAATACAATGAAAATCAAATTCATCTTGGACCAGTAACCACAGAAGAACGTGGTATATAAGAGTCTTACTAGCTTTCTGCGCAATGGAAACTGTAGCTTTTGTTCCGAACACGATGGCCGCGAGGTTAGGGCCCACATCACTTGAGAGAGCCAGCTGATCTGAAACAGGAACAATGCTCACGATGATGGTGATGATGATGATGATGATGACGATGGTGATGATGATGATGATGATGATGATGATGATGATGATGATGATGATGATGATGATGACGATGGTGATGATGATGATGATGATGATGATGATGATGATGATGATGATTCTTCTTGCGTTCGCCGACGCCAACCATGATGATGATGATGATGATGTAAAGACAGATACCCGGACAGACACAAAAATGCACACAGGTAGGCAGACACTTTCTTTCTCTCCGACGACGAGCCTGTTTAGCGCGGTAGTGGTTTCGCTGTGCTGCATAGCTTTTCTGTGCCTCTCTTCGTTTTAACTTTCTGAGCGTGTTTTTATTTCAAACATATCATATCTATATGTTTTTGGAATCAGGAACAGACAAAGAATAAGATGAAATTGTTTTTAAATCGATTTCGGAAATTTAATTTTAATCATAAATTTTATACTTTTAATTTTCAGAGCTTGTTTTTAATCCGAATATAACATATTTATATGTTTTTGGAAATCCGAAAATGATGAAGAATAAGATGAACGTGTTTTTAGATCGTTTTATAAAAAAATTACAATTTTCAGATTTTTAATAACCAAAGTCATAAATTAATTTTTAAGCCTCCAAGCTGAAATGCAATACCAAAGTCCAGCCTTCGTCGAAAATTCCTTGGCCAAAATTTCAATCAATTTTTTTGAAAAATGGGTGTGTGACAGTGCCGCCTCGACTTTTACAAAAAGCCGGATATGACGTCATCAAAGACATTTATCGAAAAAATGAAAAAAAAGTCTGGGGATATCTTGCCCAGGAACTCTCATGTAAAATGTCATAAAGATCGGTCCAGTAGTTTACTCTGAATCGCTCCACACACACACACACACACACACACACACACACATACACACACACATACACACACATGCACACACACATACACACACACACACACACTCACACACACAAACACACACACCACGACCCTCGTCTCGATTCCCCCTCTATGTTAAAATGTAAAAAGATGAGTTATGATCGTGTGTTTTTGCTATTAGAAATGCGATGTGGTGCCAAAATAAAAATGGCCATGTTTATTTAAAATGAAAATGGACATTAAAGTTTTCTTATCTTATCTTATCTTAACTCACCTTCAAGTTGTTGCGCGAGACGTCCCAGTAGGGAGAGAGACAGAGACAGTCGTCCGCTAAGTACACCTAGGGCACCTGTAATGTTAATAGATATGGAAACTAATCCTACGAGTAATATGAATAGGAATAAGCCTCACAACAGAGCAGGATTTACAAACTGCTTAAACGCAGAATCGTATGTCGAAAAAGGAAAGGAGAAAGGGTTGACGAAGCATAAGATTGGAGTCAAGAGTCAGACAGAGAGATCGAGAAACAGACAGAGACAGAGAGAGATAGACAGACAGACAAGCAGACAGACACAGACAGACAAACGAAAACTGGTATACAAACAGGAATAGATATGTTACAAAAGTTATTACGATTTAAAAAAGAAAAGAAAAAAAGAGAATTACTCATCGTTAGCATACATACGAGTCAGTTGTCAGAAACAGAGAGCAGACAAACAGATAAACAGATAGATAGTTGAGCAGACAGACAGAGAGACAGAGAAACAGACAGACAGACAGACAGACAGACAGACAGATAGAAAGAAAGACAGAAAGACAGACAGACAGACAGACAGACAGACAGACAGACAGACAG
>NC_090258.1:17266553-17274053 GCF_037325665.1 Littorina saxatilis
CAATTTCATCTTATTCTTCGTCATTTTCTGATTCCAAAAACATAGAAATATGTTATATTTGGATTAAAAACAAGCTCTGAAAATTAAAAATATAAAAATTATGATCAAAATTAAATTTCCGAAATCGATTTAAAAACTATTTCATCTTATTCCTGGTCGGTTCCTGATTCCAAAAACATATAGATATGATATGTTTGGATTAAAAACACGCTCACAAAGTTAAAACGAAGAGAGGTACACAAAAGCGTGCTATGCAGCACAGCGAAACACCCCGCTGAACAGGCTCGTCAGTTTCACTCCGTTATGCACAAGCGGCGGACTACGGTCATTGTGAAAAAATGCAGTCCGTTCAGTTTCATTCTGTGAGTTCCACAGCTTGACTAAATGTAGTAATTTCGCCTTACGCGACTTGTTTTTCTGTTCTGTTCTCTCCTCTTCTCTCTTCTTCTGTTCTGTTCTGTTCTGTTCTGTTCTGTTCTGTTCTGTTCTGTTCTGTTCTGTTCTGTTCTGTTCTGTTCTGTTCTGTTCTGTTCTGTTCTGTTCTGTTCTGTTCTGTTCTGTTCTCTTCTGTTCTGTTCTCTTCTGTTCTCTTCTGTTCTGTTCTGTTCTGTTCTGTTCTCTTCTGTTCTGTTCTGTTCTGTTCTGTTCTCTTCTGTTCTGTTCTGTTCTCTCCTCTTCTCTCTTCTTCTGTTCTGTTCTGTTCTGTTCTGTTCTTTTTTTCTTCTCGTCTCTTCACTTCTCTTTTCTTCTCGTCTCGTCTCGTCTCTTCTCTTCTCTTCTCTTCTCGCCTTTCTAGACATACGTACCGTGGCGCAGTGTGGTGGTATCAGACTCCAGAGTAGGCAGAGTGAAGCAGTGATTACATGTGCGGACAACATGACCACGAGGAGGCTGACTGACCACTGCGATATCCAAAGGAACCTGAACAAAAGGTCAAGTGCATTCAAAGCGTCAGTGTGACAAACATCACTGAATCAATCAATAAAGTCAACAAGCAAGAATCAAGACAATCCATAAACCCATCTAACCACCCATCAATCAATCAAGCAATCAAGCAATCAAACGAACGAACGAACGAACGAACACTGGCAAACGCTGCTGCTGTGTCTTGCGCACCGTATGTGTCAAAGTCAAATATAATGGCATCTATCAGTCAGTGTATATATGGGGAAAAATCTGTAATGCATTTGAGGGACATAACACTTTTATGTCATAATGATTACTGACATTATTACCTTGAAATGATTATTTATTAGACAAAAAAGTATCTGTGCACGCGTATTAGCACTAAAATGTGTATTGGCCACGAATACTTTGAAACAGGTGTCACGATGATTGTGACTTTGGCAGTGATGTGATTTCGGTCATTTACAATCCTAGCGACAGAGCTCTCAGATTCTCATAATTGTAATCTTCACTTAAAGTGCATGTGTATGTGTATGTGTATGTGTATGTGTATGTGTATATATATATATATATGTGTGTGTGTGTGTGTGTGGGGGGGGGTCGCTCTCGATATGCACATTCGGCTCTAAAGTATTAAGTCCATGGAAGGGAAGTCCGGGAATTGGTTAGGGTTAGGTTTGTGGTTTTAACAATCTTTTATAATTTTATGGGCACCCCACGAACGCCCCAATTAGAGGGTCCCGGGGGCCCCATTTTTAATTTTTATGTAAATCCTCTTCCATTCTGTCTGACAAATCTCACTCTTTTGATTGATTGTGTTTTTCCTCCATTGATTCGCTGATTCTGTGTCACTGTCTTCGTTCACCACTGAAGTCGCCCGGAATCCTTTTGCGCTAGCTAGATCAAAAGCTTTGCCGGGCGCAGCTACATCTGCATCGGCTTCAGTCTCCTTTCCGGTGTTGTTTCTGCGTGAAATTGGAATTGATGCTTGCACTCGATTTTGCTGACGATTACAGTCTGAAAACAGTACCTACAGTACGAACGATAAAAGAAATGTAGTGCGTCCCGGGACCCCCTCCACAAATTTCTACTACGTTTTTTTGTGTCTTGTAGTGCGAATAGGACGCAGGGAAGCACAATTTAGGGTGCCCTTACTTTTGGACAATCGTTAAAATTACAATCATTAGTATGTTATCAGAAAGAAGCCAACGGCCTATAGTGATGTCATTAAAGTTTTAAAAAAACACCACACACACAAAAAACACAACTAGTGATGAATATGAAAAGTCCTGCTACTGTTGCTGTGTTAGGATGCACTAACAATGCCTCGCCACCCCATTCTATTTCTGTCTGTGAGTTGTATGTTCTTCCCAAAGGGCGTAAATAGGGTTTCCAAAGCCTCAGACGTGCACCATGAACATGGTGTCTTCCACGTGCGCATGCACATGGGCACATCCATAGAAATAGAGCTGACTCTGGGAAATGAGTATGAGGAGGATGAGGAGGATGAGGCTGAGGAAGAGGATGAAGATGAGGAGAAGGAGGAGGGAGGGGGGGGGGAGAGGAATACAAAGACAAAATTCACCAAGTAACCAACCAAACCGACCAACAAACAAACACACATATAAAAGGGTGCCTGCGCGTGTGAAATACTATTGCTTTGATCTGAGCCTGAATTGCCAATAGTATTCTGCTATTTTCACCCGTGATATTCTATGTCAACAGCATAATTTTCAATAAAATGAACGTTATCGGTAGAATCTAGGTCACTGACGTGCGTAAAAACTACGCATCTGTTGTTCCGTAATGATGATCGTTAACAGGGATGATATTAATGAGGTTGTTTTTTCCCCAGACGTGTGGAATATTTGCTACGCCTACATTTAATTTTTTTTTAATCAGTTTTGCAAATGTTTTCATATAGACCAGGAATCGAGACGAGGTGGTGTATGTGTGTGGGTGTGTGTGTGAGTGTGTGTGTATGTGTGTGTATGCGTGTTAGTATGTGTATGTGTGTGAGTGTGTGTGAGTGTGTGTGTGTATGCGTGTTAGTATGTGTATGTGTGTGAGTGTGTGTGAGTGTGTGAGGGTATGTGTAAATGTGTGTTAGTGTGTGTGTGTGTGTGCGTGCGCGTGTGTGTGTGTGTGTATGTGTGTGTATGTGTGTGTGTGTGTGTGTGTGTGTGTGTGATCTGTAGCGGTGTGCATGATCATATATATATAAAGGTAGGATTGTTCCTTTGAACACAAGTACATGGGATCTACACCGAGTTAGTATATGAACCATAGAACGTTGCTTACCATTGTGAAAACTGCAAGTGTTGACGTTTCTGTTCAGCAGTTGTAAGCCATGTTCTAAGGTTTCTAACCCAGGTTCAAAGTCGCGAGTCCTTTGCATTGTTCTCAGTACTTTGCACTCATAGCCTGCCTTTTCAACACTGTCTATGTGACAAGCCATCGATGTCTCGTAAAGACGCAGTGTTTTTATGTTTACCTGTTATAATCCTTTGTCTAAATGTCGTTTTGAACTCTAAGCAGATAGGATTACATATGCACTGGTCTCTAATCTTCTGATAACACAGAGAAACACTCATCCCTTCACCTGTGATTACAAAAGAAGATAATTTGGAATGTTTGGCTAGGGTCAAGCCACCTCCCCCTCCCCTCACCCCCCCCCCCCCCCATACCTAAAGCAGACGGACGATTATGGTGTGATGGAAAAGAGCTGATTTAATGGGTTGGAGGATATTAACACTTTTTTTTCAGTTGTTCTTTGACATGCATTTTCTCTTCACGATTTGAATAAGCCGCGTGAAGCGTGATGAAAACATGCAGGCAATCTGTCGGCCTAAAGACTGGAACTGCATTCTGTCAGTCAGGGAAATGAGCGAGCGAATAAAAGAAACAAAATCATAGGGTGTATGTCAACTTGGACAGTCTGTCCACAAATTGAGTGAGTGAATGCATGGAAGACGAAAGGCATGAACATGGAGTCACAGAAAATAAGAGAGAGAGAGAGAGAGAGAGAGAGAGAGAGAGAGAGAGAGAGAGAGAGAGAGAGAGAGAGAGAGAGAGAGAGAGAGAGAGAGAGAGAGAAAGAGAGAGGGAGAGAGAGAGAGAGAAAGAAAGAGAGTGTTTGGACACCGAGGAGAGTCTGCACACAAAGTTGACTCTGAGAAATTAATCTCTCGCCGAACGTGGGGTCGAACTCACGCTGACAGCGGCCAACTGGATACAAATCCAGCGCGCTACCGACTGAGCTACATCCCCGCCCCGGATACACGAAGTGATAAGTAATACAATTATTTTTTTTGTAATTCACACTTCCAACTTTTAAAAAGTGAAATAATCAGCAATCCTTGAAAGAACTTATCATTAAGCATGTTGAAGGTACCAAGGACGGGCGCAGTGGCGTGGTGGTAAGACATCAGCCTCCTAATCGGGAGGTCATGAGTTCGAATCCCGGTCGCTGCCGCCTGGTGGGTTAAGAGTGGAGATTTTTCCGATCTCCCAGGTCAACTTATGTACAGACCTGCTAGTGACTTCACCCCCTTCGTGTGTACACGCAAGCACAAGACCAAGTGCGCACGGAAAAGATCCTGTAATCCATGTCAGAGTTCGGTGGGTTATGGAAACACGAAAATACCCAGCATGCCTACTCAACGAAAGCGGAGTGAGCTGACTATGCTCTCAGAGTATAGTGTGGGGAACCCAAATGGGCAGACGAGCTCACACGTAACCAGAAACATTCTGGAACGCTGAAGAAGAAGAAAGAAGAAGAAGGTACCAAGATTTAACACAATCCTTAATCTCATAGTCCAGACCGAACCAAAGACTACTTAGTACAAATTTCGAAGAAATAGCTTTAAATATGCGGCCGCCACAGTGTTACCTCAATATTTTTTGACGTCATCAAGTAGCGCTATCTTCTACTCTTTGTAGATCACATGTCTAATTGTCAGGACAGCGATACAATGATGCCGTCTTCTCCAGGTCTTCCTTTCCTCCGTACAGCTTGCAGTGAAGGGAAACTCTTCAGGATGGGGCATCTCTGCCCTAAAAATAAATGATAACAAGTCGCGTAAGGCGAAAATACAACATTTAGTCAAGCTGTCGAACTCACAGAATGAAACTGAACGCACTGCAATTTTTCAGCAAGACCGTATACTCGTAGCATCGTCAGTCCATCGCTCGTGGCAAAGGCAGTGAAATTGACAAGAAGAGCGGGGTAGTAGTTGCGCTGAGAAGGATAGCACGCTTTTCTGTACCTCTCTTCGTTTTAACTTTCTGAGCGTGTTTTTAATCCAACCATATCATATCTATATGTTTTTGGAATCAGGAATAAGATGAAAGTGTTTTTAAATTGATTTCGAAAATTTAATTTTGATCATAATTTTTATATTTTTAATTTTCAGAGCTTGTTTTTAATCCAAATATAGCATATTTATATGTTTTTGGAATCAGAAAATGATGAAGAATAAGATGAACGTAAATTTGGATCGTTTTATAAAAAAATGGGTTTTTTTTTTACAATTTTCATATTTTTAATGACCAAAGTCAAAATTAATTTTTAAGCCACCAAGCTGAAATGCAATACCAAAGTCCGCCCTTTGTCGAAGATTGCTTGGCCAAAATTTCAATCAATTTGATTGAAAAATGAGGGTGTGACAGTGCCGCCTCAACTTTTACAAAAAGCCGGATATGACGTCATCAAAGACATTTATCGAAAAAATGAAAAAACTGGCTGGGGATATCATACCCAGGAACTCTCATGTAATATTTCATAAATATTGGTCCAGTAGTTTAGTCTGAATCGCTCTACACACATACACGCACGTCAGACAGACAGACAGACAGACAGACAGACACAGACAGACAGACACAGACACAGACACACACACACACACACACACACACGCACACACACACACACACACACACCACGACCCTCGTCTCGATTCCCCCTCTATGTTAAAACATTTAGTCAAAACTTGACTAAATGTAAAAAAAATTCTTCGATTTTCATAGAAATCCGTTGGGTAGTTTTTGAGAAATTCTTTTAGCAGATAGACAGACAGAGAGACACCCACAGGCACATACAGCCACACATACACACACAAACACACAGGCACACACACACACACACACACACACACACACACACACACACACACACACACACACACACACACACACATACACACACACACTTCAAGGGATACCAACATCATCTCTTCCCTCGTTAGAACTTTCCGTCAATACACTGAATGTGAAAAAGACACAATAGTTTGCTGCACCTTTATCTGCCTCTCCTCTTTCGACGCCGAGATTATTAGTATGTTTCAGTATGTTACGATTACCCTTGACCTTCAGTTTATTTACTGAAGGATACTGAGGGATACATTCTCAATTCCTCCTGTTCTTTGCTCTTTGGATATCTCAGTTATTTGTGACCCTCTACCACGAAATGAGTCGCATGTCACCTTTGCATGATGTTCATATTTTTACATTTTCCTAAAGAGTTTTTTATGCTCTATCCAGTGGTGAAAACCGTTTTAGAAAAGAGAGAAAACCTTTCCAGTTATAAGCCTGTGACTAAGGTGACCCTCACACTGTTACCAGACACTCCCCGGACTTATATTAAGTCTAGCGCAGAACCGCGCGAGGTGACATGCGACTCATTTCGTGGTGGAGGGTCACATTTATCAATGAACAAAGCTAGCACTTGGTTTAAACAGTATTTTATTCATAAACACACACATGAACAACGCAAGCACTTCAGTGTCTTATTAATATAGTTTACGTTTCGTCATACCTTGTAAGTCCGAACTGGCTGGCTGTGTTGACGCCATTATTAAACCAACTACGATTTGGATCAATTTGTCTTTGCGTAGAATACGTCACAGGTGTGAGCTGTATGGTCTGAATTTGCTGTGACAGATTGACAAAGGGCGGAAATTATTCAAACATTCTCGAAAGTACATTGAAAAAAGAAAGGTCAACCCATCATGAATTCTTTGGTTTTCGTGTGTGTCTGCGGTAAGTATACGTTTTTGTGTGTGAACTTCAAAATTAAAATACACTTGGCATTCGTGAAAGCGACGGCCTACAAATGTTTCCGGTCAAATGGATGGGCAGTGGAATGTATGGCCAAAGTTGAGCAAGCAAGATGCCTACAGTCTGTTCCAAAGCATGGTTTTAGTTAAAAAAAAAAAAAGCAAAACAATGCGTATATTATTCATTTATTATAATTTATTTCATTGTGTTGTTGCTGTCGTTGTTGTTGATGTTGATGATAATAATGATGATGTTGTTGTTGTTGTTGTTGTTACTTGAACTTCCTGAGTTAAGTATTTTTCCCCCGTTATTGTTGTTGTTGTTTTTACTGTCATTCTTATTTATTATGTAACTATCTATCCAGCAGTGCTGACTGTAACGAGAGTGAAGGCGGAGGACGCGTGTGCCATCAATTGTCCATCGTTCATCTACAGCACAGAAATGAATTTAGCAACACTGTGCAAGTGAGTGCCTCACAAAATGATGATGAAGGTGACAAAGAATACGATGATGATGATTATAATGATGATGATGATG
>NC_090258.1:17279053-17341553 GCF_037325665.1 Littorina saxatilis
GGATTATGGGATATGAATTCTGGCAAGTGCGTTCCCACGAGAGTGACTTTGCGGTAATTTTGTGAAGAAAACCATGGCAGACATACAATTCGGCTGACACTTTTTATTTTTTTATTTTTAATGAATAAGGGTTCCAGTCTGAGAACAACAAAGAACAAATAACCCAAAAAACGATGACCGACCGACCGACCGACCGACCGCACGTACGAACGAACGAATGAAAAAAACCAATTAAACGCACGAACGCACGACTGAACGAACGAAAGAGCGAAACAACAAACCCAGCAATCAGCCAAGCAACCAAATAAGTAAACACAGTGAACAAGACAGTGAATGGCCGGAATTTGTAGCCTAAAATTCTGCGTTACTCGTTTGCTTTGCCAAAGTAATGTCCTAGGTCTTCAAATGTTTTCAGAAATTATTATTTGTTTGTTAGTGGCCCTTTTAACAAAGTTGCAGTTGGCTTTACTTTGTTACTTGACAGTGCCAAAGTTCTCCGCGGTATTTCCTTTTTTCATAAGCAAAAGTAAATGCCAGAAAATGAGAACTATACAGAATGTGATAAAAACAAATTACGTGATAAAAAAAAAACCCACACTTACACTGAATGAAATTGCTAAGTGCATTACCACCGAGTAAGTAAGTCAGTGCATTTTTATTCTAAATGACAACATTCTTGCTATACACCTATTTTCAATTTTCAATGAAGACGTTTTGCCTGTTTCAGCAAAATTAAACAGTCCTCACACACACACACACACACACACACACACACACACACACGCACACACACAAACACAAACTCACACACACACACACACGCACACACACACACACACACACACACACACACACACACACACACACACACGAAAAAGTTCTTTATTGCAATTTTATGCAAACTTAATTAATTAATTGATGAATGAATGAATTATTCTATTTATTCATTTATATATTTATTTACTGCTTTATTACTTTATTGATTTATGTGTGTATTGATCAGTTCATTTATTTATTCGTGTAGGCGTTTAGGTAGGGACATGGACAGACACAGGCACGACACAGACACAAACAGGCAAAAACAAAGACGCAAACACGGACACAGAGACACACACAAAACAGACAAATAGACAAATGAGCAAACACAAACAGAATAACAACCATTACCAAAAAAATAACAACAACAAGTAAAAGGACGAAAGATAGATAAACAGAAACGACGCATGTTTGTGATAGCTAAGAAATTCTCTCACTCAGCCGCAGCATCACAGACTTTCTAAAAGAACAAACAAACGAGGAGGATACGGGCAGAGGAGAAGATGGAGGAGCAAGAGGAGGAGGAGGATGTGTCAGAGGATTAAACTGACGTTATTTCATATACTTAGTGTGATTGAAGCGCTGAAGAGGAGAGAGAGACCACGCATCACTTCTCAATCTTCTCATCCTATCACTCAAACCCTATTTCTAAGATTCCGAGAATAGAAGCGAGCCTCACACGAAACATTTTTGCACCCGCTGTTTTGTTTTAAAACTCCAATCCCCGCACTATCCACACAACATACAGAATCGCCGTCAAAGCCGCAATCCAACCACCCCAAACAAAATCTCCCCACAACATCGCTTTGAGACCGACTACCCGGGGTGGATAAACACGGGTACACAACCCCCTCGACAACCCCACTAATCCCAGAACACCTACCCGCTCATCACACGTACCCGGAATAGTTTTCTCCACCCGGGGTAGTCTGGGCGACTTTTGATCATCGACCGGTGAGTGTTGGAGGTGGTAGTGGTGGGCATTGGCGGTAGCGGACGATGATTAATATTAAACAAAACCCCGCGTTCCTCTGGGTTCATCTGATCGCCTTCAACGCAGGTGGCGGTGGCAGAGTGGAATAATGTTTGGGTTACTCTCCTGAGCTGGGTGCCATTTTGTGACATGCATTCTCAGTCCTTTAAATAATTATAACGTAAATTAAATGGCAAGTCTAATGCATTCTCTTTATTTTTTTCATGTATACTCAAGTCAGATACTAATACCGACATTAAACTAAAAATATAGTCTCATTTTGTTCTTTCTTTGTTTAAAATGTTAGAATTTAAATCCATGTCACATCCTCTGGTGTCCATGTTACGCGAGTGATGTACTTGGAAATGCTTGTAATATACTGAACTTAGACAATCAAAATGTGCAAGTATGTCTAATTCTTTCTCTGCAGGCCAAGGATTTATCTAGAACCTGTATTCTATTATTGAAATCAATGTGTATGGTTACAATGGCTCAGTAAAATCAAGAGTAAAATCAAGAGTAAAATCAAGAGTAAAATCAAGAGTAAAATCAAGAAATATCACCTTCGTAACATGGTTTTGACTGGAACAGAGCTCTGGAAAATAGCCCATATATGTGAGAAAGTGAGTTTGGTATAGCTGGGAAAGATGCTAGTCAGGCTGTGTTTGGCTGGTGACTTTTCATTCTGAGAAATAGCTATGACATGGACATGGACATTGACGTGCAAGAATATTGGCGTCTATAGACTGCACATAGGCACAGACATAGACAGACAAAGGAATAGAAAATGACATAGATAGTGAGACTGGGTTTCATTCATAGACAGAGAGACAGAGAGACATAGAGACAGAGAGACAGAGACAGAGAAGGACATAAACACAGGCATACGCACATCGGGATGACATTGTTCCATGTAAAACCCTGGCGAAATCTGAGCTGGAGAGCCAAATCAGGATTGTGTCTTTAACCATTGGGTCCCTTTCGTGCGTGAAACAACGTCGATCTGTACAGGCATGAGACCAAGGGTAGGGCGGGTGGTGGCGAGAGAGGTGAAGGGACGGGGAATGTTTCCGGTGCCGTGTGCCGAGCTGTGAGCAGTGCCCGCCAATGTTTAGCTCAGGCACCGTCGCGGCAGACGCGCTTTAGTTCTATGCAGGAAAAAGCAGCGCGCTATTCTGGCCATCCAGCAAGCAAACTGTCCTCCTCATCTCTAAGGCAGACTGATACCAAGAGGTGTAAGTTACACCCGCCTTCAGGCTCAGGCATTTTCAAACGCTCGACTCAAGACTATGTAATGAAAGGACAACTTAAGCTCTTCCCAGAGACCTCCAGACATGACAAGTCGTTTAAAATAGAATTATTATAATGAGTCACGGAGTAAACATGTTGCGATGTCGTTTGCAACATAAATAAAGAAAACGTTTCAATTTGCCATTGCGACCATTAACACTTTCTACCCCACCTATGTTGACCAATTTTTTTTTGCCGAGACCAGCTGTGCTGCAGCAGGTCACTCAGAATTGTAGTAACTGGGTAGTAACTGTGCATCAACACGCTGGAATGCAGGCGTTAGATAGACGTTACAGGAAGCGACTGAAGCTAACAGTCTGAGCGGATATATCCGTACCTGGTCAGATGGAGCCATATGAGTGGGAGACAATGAGTTAAGGGAAGTGGATCAATGGATGTAATATATATCTAAATATTGTAATCAACGTTTCAAACAAAGAGTGTTTTGCTGTGATGTTTCTTCCAACCAAAGAAAACGCCTCACTCCGCCAGGGTGACAATGATGGGGAGGTAAATGGGTCTAATAGGGGCGATAACTCGAGTGCTGATTGGTCAAAAGGGAGATAACTCACGACCACCTCCCTGTGGATCGTGTCCTTTGGTCTTTAGCTTACAAATAACCTTCCCTTGATCTCAGTTCTCTCCCTTTACAAGCGGGGAGATTAAAAGGATCGGGGGTGTCAAAATTGTCGCCCCTTGCCCAAAACACAGAGCAGAAACTTATCGGAAATTGCGGGTGTTGTTTTGGGAATTGGGTAGCGGCGCTCCGAGGTCATTAAAGATTAAATTCTTAGCAAGGCGAGCAATTGCTAAGGTGTTAGCGCCTGAGATCATACGCGGGCAGGAGGGAGGGGATGGCGGTTGGGGGGGGGGGAGCTAGGGGGAGTGGGGAGGGGGAGGGGGAGGGGAAGGGGGGAGGGGGAGGGCAGGATAAGCGGCTGTCTTGTTTTACCAGTAGTGTGGGATTTTCTGCAGATATAAGTGGGTCCTTTGTACTGCTTTGGCGTTTTGGAATCCAAGTGTATATCGCTTAAAGCGACAACATCCTCTTTGAAAGAAAACTTGGCCAAAAAAGTATCCCTCGAAACGAAATCTTTAAGCCGAAAGGGGATCCAGAAAGTCAAGTGAACGGCCTTAACTGGCACAGAAAGTTTGAATGAAATGACACAGGAATTAACAGACAGTTTCTGAAAGACAGCTTAATTCTCAATTTATCTTGATACATTTTGTCAAGTGTTGACTAAATGTTGAAAGAAAAAATGGGAATCGAAACGAGGGTTGTGTGTGTGTGTGTGTGTGTGTGTGTGTGTGTGTGTGTGTGTGTGTGTGTGTGTGTGTGTGTGTGTGTGTGTGTGTGTGTGCGTGAGTGCGTGCGTGCGTGCGTTCGAATAGAACAAGATTATGGCTCATTTTTGTATCGAAATCTTTTGATACTGCCTCTATTTCAAACATTGTTTTTTTTGCTTCTTTTTTTTTCTATAACTTTTTGTCTTAGTCCTCAAGTCTGAAAAATTAATTTGATTTCACATTAAAGACCTGCCCTATTTTTTCAATGGAAGATTTGAAGATTTGTGTCAATAATGGCGGCCAATGGGCCACTTTTGGGTGATAGGGTCTGTCCCTTTAAAAGGCTGAATTCTTAAGGGTCTAGTTATTGCCAGGATCTGGAGCTATTATGATCTAGTTTCGCCAACTCCATACGAACTGTGGATATCTAGGTTTTTCTTAATCTGGTGTGAAGAGAGGATTAAAGAACAAGACGATTACGATTGAAGACCGGGTTGGGGGCAGGGACGAAAGATCGGGAAAGGAAAGATCGTGTGTGTGTGTGTGTGTGTGTGTGTGTGTGTGTGTGTGTGTGTGGGGGGGGGGGTGTTGAGGGGGTAGGGGGGTATAGGTGGCGAAGTGAGAAATGTATCAATAATGGGAGGGAAGCAAAATAAAGGAAAGAAATGGAAAAAAAGCATAAGATAAGTATAGAGGTACCCCCCAATGATAAAGCCAAAGAGGGCAACAGCAGAAAAATCTCTGCTCTTACCTGTTTGGATAGAACTCCAGTGGGACTAGCCCCAAGTGTCCCAACACTGTTGGTGTTCTTTTATGACAGGCATCCTTTGGTCAAGATAATAGACTAAGGATAAAGGTGTCTTTTACAGAAAGTATTCTGTCATCGTAGGGGGCTGACATTACAGGTACCACTGTCCTGAACTGAGGATGTGGTTGTTGAAGCACGACAAATAACAAGTATGACAAGGACATTTAAAAAAATTGCAAATGTACAAAATCAATGTTCATAGCAGTCTCTCAGCGCGGTATGTAAAAGCTATATATGGAGCGACGAGGGTATTTCAGCGGAGTATTTGTGTCAGTGTTAAATTGTGGCTGGCGAATAGCAAATACATGCACATTATCAAATGTGCAGGTGACAATACAAAGATGGCGAATGTGAAACTGAAATGAAAGTTCGTCACACTTTCGATAAGATGTATAACACCACTACAGACCGAGGAGGAGAGATAAAGGTGTGAAGATGTTATTGTTAGATGGCGATGCACAAAAACAATCACAAGCCAAACACAAGATGTAAATGCCGACACATCAAAGATGGTCGATGTGAGAAAGGGGGGTCATATCAGTTTTAGTGCGGTGGATAACAGCAATATGTCCTTGAGAAGCTGCAATGTTTTATCCGTCTGAAACACTTGGAGTGCTCTGTATAAAGAGTATACAGCCGGGCGGACACATGCTGTATTGGTAAAACACGTTACAAAACACGTGTGATATGCTGAGGTAGGGCCTGGAGATGCAAACAGACGGACGGACGGACGGACGGACGGACGGACAGACAGACAGACAGACAGACAGACAGACAGATGTTCTTACTTCAGTAGGAAGATGCTGCCACTGACCTGAACAAATTCTGAACAATCAACAGTTTAGGAGCTTTTTTATTTTTTTGCGGAGGCGGACTCTTCATTATTTTTTGGGGAAGGGGGGGGGGGGGGGGTTGCTGAATTCACATTACCCTTGACACCTACATCAATGTGTTAAGTTTTTTTTGGTTAATTTTTTTGGGTTAAGTATTTTTTTTTCTCTCGGAAAACAAGTGTCTACTCTGCACCGAAAGGTGAGAGGCTGTAGACGTTTGGTATGTTTCCAAGTGGAAGCAGTGCCGAAGTGCTGTTCTCTTGGCAGATTTGCAACCAACTTTCCCCCAACTTTCAAGTAATTTTTGACAGAAGCAAGTCAGTTGAAAATCGCTATGCAGATCCGATCCGTGGAGAGAGAGAGAGAGAGAGAGAGAGAGAGAGAGAGAGAGAGAGAGAGAGAGAGACAGACAGACAGACAGACAGACAGACAGACAGAGACAGAGAGACAGAGGCAGAGACAGAGGCAGAGAGAGATTTGAGGATGAAAGTCGTTTTTTTCATGTCAATGCTTGTTGTTATCTCATTTGCAAAGAGACTGGTTCCGCCTAACTGTTACCTACTCTATTGCACATGGTGTACTCAGTTAGGGCGCTTACTTCCCTTTGTCTAACAGGTCTGTTGTGGTTTACACGCGGAGGTTGGGATTTTGAATACAGCATACCTAGATACGCAACCATTAGTCCAGTGGTCATGAATTTCTCATGACGTGGATAGATCAGTTTATTTATACGAGAAACTAGAGCCCAATGCAGGTGTGCGGCTGTGACATGTGAGGGATTCTATCTCCGAGTAATGATCTAGTTTGTTCTCCAGGTGACGCAGAAAGAGAAACAAAAAGTGCGAAGTTTTGCCTATCTACCGTCAGTGTATACGGAGGCATGTCTACGTTGGTGGGTGATGCTCAGAAGAACCGGTGTTCGTGTTTTGCTGTGCCTTCCCTTGAAAAGTTCACCCCGGTCAAGAAAAAGACGCTGTGCTAATCTAAATATTCCTCAATAATCTCACTGAATTAATTTTCTTCCTGCAGCTTTTGACACAAAGTCACCCCCCCCCCCCCCCTAAACAAAACGCCACTCTCTATAATTGTGTTATCTTATTTTCTATTTTATCGCATTTTCACAAATGCTTAAATAAAATTCAATGCAAGCCTCTGCATTTCATGTGATATGAAATGGGAAGACGATTATGATAGGGAGGCCCAATGTCTCAAGGGTAAAAAGTGCATATCGAGGCATTTTTACAGTGCTGTAATTAGCTTTAAAATTGAACAGCTGTCCTCTAAGTTATGTTGTGTATGTCAAAGTACTTTTACATGTGTTGTACAAAATATGAAGTCTGTACGATTGATACTTTAAAAGCGGGCAAGAATCCTATTTGTGAAAACTAGGGAGTCTGTGTACAGCCTGACAAATTGAAAAAAGTTAGAACAAATTAATTTTTTCTTATCATTTTATTAACATGTTGTGAGTCTAAGAACAAAGTAATTTTTCATAACTTTAATGATAAAAAAGTATTTCTGCCCAGCAGTCCTTTTCAAAGGGAGTTCATTCTAAAACCAAGCACCGACAACAACCACATCAGCAGGGAAAAAATGAGGACGACACTCCGGTGTAGCGATGCCAGATTTCTCCCGATGTCAAGTTTCTGACTCGATATTTACTCAAGACGGAAATGTTGTTTCCTGGTCAAATCAAAGAAGTAAACTTATGTAAGGACGAAAAGCATGTTAGTTTCTTGCAAGTGAAGGAAATTGGTGGTGACATTTATTAGATTTCACTCCAAATTTCGATTTCTTCGAAAACGTACACCGAGTGGTTACGTCCCTTGAATGAGAACTCATAACTCATAACTCATAACTCATAACATTTTATTGATCCAACAAAGGAAATTAAATTGGTCATCAGCACATATAGGTCATTAATTAATAATTATAAAAGAGTAAGAGAAGAAAATTCATAAAACCCATGATAAAAAACTACAATACCCTTTTTTCTTGCACACATGACACACCGACACACCAACACACATGCATACATACCTACATACATACCTACATACATACATACATACATACATACATACATACATACATACATACATTCCATGTTAAAGTGTAGTTAAGAACATCACAGTAATTATATCATTGTTTGGATTAACAGATAAGTTTTTATGTAAATGATGATAACAACAATCCATAATTAACGCTATTGCACTACCAAAGAAGAGACCAACCAAACACATCAAGAAGTGAAACATTTTAGGATGAATCACTTTTCTAAGTTTAAATTAAAAAAAAATGTTGGATAAATTTGACCCCAAGAATGTAAAGTACCCAAGGACGATTGTCAGTACTATCGAAGAGTGTTTTTTTTCTCTCCCAGTGTGGAGTGAAAACAAGATCAACGAGGCCGAATCAGAAAGCTGACATCAGGAGAAATCTGACATCGTTACACCGGCAGCACAGCTGCGGACTCAGATGACGTGATGTTCGTGTGGTTTGTGTAACCAAGACACCTTTCCCACGACTTCTTCAGTCCCTCCCACTCGCATTCCAACTCTCAAAGTTATTCACTTAGTCCGATGACACTATATTTATGTCACCCCAGTTCTATTTGTGTTACTTCCATCGGGGGAGCGAGAGGTTATGATTAGACTATAAAGGTTTTGTTGGAGAGAAGAAGTGTTTGTGTGTGTGTGTGTGTGTGTGTGTGTGTGTGTGTGTGTGTGTGTGTGTGTGTGTGTGTGTGTGTGTGTACATGTGTTTGTGTGTAAATGAGTTAGAGAGAGAGAGAGAGAGAGAGAGAGAGAGAGAGAGAGAGAGAGAAAGAAAGAGAGAGAGAGAGAGAGAGAGAGAGAGAGAGAGAGAGAGAGAGAAAAGAAAGAGAGAGCGAGAGAGAGAGAGAGAGAGAGAGAGAGAGCGAGAGAGAGAGAGCGAGAGAGAGAGAGAGAGAGAGAGAGAGAGAGAGAGAGAGAGAGAGAGAGAGAGAGAGAGAGAGAGAAAGAACGAGAGAGAAAGAGAGGTGGTGCACTTAGCCAGCCAGCCAGCCAGTCAACAAGCCAGCCAGCCAGCCAGCCAGACAGACAGACACAGGACTTGCTGGAGAGAAAAGGAGAAACAGAGCTGTCTACTTTCGACTTTATCATTTTGTTTATTCCCTCTCTTTTTTTCTTGATCAATTAAAAAAATCTTGTTATGACAGTAATGCTTGATCTATTTGTTCATTTCATGTTGGTCTCAGACACATTTGCAAACATTACAAGTCTTCTCTTTATCTCATGAGAGTAATTTCATACCAAAATTTTTCTTTCTTCTGATTCTTGTTTTGTTTATAGCAGATATGGCAATTAAAGGACTTAGGAGAGACACTACGTCATTTCTTCAATCAAAACCCCGAACATGATCTTGACAAATGGACTGAACAAGTGGCAATCGGATATTGCTTACGCAAGAAATTTCAGTCTCTCGATCTAGCCCCACTCACAAAATGTCTCACAGAATGCACGACACTCCCTCTGCGCCGGAAAATGTCGAAAATCATCTCCCCTATCCTGCCTCGTATCAAAGGGAATTAACCCCGCTCCGGCAGAAAACTGATAGCTTTATTACAAATTGACTTCTTCATAATGGCCTCTTGCTCATATTCTGTCCCATTACCGGAGATTTCCGATGATCGCCGGAGATAAACGAAGAAGCCTTCGTGAGAGGTCGCGCCTGGCCGGGTTACGAGACCCGCGGGATTTGACGAGAGCGGCGAAGGGGTCCAAGTGTCGTTTGGCTGGATTGGCTGGATCGCTTTTTAGGGACGCACTCTGGCCTCTGAGGCTCTGCAAGGGTTTCGAAAAGAGAACTTTTAATTCATCTTTGATTGCATTTTCTTTCTGGAATGTTGGTCTTTCCATTCATTTTTTCGTGATTTTTTTTCTGTTCCTCATTAACGAAAATAGATAAATAACGATCTAGCTTAAAATATCATAGAAATCTTGTGTCTATACTAATTTGTCACATGGGATATTCAAATTTAGATCATATGAGTCTCGTATTCTCAATTCCCTGGTAAACATCTAGAATATAGTATACCATAATAAATGTATTCTGAATCATGAGCACCAGCATCTCCCTGTAAGTTCAAAAATGGCCATTAGACACTAACATGCATCTGATAGTATGCACATGGTCTGCAAGCTACACTTTTACCTACACACACGGCAACATTTGCGCGGGGAACCGGCGTTTCCATCTGAGTGATCGTCAAGAAGAAGAAGAAGAAGTATGGCTGTCTGCTTTTTTCCGTTTCGTTCTGAAACCCGGACAGGGCCCCCGTAAACGCCGTCTGCAAATGGCCACCAAGGGAGCTAACTTGGTGCGAGAATTCTCAGCGATTGATGCCAAACGGCGATTGTCGCTCGCTTCATTTATGGAGAAATAAGCTGTTGCAAAGGGCAGATAACCCCGGAATTATTTGCCAATTTCCAAATGGCTTGCTAGGGACTTCCACTTCGTCATTTTTGTCGCGCCTGCGCCGTGATAAGCGTGACGTCACATCCTTGATTAGGTCGCTTGCGTAACTGGAAAATGACTTCACCCGGGGACGGAGAGGTTACAAATCCCTCTTGTCAGGTCCCCAGGTGATCGTGAAAGGGAATTACATCTGATCGGACAATTCCTTCGAGTTGACGATCTTTTGTTTTCCACTTTTCCCGTTTCTCTTTCTCCGAGTTCTCGCCATTTTCAAACTGGAAAAGATCAAATTATTTGCGCCTACCCCCAGGGAAGTATGATCTATTTGAGAGGTGATAGACTCGGTAGAAAATGAAAAGGCTGACAGGAATGTGTATGCGTGTGTGGAAGGACCGGATGGGAGGGAGGGGGGGGGGGATTATGGAGAAGAGTTAGAACGAAGTGGACGGAAGAGGAATCACCTTGGTTGAGGGATTTCGAAGTATAAACATCTAGAACTATGTACTAACCTTGATTTATATTTACATCGCCACATGCACAGAATGCAGACCACATGCATTTTGTTTTCAATACAAAAGTGTTTTTTCTTATGAAAAGGGTGGTGTTTTTGGGTTTTTTAATTCAGAAACGAAAAAAAATACAAAGTATAAATTGAACAGACCACTCGCATACGCGTCTACGTGAACAAAACCCCTTCTCTTCTTGACTAAAATGGCATTTGCTGACAGATGTCCATTGTGGGTCAGCAGATTGGCAAGCAGGTACATAGACACGCCTGTAGCCCTCTTAACCTGGAGTGACCAGTGGCCATTAAACTGACCGCACTAATAGCAGCAGCAGGTGTCAGAGTCTACCTCTTCAAATACTCCGCCGGTATGCGCACACAGTGAAAATCAAGAGAAGATAACTTTTACGGCTTCCGGGCGTTCTTCGCCGCCACTTGCTAAAAGTCATCAAGAGTTGCCCCGCCTGTTGTTCATCAGTGTCGAAGGTGTAAAGAGAGTTGTAAAAGTGTTGATAGTAGAGGTTTTTGTTTGATTTTTGTCTGGTCTACAGGTGGTGTTATCCTTACAGTGCAATTCATCTGTCTGGGGCAGATATTGTCATAAATTATTGTTTTTCGGAAGCTGACGGGTCCGGTATATTGCAGATACACAGTTGAATATTCACTGTCTGGTTTTGTAGTTGTTGTTGCTTTGTTGTTGCTTTGTTATTGTTGTTGGTGGTGTTTTTGTTGTTGTTGTTGTTGTTGTGTGTGCGTGTGTGTGGGGGGAGGGAGAAAGGGTGTGTATATATATATGTGTGTGTGTGAATCAGAATCAGAATCAGAATCAGAATCAGAATTTATTGTCATTAAAGCACATAGCCTATTGACACATTCAAGATACATAAGTACAGGAAAAAATAGCAATATAAACATAACATACATGTAATACAAAACCAAGTGGAACAGGGTGAACAAAGAGGACCTGAAGATGAGCATAGGTTATTGAGGACAGTCGGAAGACGCATTGCATCTGCGTAGTTGAAAACAATCGTACACATATTTTGCCAATTGCCTTTGGATGTCGCTGTCAGTAAACAGAGAACTGACTCTTATTTCATCACTGCCGGTGGAAGTATTCGGTAATAACTGTTGCCTGAGATGAGCATACATTGTACATGAATCAAGGAAGTGAAGTTCATCCTCCACCACTCCACAGTTTCTGCATAGTCTTTCCTCCCTTGGTGTTCCCGTGTATCTGCCCTTTTCGATTTCTAAGTCATGGGCACTTATACATAGTTTGCTCATAGCCTGTCTGTGTTCTTGTGTTAGCAAAAGATAGGGTTGTAGAGAGTAGTCGTGTGACACTCCCTTGTAAAACTGTAGTTTTGAGGAGTTTCCTTCTTTTTTTGTCCTCCAGAGCCTGACAAATTGAGTTTCTACATGTTTTGTTAGCGCGTGTTTCAGTCTTGCCGGGTGTATTGTGCTTTGGTTTTGCCACACGTGTTTGAAGCCTGAGGAAGTCAGGAACTCGCGTACAAATAAGAGCCATTTATTTTCCTCTTTATGTTCTTGTGAGAGAAGGCTTGAGTAAGTTTGCCTAAGAAGCCCATGTTGGTCAGATTCCATGATGTGTAACCAAAATGATATGATCTGTCCCAATATTTTTGTGCTGATCGGAAATCTGCCCAATTCAGCCAGTACTGGGAAATTCATTGATTTTCTGTGTACTCCTAAAAGTTGCTTGCAGAATTTCATGTGTACGTTTTCATGCGGAAGGACAGTCGTTATACATTTTTCAAGGAGATTATTCTCAAGGTTCTGCGTGTCTTTTAAGTTTATATCTTTGCAGTAAGGGAGCCAAATTTCAGAGCCAAAGGTCAGAATAGGTGCAACTAATGTATCAAAGAGTTTCGCCATTACTGGGACACTTATGTTCTTTGTTCGTACTGCTCGTTTGAGCGAGTGCAGAGCTTTGCTCCCTTGTCGGGAGAGATGGTTCTGTGCCATTTTCATGTCTCCGCGTTTATTGAATATGATGCCGAGATATTTGTAGTTGTCTGTAGTATTGATTATGGCATCGCCAATTTCGAAGAAGAGGGGGAGTATGGGTTCGTGCTTGGAGAAAACTATCACCTTTGTTTTTTCGCGATTAATTTGTAATCCCCATTTATTGCAGTATTCATGGAGGCTGTTGAGTTTGTCCTGTAATCCTTTCTTTGTAGTTGAGAGAATAACAATGTCGTCAGCATACATTAGGCATGGCACCGGAACGAGTCCAGCCTCATCCACAGTTGGGGAGTCACAGTCTTTTAAGCTATCAACTATGTCATTAATAAAAATATTAAACAGTGTTGGGCTTAGGGTATTACCTTGGAGAACACCTTTTCTTACTGTGATTTCCCGCGATAGGCCGACTTCTGTCTTTGAGCATACGGTTGCATTATTATACATTTCTTGCACAACTTGCAGTAGTTTGCCTCCTATCCCTATCTCCTGCATCTTATATAGTAATCCTGTGTGCCAGATACTGTCGAATGCCTTAGCGAAGTCAATGAAACAGCCGTACAGTCTGCCATTTGTAGTTCTGAGGGTATCATTGACTAGCTTTTTTAGGATGAACACTTGGTCTTGCGTTCGAGACGATTTTCTGAAGCCGGCTTGCTCTTTAGCTAGCAGGCTGTTGTTCTCGAGGAAGTTTGTTATTCTATTGTTAATGACCTGACAGAAAAAGTTTGCCATTGTGTTGTTAAGAGTGACGCCTCTGTAGTTACTAGTGTTGTGTGGGTCTCCGTTTTTGAATATGGGCACATTCACTCCTTTCTTCCATTGTTCGGGATATGTTCCATATTGTATTAACTGGTTGAAGAGCTGTTGTATGATAGGCCTCAATACAGGGAGACTTGTTTTGATCATTTCATTTGTAATACCGTCTATTCCTGGAGATTTTTTCAGCTTTATATTTCGAGCAGCCTTTTCTATCTCTGTGGCTGTTATTGGAAAATCTAGTAGGTTTGTTTGATGTGTTTGTTGAGCTATCTTTTCTTTCATGATTGAATCACGGGTACCGTCTATTTCGGTGTTTTGACCGAGCAGCTTCTCAAGGTGGGCAATCCATTTGGCTCCACTCACTTGCGTCTGTGTGTGTGTGTGTGTGTATGTGTGCGTGCGCGCGCGCGTGTGTGTGTGTATGTGTGTGTGTGTGTGTGTGTGTGTGTGATTGCGTGCGCGCATGTGTTAATAAATCTGTGCATGACTGATTATGAGAATAGCCAAACAGAAGTTCTCGAAGTAGGTGGTCGAACTGAAGTGTTTCAACTCTCACCATGACATCAATCCCTGAATTAGTTTATAAGTTCTCTTATGATCCTGTGCAAATGAATAACCTACGCTGCATGTTGTAGGCTGGTTAGCGCTGAGTGTCAAGAGTATACAAGTCAAGTCAAGTCAAGTCAAGTCAAGTCAAGTCAAGTATTTTATTGTTTTGGGCCCAGAGGGCTTTGAAACAAAGATATAACTTTAACAAAAAAAGGTAACAAATCAGACAGTTAATATATGTATACAAATTGAGCGGACAAATACAACAATACTATACAACCAAAATAAATTGGCAATATACACTTCCATACATACAAACAAAAAGAAAAGAAAATAGGTTTAACAAAATCAGGTAAGAAATCAGACAGATAATATGTATACATTAAGCGGACAACGATAATATACAGCCGAAATAAATTGGCAATACCATTATGCCATGCATCTTTTATAAAGACACAAAACAAAACAAAAGCATGCATTACATACATATACATACCAATAAAGAAACTAGATGTAACGCTAACATACTAAAATCATAACATGGGCTACAAATCTTGCTATAAGAATAACTGAATCGCTAAATGCAACCGACTTCTTCTTACAGAGAAATAGACCTACAGTTCACGCGAAAGTGCTGCTGGTCGCTACCCTCATGTCATAATGTACTAGAGTTTGTGTTTGAGTGCTGCCATTATGATGTGCTAATGAAAAGCTTACGTGAGCGACGGACAAGGCATGATATAGGCTGGTTAGTGCTATGTGTCAAGACTGAGTAAACGAATACATGTTTAGAAATAAATCTCTGTTCTTATTGCAGAAAATAGAGCTTTGTGCCTTCGAGGGTGTATGGTGATATCTATACTTTCGTGATAGAAAACTTGAGTATGCGTTGGAGTGGTGCCATGATCACTTGCTAATGAAAACCGGCGCTCACGTTACAAAGGACATGGCATAGTTAGTTGGTTTGTTGGTTAGTGCTACGAAAACGATGCAAATGAATGTCCAAAACTGTACTCTGTTCGTATGTTTGTTTGTTTCTATTGTTGAGTATTCGTTTATTTGTTTGGTTATGATTATATCCAAAAAAGGAATTATAAATCAGTTCGTTCATTTTTTTCTTTTCTTTTCCTTTATTTCCTTTGCTTTTCCTTTCTGCATTTCGTCATTTTTCTTCTTTTTGTTATTGATTTTTCCCTCTTTTTTCTCCGCGTGTCACGATTCCTTGAAGAATTGAGCTATATCTTGTTTTGTTTTGGCGCAGACGTTTCGTAAAGTTACTATATATAACTGAACAGAACTGCTATGACCACGTGATAATGAACAAATCACGTGTGTGAATGACATGCCATGGACTAGGTTTATTTTTATTATTTGTTTGATATAGCTGATGTTCATACAAAGGTATACACACCGGGAACATGCCCCTAATGGTTTTACCGTGAGGGCGTTAAACAATTCTTATTATCATCATCGGTATAGAGGGCTGCTGCCCTAATGTCAAATATACTGGAGTTTGTGATGATCGCTGCCATGATGATGTGCTAATGAAAACGTGAGCCAGATTATCTGAAAATAACGCTAACATTCTCTTGAAGGCGTAGGGCATAATTATTCCTGCACTCTCAACGAAGTCGTGTTCTAGATAAGTGCTACAATTATCATCTGCTAATGAAAAGTTAACGAATGCGTATGGTTCAATATGCTTAGCACCCTGTCTGTAACGTAAACAGGTAAGTCTGTAACAATAACTGTGGAGTCATCCAATTCGCATTTTCTCGAAGAAGAGAGCTATTGTTCTAGCACTGGCAGTGGTGCAAGAAATGTACCCGAACCGATGGCAGCCGAGATAAACTTTGTCCGTGTAAGCCTTGACGGTGATGGAGGTGCTAATGAAGAACCCTTCAGTGTCTCTGTGGCAAGGTGAAGTGCATGTGGCACGCGATGCTTTTCTAAAACAGAAAAAAATGAAAAAAACGTCTCGGGATATCATTCTCAGGAACTCTCATGAAAAGTTTCATGAAGATCGGTCCAGTAGTTTACTCTGAATCGCTCTACACACACACACACACACACACACACACACACACACACACACACACACAGACCGTGACACACACACACACAGACACAGACACACACACACACACAAACAAACACACACACACACACACACACACACACACACACACACACACACACACATACACCACGACCCTCGTCTCGATTCCCCCTCTATGTTAAAACATTTAGTCAAAACTTGACTAAATGTACAAAAAAGATGGAAAAAAACCCTGAAATCTATCATACTGAGAGACAATATCTGGAAGAAAGTGCTACTGTTCTTGAAATGCAGAATGGGAACCATACGTCCTATGAATAGTCCTTGTAACGGCGGTTCTTAATTGAGCCCGAAGTCGACTACTGTACGCGAAGACTTCCCGAAGTCTTTGTATCGAAAACTCAGTGCTAAAGTTCCGTGCAACCAGCTTCGCGAAGTACACTTCGCGTAGTCGACTTCGCCAAGTTAAAGACAGGCTTTAATCTCCCATAACTGCCATTAAGTTTGTGAGTGTTTCTGGTATCTTGTTTCTGTGTCAACTCGCGCCAATGACGTTACATTTTCTTGGGATTTTTACCCTCCTAAGTTCTTTAATGAATGAATCATACTCCCTGAATGTTTGTGTATTAAGCATATGCAAAAACTACATTCAGACTAGTATTGGTTGCGGGTCTCTTACAGTGACAATTAATAAGTGTTTTGAGTGTTTTGCATGGTGTTGTTTTTGAAATGTGTGTTTTCTGGTTAGGACATATTCATTTATCAATTTTTTTGTAAATATCTTTTTATTTTTTTTAATTCTATATAAAAAAAGAAATATTCTTATTTCTTTTTTAGTTTATTTGTGTATTTATCAATTAATTTTATTTATTTATGTATGTATGTATTTATGTATTTTAGGTTTTTTGAATTATTTATTTACTTATATATGTATGTATTTATGTAGACCTATTTATGTGTTTATGTTTTTTTTTATATAAGTTCATTTATTTACTTTTATATATGTATGACCGATTTTTTTTGATTTTTTTATAATAATTTTTCCCGTTTGTGGATTGATGTATTGATTGTTTTTTTTAATAAATTTATTCGTTTTATTTATTTTTGCAGAGATTCATTTATTTTTAAGTTTTTCATTAATTCATTTATTTACTTATCTATATATTTTTATGTTTTATTTTATTTATTTAGTCATTTTGTTTTTTTCTTTACGTGTTTAGTTATTTGTTTATATGTACATTTTTTTAATCATGTTTTTATTCAAGTATTTAATCATTATTGCTAAAAACTTGTACTTCCAAAAATTAATGTAGTCCACCACTTCGTTTACTGCACTGTGACGTTCCTATTCCTCACAGGGTCTCTAGTGAGCACTCGTAGTACGAAAACAAACAATAAGCAAATAAACAATCTAGTGGTGTGAGATATTCAAGTCTCTCATATTATTTGATTTATGCATTTAAAAGGAAGGGAGTGGGGTGGGGGGCGTGGTTGGAGCGGGGGGTGGGGGTGGGACACAGGTATTGGTTTTCCCCGTTCAGTCTGAACCGACTAAACTACCTGTTCAATAACAACGTGATTGCATTGTCAGGTGGATGCAGATGCTATAATTATGATATCTTCTCTTATCTGCTCAGGCACTTTTCAATGATCTAAGCGACAGGTCAGTGAGCTCCGTCAGATGATAAGGGAGGAGCTACCCTAAACAAGTGTATTTTCGCCGACACGTGCCAACAAGATCGTTCCAACAATAACAGGCCTCATAAAAGCTCTTCAATCTTCAAGAGGCGTCAGGGAGGCTGGCATCACCTCTCAATCAATCAATCAATCAATATGAGGCTTATATCGCGCGTATTCCGTGGGTACAGTTCTAAGCGCAGGGATTTTTTTATTTTTTTATTTTTTTATTTTATGCAATTTATATCGCGCACATATTCAAGGCGCAGGGATTTATTTATGCCGTGTGAGATGGAATTTTTTTTTAATAAGAATGATAATAATAATAATAAATGAGCATTTATATAGCGCAACATCATAACTTTACAATTATGCTCTTTGCGCTTGACACATTTAAAATTAAAACACAGTTATACAAGCATTTACATCTACATTCATAGTCAGCAACGCTTAATTAAAAGCATACACCATCAAACATACATTACAAAAGATTCTTCCACTGACTAAATAATAAAAACATGAATAAAATAGGTAGTGAAAACAAGGAAATACCAGCTGAATACCCTTAATCAAACAGAACCTGTTATCAACAATACTGAAAAACAGCCCTAGATGTTTATATACATTATCACATTATCACTAAAACAACAAATACACTACATGTAGCCTACTGATGGACTGAGAAAACAAAATCAGGGGTTGTATTTCTTGAAGAGGTGCGTTTTAAGTGCTCGTTTGAATGCTTGGGGTGTCTGAGAGTGGCGGATGTGAAAGGGGAGAGAATTCCATTGTGTGGGTGCGCAGGAAGTAAAAGTGCGTTGTCCGTATGTTTTGGTTTTGGTGTGTGGTATGGTGAGGATGCGACAGTCAGAAGAGGCACGGAGTTGTCTTGCCGGAGAATAGACGGTGAGGAGTTCAGAGAAGTAAGCAGGAGACGAGCCAGAAAAGAAGTTAAAGCAGAGGGTGGACAGTTTGTAGTCAATGCGGGATTGAATAGGTAACCAGTGCAGTGTGTGAAGAAGTGGTGTTGCGTGATCTCGTTTTCGTGCTTTCAGAATGAGGCGTGCTGCCGAGTTTGGACTTTTTGCAGTTTATGCAGGAGGTACAGAGGACAGCCAGAGAGAAGAGAGTTGCAGTAGTCAAGTTTAGAAAGAACAAAGGCACAGACAAGAGTGTTAGTTGTTCGAGAGGAGAGTGTGTGGCGAATGGTGCTGATCTTACGAAGCTCAAAATAAGCTGCTCTACAGACTAAAGATATATGTTTGTTAAGGGTCATGTCAGATGAAAGGGTGAATCCAAGGTTTCTAGCTGATGGTGAGAAAAGAATGTCGGTGTTGCCTATTTGAACAGAAACAGGTTGGGGAGAGGGAAATGTAGTGTTCTTCTTTTTGCACAGTAAGACTTCAGTCTTATCATCATTCAGCTTAAGTTTGTTATCGACCATCCAAGATTTAACATCAGTGATGCATGTCTGAATGGTCTGGATGGCGGAATGTGTCTCTGCAGGGGGACTGGGTTTATACAGCTGGGTGTCATCAGCAAAAGACTGATTTAAAACAGAATGGTTTTGAATCAGTGTGGAGAGGGGCTTAGTGTACATGATGAAAAGGATGGGACCGAGTACTGAACCTTGAGGAACACCGAAAGAAAGTGGGGCTGGAGCAGACATCTGGCCATCGACAAGCACAGCCTGAGTCCTGCCAATGAGATAGGACTCAAGCCATGCTAGCGGTGGACCGGAGATGCCGTACAGAGTCTGAAGTCTATGGAGAAGCGTGACATGGTCAATCGTGTCGAACGCTGCAGAAAGGTCAAGTAGGGTAAGCACTGACACATCACCACCATCCAGAGCAGACAGAATGTCACTGATTACTTTAAGTAGGGCTGTTTCAGTACAGTGAGAAGGGCGATAAGCGGACTGAGAGTGCGAGATCAAATCATGGGTGTTCAAATATGACAACAGCTGCTTCAAAACAACCTTTTCTCAAAATTTGGACAAGAATGATAAATTAGATACAGGACGATAGTTCTTCAAAATATTGACATCAAGACTAGGTTTTTTGAGAAGTGGTTTGACAAGTGCAGTTTTGAACAATGATGGAAAAACACCAGATAAAAGGCTATCATTGACAATTTGAGTAAGAGTTGGCAACAACACATCAAGATTCTCAAAAAGCAGTGGTGTGGGTATGGCATCAAGTGGACAAGTTGTTGGTTTGGACTTTAGAATAATGGATCTGAGGTCTTTTTCACTGATTGGCTGAAATGATGGAAAAGAACAATCAGTGGGAACATCAACATGACTGGAGGAAGCAGAATGTGCACCCATCTGATCAAGTTCAGAACGAATATCTGAAACCTTCTTGATAAAATAATCACTGAATACATCTGGCAGCTGACTAGCGGGGAAAACAGTGGGAAGTGGGGATACCTTACTGCGGCCGGTCAACCGGCTGCAAATATCGAACAGTTTTTTGCTTGAATCGCAAGCAATAATCTGGGTTTGGAGGAAGGTTGTCTTTGCTGCGTGTACTAACTTAGTTACAATGTCCTTTGCTCCTTGAAATATTTGTTTATGGACAGTAAGACCAGTCTTGAGATACCTGCGCTCAGCACGCCTACGGTCACATTTGGCATCACGCAGTTCGACACAGATATCGGAGTACCACGGTGCGGACTTGGACGGACGGACAGGGCGACGTGAAATGGGGGCATGGACGTTAAGAGCAGCACGAAGTGCGGCATCAAGTTGGTCAGCGGAGGGGGAGGGGGGCAGCGCGTTCTGCAGCTCGTCCATAAAAGCGTCTTTATCCATCGTACCGATCTTTATGAAATTTGACATGAGAGTTCCTGGGTATGATATCCCCGGACGTTTTTTTCCATTTTTTCGATAAATACCTTTGATGACATCATATCCGGGGCGGGGATGTAGCTCAGTCGGTAGCGCGCTGGATTTGTATCCAGTTGGCCGCTGTCAGCGTGAGTTCGTCCCCACGTTCGGCGAGAGATTTATTTCTCAGAGTCAACTTTGTGTGCAGACTCTCCTCGGTGTCCGAACACCCCCGTGTGTACACGCAAGCACAAGACCAAGTGCGCACGAAAAAGATCCTGTAATCTATGTCAGAGTTCGGTGGGTTATAGAAACACGAAAATACCTAGCATGCTTCCTCCGAAAACGGCGTATGGCTGCCTAAATGGCGGGGTAAAAAACGGTCATACACGTAAAATTCCACTCGTGCAAAAAACACGAGTGTACGTGGGAGTTTCAGCCCACGAACGCAGAAGAAGAATGACGTCATATCTGGCTTTTTGTAAAAGTTGAGGCGGCACTGTCACACCCTCATTTTTCCATTAAATTGATTGAAATTTTGGCAAAGGAATCTTCGACAAAGGCTGGGGTTTGGTATTGCATTTCAGCTTGGTGCAACTAATGAGTGAGTTTGGTCATTAAAAATCAGAAACTTGTAATTAAAATTACTTTTTTATTAAACGATCCAAAAACAATTTCATCTTATTCTTCGTCATTTTCTGATTCCAAAAACATATACATATGTTATATTTGGATTAAAACAAGCTCTGAAAATTAAAAATATAAAAATTATGATCAAAATTAAATTTCCGAAATCGTTTTAAAAACTATTTCATCTTATTCCTTGTCGGTTCCTGATTCCAAAAACATATAGATATGATATGTTTGGATTAAAAACACGCTCAGAAAGTTAAAACGAAGAGAGGTACAGTAAAGCGTGCTATGAAGCACAGCGCAATCGCTACCGCGCCAAACAGGCTCGTCACTTTCACTGCCTTTTGCACTGGCGGCGGACTACGTTCAGTTTCATTCTGTGAGTTCCACAGCTTGACTAAATGTAGTAATTTCGCCTTACGCGACTTGTTTATTCTCTCTTGTTAGACAAACATCGCTGAGTTCAGGAGAGTGAGGGCGGTGAGCACGCAGAAAGCCAGTCAATGGATCGCGCAAGGGTTTGTTTGTTTGTTTGTTTGCTTAACGCCCAGCCGACCACGAAGGGCCATATCAGGGCGGTGCTGCTTTGACATATAACGTGCGCCACACACAAGACAGAAGTCGCAGCACAGGCTTCATGTCTCACCCAGTCACATTATTCTGACACCGGACCAACCAGTCCTAGCACTAACCCCATAATGCCAGACGCCAGGCGGAGCAGCCACTAGATTGCCAATTTTAAAGTCTTAGGTTCGAACCCACGACCTCCCGATCACGGGGCGGACGCCTTACCACTAGGCCAACCGTGCCGGTCGCGCAAGGGTAAGCAGACATATAGATTACATTCGTGCAAATGAAGATGATATACTTTTTTCATTAAGAACTCGGTAAAAACCCTATTACCCAACAACAACAACACTCCCAGAAATATTTCTCTTTTTTTTCAAGAAGAGAAATACCACCCATTTGATAAATAAACCATCTCACCAAACATGTGTATGTCATGTAGATGAGGTCAGGGCAAACCACATGCAGTCTGACTGAGTTCTCAGAATAAATTCTTCTTTGTTTAAAATGAAAATGTCACCGAGACAAACTTCATTCTCAAACTCCAAACACGTTGTTTCCTTTGTAAGATATTTTTACGATCTTACAGGTGTTTCTTTCTGTTTGTGTTCTTCTTGAGGAAAATGGTTTCCTCTTTTCAAAATTAGAACCAAAAATGTTATACATGTTCACTCAATGTCAATAAAAAGCGACCAGAAGAGTCTGAAAAGTTTAGAACAAAAATTGTGAGGCTTTTTTGGTTCCGCAATACACGTGTTTTTTGTGTAGCTTTATCGTTCACCAAGACGGAATAATGGCCATTTACTTTTTACCACGGTTTCGACGCACACAGACTTCCTCCTGCACAAAAATGACTGTATCAACAGCACCGATGGTCGTGTCATTTAAAATGGTAGTTCATGTGATCAGAAAGAGCTATATTCTAAAAATAAATTTATGCTATTAAAAAGTACGCCCGGACAGTAACGGTGATGACAGCGGACAGACTTAAACATGAGTGGAGGAGGAGGACACTGGGTCATCAGATCAAACAAAACACAAAAATGATCTGAGGCTAAGGCGTGTGTAACAGACACAGATTGAACAATATGATCATCAGGCCTATGCATAACCCAATCCAGTATGTGATTCTTCTTGTGCGTTGGATGACTGACTGACTGTGTGAATTGAAAAACATCTAAAATATCTAACATCTTGACAGTGGATGGGTGGTTGCAGTCATCAAAATGAACATTGATGTCACCAAGCAAAACAGGAGTTCCAGACAAAGTGTTACAATGGTCAACAAGGTCATGACATTCAGAGAAAAACATGGCATCAGTCAATTTGTTTTTTGAGTTTGGAGGAGGCCTATAGATGCAAAACAACTGAACTGGTTTCTGATGAAGGGCTAGTGTCACTTGTACACACTCAAAGGATGGATGTGTAAATGGCAGTACCGAATTAAACGACACATGACTAGACAATACATCACGCATTCACATCGGCCAGCAGATCGGAGCCATTTCGGCGCATATCCTACTTTTCACGGCCTATTATTCCAAGTCACACGGGTATGTTGGTGGACATTTTTATCTATGCCTATACAATTTTGCCAGGAAAGACCCTTTTGTCAATCGTGGGATCTTTAACGTGCACACCCCAATGCAGTGTACACGAAGGGACCTCGGTTTTTTGTCTCATCCGAAAGACTAGCACTTGAACCCACCACACTCTCCTTCCCGTTAAGCACATCATTGAGACCCTCCGGCTTCCCCTCGCCTACAATGCCACTCCTTTAGATGTCCGTTTCTTTTCGTGTTAATGACTGTGAACCACTATTCTAGATGCCCGTTTCTTTTCGTGTCAATGAGCACATGACTGTGAACTACAGTGCAACCGCCCTTTTAAAGCCCCCCAAGTTAGGACCTTGGTTTTTCAAATTTTCTGTTCTTAACATCTGTAAATGTACCCCAATTTTCAGACTCACTCATTTTTAAGGCCTGATTTTATCCGATTTTTAGAGGTCTTAACAGGGGGGTTCCACTGTACCACAGAGTAATGAAATAAAAGCTGCATATAGAGGAAAATCAACAGCGGGGCTGTTTTCTGTGCCGAGTTGATCATTTTGTGTGTGTGCTGAACGATATTTGCGTAACTGACACCTCTGTCAATTTGCCAAATTAATGAAGAAAAGAAAACCCAATCGACGCATGAATCAGCCTTGGTATGGATCTGTGGGATGCATCCTTGTGAACAGATGCTCTTTTTCAATACCTCGACAGGTTTGTGATGGATTACATGATGATTTTCATCGGAATCAAGTTATCGTATTATATAACGAGCAAAAACAAAAAAGATGTTGTTTGTACCCACATTACAAGTATTAAAGATGTATTGTTTTGAACTGTATTTTAAACGGGCGCAGTGGTAAGACGTCGGCCTCCTAATCGCCGGGAGGTCGTGAGTTCGAATCCCGGTCGCTGCCGCCTGGTGGGTTAAGAGTGGAGATTTTTCCAATCTCCCAGGTCAACTTATGTGCAGACCTGCTAGTGACTTAAACCCCCTTCGTGTGTACACGCAAGCACAAGGCCAAGTGCGCACGGAAAAGATCCTGTAATCCATTTCGGAGTTCGGTGGGTTATGGAAACACGAAAATATCCAGCATGCCTACTCAACGAAAGCGGAGTGAAGCTGACTATGCTCTCAGAATAGTTTGGGGAACCCAAATGGGCAAACGAGCTCACACGTAACCAGACAATTCTGGAACGCTGAAGAAGAAGAAGAAGAACTGTATCTTAAAGAGTCAACATCACTACTTCCACGCCATCAAACACCATTACAGCGGAGCCCCCCCCCCCCCCTTTGAAGACCACCGTCCCCTCCTCTCCCAATTTAAGACGTCCCCCATCGTAAGATCTTGATGTTTTAGAATGACCGTTCATAACCTCTGTAAATCAACCTTCATTTTAAGTTTTGGGTTGGTGTATAAAGTGGAATCACCATTTTAAGACCTAATTTTCCCAGATTGTTAGAGGTCTGAAAAAGGGCGTTCCACTGTATACAACAAAAAATGCCTTCGCCCAACTAACACCATCCTAAGAGCAGCCACGCGTTGCTCAGAATCACAATAGCCCGCTCAGAGAAAAGTCGCTCTGGATTGGTCTATGCAACGGGCTCACAACGAGGCAAATCGCTTCACGAAGGCGACGAAGAAAGCACGATTGCTGCGAGATATGAAAAAAAGTTGTACTTCTTAAACTAGTAGACGATTCGGTCAGTGAAATCGTCAGAGAGAATGTAGTTATGATGGGAAATTTAGCTGGGGTAGTCCCTGAACCTTGAAAAGCGGTGGATCCCTCGGGTCACGTCGAAAACCACGCCGAGAAGATCGAAACACGCTACACGGCATCGCAGTGTAAACACCGCCGCCATCTTGGATAACGCGGCGGGCGGTGGGCGAGCATATATATATACCAAAGCCGTTCGCCGAGTGCTTCGCGAACGCTTTCCTGCACTGCCCTAAGAAGCGGCTTTCTGTCATTTGCACTGCGGGCGACCCGTGGCGAACCGCTCTGGGCAACTCGTCTCTGGTCAGCCAGGAGGTATACGTGCCAAACCTCTGTCCACGGCCAGTGGTCAGTCCGTGGTCGTAAAATTCCTGTGCGAAGGTCCGTTGATCCTATGATGGTCCGAGATGGCTTTAGAGGGAAAGCTTTCGGACAGCGGGTCCTTCAGTCTCTATCTCTTGATTATGCATCATGGCTGACTGTTGTGGGTTGATCATGGCTTCTCAGCAGCTTCCACCAACACTGGAGGAATTGTGGGTGACGATTGCGTCATCGATGACGCTGAAGTAGGAGAGCTAATTGCCCTTCACGGATTTAGGCGGAGCAGAGCGAGGCTAATCGCTCGCCGTCTGGAGCTGTGGAGTTCTCTCCCTTTTCCCGATTTGCGTTTCGTTCCCCGTCTGTAATCAAGGGGAACAACTCCTGCCCGACTGACGTTTGAAGTGTAGGTGAGATGAGCGTCGTAAACGGTTTTTATGGACGCTTTCATTGCCTCTTGATCTTTTTCACTCTTTTCCCGTTCGGCCTTCCATACTTTGTTTCACCGACTCACCAATAACTCCTCGCCCACTGGAGAGCTCCACTAAAAGGGAGACCACCCGCTACGATTGACCATCGGGACCCGTATGTAGCAAAGCTTGCGAGGGCTAAAGAGGATTGCCGCTAGCCCATAAAACGGCCTTTTAGATGTCATTTCGACCTTCAGATGGAGCTTGTGATTACAATTTGATTTTCTTGTTTCTTTTATCAGTACTTTCTTACTATGGCAGTGCCCAGGTGAAAGCAACACCGGCCAAGAAGAATCGGTCAGGTGGGTCGGGTTCTTTGAGGTCGCTGAGACGTGTGATTGGGTGGTCTCTTGTTCGGTTTAATCACCTGAGTAACTCAGTGGAAGTTGATTTGATTGCGGAGAGGTCTCAGCCGCACTTGGAAGCCGTGTTATACCACTCAGTCTCAAGTCTACAGTAGTTTCCTGTTAACTGATAAACTTGACAAAATAAGACAGTTTGGACTGTGATAAACAAATAGGGAAGTAAGCGCTCTAAATACATACGACATGTGCAATATAGAGCAAGTGAGAGTATTATTCGGAACCATTCTGCTGGCACCTGAGAGAATAACAGGCATTGAAATGAATAAGTGACTTTCATCCTCATTTTTGTTCCGTACTTTGTCTCACCGACTCACCAATAACTCCTCGCCCACTGGAGAGCTCCACTAAAAGGGAGACCACCCGCTACGATTGACCATCGGGACCCGTATGTAGCAAAGCTAACGGCTAAGTTTGCGAACCAGACCCAAATTCACTCCATCTGTAACCGTCTCACGATTGTCCGAACAGAAAGCTTATATTAAATTTCATTGGTGAGCAGTCTTGTATTGTTTAGACTGATATGATTAGTGGATTTTCACAACATTTTTTTGATATGATAATTATATAAGTTTGTTTTGCATAATTCAATTTTACGTCCTGTTTACCCTTGCGTGTACAAAATGTTCATCCTAATTGAATTTACATATGTTTCGTCCCCTCCTCTCTCCTTCTGTCTCTGTGCATGCAATGCTCTTAAGTGCTTTGTTTTTTATGTTTATACTCGATCATTATTTTGATGTTTTACTACTTTAATACTTTGATGAGATACTGTTCCTTTTAGGTATGAAATGATAGCATGTGCATGTGTGTAGGCGCGCGCGAGCATGTGTGTGTGTATATGTGTGCATGTGTGTGTGTGTGTGTGTGTGTTTGTGTGTGTGTGTGTAAGTGTGTGTGTGTTTGTGTGTGTGTGTGTGTGTGTGAGCTTGTGTGTGCATGTGTGTGCGTGTGCATATAAGAGGGTGTGTGTGTGGATGTGTGTGTGTGTGTGTATGTGCGCAGTCTTTGCTTTCGTTTACAATTATTCTCTGTAGATGTTCCAAGGACAGGTTGGAAGATTAGGCTAAGCCTAAAACCTTTATCCTTATGTAATAAAGTTCTGAGTTCTGTCTCTGTGTTTCTCTGTGTGTCTTTCTCCTTCTCCCCCTCCTCTTTATCTCGACTGCCACGGCCGATCTTCATTCTATATAGAACAAATAGACAAAAACACACATACGTCTTTCTTTTTCTTGTCTGTTTGGCTGGCTGTCTCTGTCTATATCTCTGTCTGTGTATATCTGTCTGTCTATCTATTTGTCTATCTATCTGTCTATATGCATCTATCTGTCTCTGTCTGTCTGTCTGTCTGTCCCTCTCTCCCTCTCTCTCTCTCTCTCTCTCCCCCTCTCTCTCTCTCTCTCCCTTTCTCTCTCTCTCTCTCTCTAGTCTTCTTCCCTCTGATGCCCCCCCTCCCTCTCTCTTCCTGAATAAAGAATTTGTCATGTCTTGTCTTTTCCTGTCCCTCCGCCCTCCACCCCCCCCCCCCAAGCCCCCTCCATCCCTCCGTCATCGCTGATTATAATGATGGGAACAGGTAGCAGTGAAGGTGGAGACTCTCTCTCCCAAGGAATTCCCGACGATAAAATTCCACCGTGCCCCGAAACGTCAAACTTTTCTATATTGTACCCCCCTCCTGCGTTGGGAGATAGGGCGACACCTGCCGGTGGTTAAAGTTGGACTGTGGTTTAGCGGCGAAGGTTGCAGTTTCCATACAGGATACACAATCTGTTTTGTCGTTTTTTTGGTCATCATCATCATCATCATCATCATCATCATCATCATCATCATCATCATCATCATCATCATCATCATCATCATCATCATCATCATCATCATCATCATCATCATCATCATCATCATACAGAAATTGGCGGACGAGGTGGAGGGAAGAATAACTGTTTAATATTTGACGAATGAATATAATATGTACAATATTTGAAAAAAATGATAAAAATGTACAATATTTGACGAATAACTAATATGCACAATATTTGACGAATAACTAATATGTGCAATATTTGACAAAAAAACTAGTATGTACAATAGCACATATGCACAATATAAGACGAATAACTAATGAAGATACAAATTGGACGAATAAATTGAATGGACAAAACTGGACGAACAACTAACATGGACAATGCTGGACAAATAAGTAAAATACACAAAATTGGACGTATAAATAATAAGAACAAAATTGAAGGCATAAACATAGTAAAAATAAGTAGACGAATAATAAGTATATAAAAAAACTGGACAAGAAAGTAATATGGATAAAACAGGACGAATAACGAACACACGTATAAACAAAACTGAACAAATAACTCATTTAAAAAAATAATAAAAACCTGGACGAATAGAAAAATCGACAAAACTTCACGATTTCACTTAAGCTCATTTGGAGACAGCCACACGAACAACCAATACGAACAAAATTGGATGGAGAAATAACGTGGACAGACGTCGACGAATAAACAATATCAATCAATCAATCAATCAATGAGGCTTATATCGCGCATATTCCGTGATATTCCGTGGGTACAGTTCTAGGCGCTCTGCAGTGATGCCGTGTGAGATGAAATTTTATACGGCCAGTAATTGCAGCCATTTCGGCGCATATTTACCTTTCACGGCCTATTATTCCAAGTCACACGGGTATAGGTAGACAATTATTAACTGTGCCGAAGCAATTTTTGCCAGGAAAGACCCTTTTGTCAATCGTGGGATCTTTAACGTGCACACCCAATGTAGTGTACACGGGGGGGGGGGGGGGGGGGGGGGGGGGGGAGTTCGGACACCGAAGAGAGTCTGCACACAAATTTGACTCTGAAATAAATTTCCGCCGAACCTGGGATCGAACTCACGCTGACAGCGGCCAACTGAATACAAATCCAGCGCGCTACCAACTGAGCTATATCCCCGCCCCAGGTTGACTTGTAAACGTCCCTTCTGATAAAATACTGACCCATGGGGAAATGGATAAAAGACGGCCTCCTGGGCCGAATTCCGTAAAACCTGCCATCTTCCCTGTCATTTATACCCATCTACTTTGCTTTCCCACGTTCATCCCATCAATATTAAACCCCCTTTCCCCTTTTATCTCCCTTTAATTTGGTGACACTGCTTTCGCCATCGTGACAAACTATACCAACGAAAAAGCGTCAGGGATAACACCCTTGCAAAACGCAAGTGGGAGCTACCACAAACACAACTAAATGATGTGGACACAAATGCTGCTTTGAAGATTTGCGTATAGATGTGACTGATGAAGGTATAGAGAAGACTTGCGATAAAGGTTAATGAATTGGTGCTATTACAGCACGGACCTCTTAGAATTCTCTTTAGATGCAAAGAAGTGGTGTTTGTTGATACAGAAGCTATCTGAATTTAACAAGGCGTTGTACTGTTGAGAAACAGAAAGTGAGAGGAAGCAAATCTGTTTCACTTTACGGTTTGCTCTACAGTTCCGAGAGAGATTAGAGGAGATTGGGCGCTTGGGGAGGAGGGTGCTAGAGAGAGAGAGAGAGAGAGAGAGAGAGAGAGAGAGAGAGAGAGAGAGAGAGAGAGAGAGAGAGAGAGAGAGAGAGAGAGAGAGACAGAGAGAGAGAGAGAAAGAGAGAGAGAGAGATTGATTGATTGATTAAACTTTATTACAGAAGGATGGAGATTTTAGGCGTTGCCTAGTCTTACAATCTGTCCTTGCAAACTAACATGAATACAAAACAGACATGAATACATTATAAGAGCAAAAGAGGTTGACGGCAAAAATAATCGTACATATGATAATAAATGGCATTTAAAGGCAAAGAAAAAGTTATAGTATTTGATACTATTAAATACAATAACAGCAATAGAAATATGAAAATAGAAATAATGGTAATGATGATGATGTCATAACGATAATAACAATACTGACTGAAAAAAAACAAAAAAACAAACAAAACAAAAAAAAACCGGATGATGATAAGCAAGCAACAAACAGCAAGTCAAGTGTACTCAAAAGTAAAGTAAAAAAAAAGTCGCGAGCACTAGAAACATATGGTCCAAATGAAAAAACAACGGCAAGCAAGCAAAATAACAAACAGTAAGTCATTTGTATTTTACAAAAGATACCGACAACATAGCAAAAGGAAGAAAAGAACTACAAGAAAGGATATACCAACACAACAGTAACAGCAGAAACAGCAACCCTGAAAAGAGACTGCTATTAGATAACCGGTATGTATGATAACATTAGGACGGTTTAAAGGTACTGAACTTGTCAAATCCAGGTGCACGGAGCCCCTGGGGCTTTTAGTCATACCTCAGGCAGCTATCCGTTAGAAGAACTACCAAGTTTCATTGACTTGCACCCAAAGAGTCAAGAACTGCGATTTGTTTACGAATTAATTTCGTACTCGGACCCGGCTGGTCTTGACCTATTTTTGGATCTAAATTTAGATCAGGTAGATCACCACATCATGGACAAAACGACACGTCACTAGCAAACTATGTCAGACGTCATCATGAGTTTGTGTAAAACAAAATGGAAGCCGGAATCACTCAGTTGAATCGAACTCCGACCAAACACCACGTAATAACTAGGTTAATTTATGCACTCGCGTGAACAAGAAACTGTCGAGCTTCACAGATGTCGTCGTTGGGTAGTTTTGGGTTTGTTTTACTACCATAGGAGGATTTTTGAACTGTAAATGCACTCAGCTGCAACGAAAACGCAAAACGAAGGCTGTGAGCTGCACTGTGCCTTTAATACATCGGAGTAAACCCATTTTGAATCACCACTAGGTTACGATAACGGTGGAACGCTCCACTTGGAATCAGATTTGAAACAAATGTCTGTGTATTTGCTTTTTAAAGGCTTTGACTGATGGAATATATTTTAATGCTGTTGGAAGTGAATTCCACACTGATGACCCTGAAAATGCAAGACTAGACTTGTACAAATCTAGTCGGGGGCGAGGTGGAATGAATTTACTAGAACCATACCTGTTGGTTGCTTTTTGAAACAGCGACAGAATGTACTCTGGGACTTCCTTGTTCATAACTCCAAACATGAATAATGATTTATTCAGTTTAAGCTGCAGCTGCTGGTTCAACGGAAGGAGGCCAAGCAGTTTCAGTTTTTCGTCAGTAGTGACCGATGAGTTAGGTATCATAAGTTTAGCTGCACGACGATGGAGAGAATGCAGTTTGATCATGTGAACATCACTGCAGTTGTCCCATAACGTAGAAGCATAACTGTTTTAAACTGTCCAACTGGCTAGATCATGAATATATAATTTTATGTGATGATCTGACTAAATGATAATAATTACGTGTACTACTTACTTTTAAATGGATTATAAATTTTAGGTATTGTTCTAGTATTCACTAATGTTGTATTGATATTACTGGCACCCCTTTTAAACTGATATGGTTTTTACCTTTACAAGGCGACGATGTGAATTTGTGATGTAGATATGTGGCTGGTTATGTGTGAGAATGTAAATAATTGTGTGTGTGTGTGTGTGTGTTTGTGTGTCTGTGTGTGTGTTTCTGTGTGTTGGTGTGTGTGTGTGAGTTGTGTCTGTGTGTGCATGACAGTGTAATGTACGTATGTATGCATGCATGGTGATGTGTGTCTGCATATGTGTCTGGTTGGTTTTTATTTTATTTTTACCGTGCCGTGCCAAGATGAAATCCTTTTGCAAAATTGGTGAATAAATATCTTGTATCTTGTATCTTGTAAATGCGAAAGAATGTGTGCATGGTAAAATAATTTAAGAACTGAAGTGTCGACATAATATCGTAGCTGCGAGAATAAGAACATGTTTCTCGACAGCGTTTTGTTTATATTGTTTAAATGACATTTCCAGTTTAGCTCAGAATCTATTGTGACTCCTAGAACCCGATGTTCACGCACTTGCTCAATCGGTGATGATCCAAGGTTAAGCTTTAGAACAAGTGGGGCCAGCTGATGTTTCTGTCTAGAAGTGATTACCATACTATTTGGTTTTTGCAGGATGAACTATCATAGTATTAGTGTTACACCAAGTAAACATTTCATCGAGGCTTCTTTGAAGTGATGACTCTAACACGTTCAGATTTTTTGAGAAAGTGTACACAGATGAGTCGTCAGCAAAAAGGTCATTGATAACACGAGGATCAGAAATATGGAGTGGCAAGTCATTAATGAATATACAAAACAAAAGTGGACCAAGAACGGAACCTTGAGGAACCCCACTTGTGACACGACCTGTAGCAGACAGTTTCCCATTAAGAAGGACAAAGAGAGAGAGAGAGAGAGAGAGAGAGAGAGAGAGAGAGAGAGAGAGAGAGAGAGAGAGAGAGAGAGAGAGAGAGAGAGAGAGAGAGAGCGAGAGAGAGAGAGAGAGAGAGAGAGAGAGAGAGAGAGAGAGAGAGAGAGACAAGACAAGACAAGACAAGACAAGACAATAAGATAGATATAAGATATATATATATTGAGACAAACAGACAGACAGACAGACAGACAGACAGGCAGAGACAGAGACAGAGAGACAGAGAGACAGCGAGAAATAGCTGTATATATATATAGAGAGAGAGATTTTAATGTCGGAGCAGTTTATTGTGGTATAGGTGAAATTTAATTAACAAAATCAACACGAATTTCTCCGAATGCAGCGAAAAGGGGTGAAAGTATGACGTAGCGCGAATTCGCTTTGTAAAGATGTTATAATGGTAATACAAACAAAGAAAGAAAAATAAAAGAAACAAAGAAACTAACCAAGTAACTAAGTAACTAAGTATAACTAAGTAACTAAGTAACTAAGTAACTAACTAACTAACTAACTAACTAACTAACTAAGTAACTAAGTAACTAAGTAACTAACTAACTAACTAACTAACTAACTAATTAACTAACACATAAACACACGAAAAAAACAACAACAACAACAAAAACAAGCAAAAACAAAGTGAAACTTTTACACCCACCATTTACGTCGGTGTAAACATAACGAAGAAAACATCGCCCTTACAGCAAGACAGTTCAGTCCAGAGAGTTCAGTTTACTGTTCGAATAAAAGCTGTAGCCTGTTTTCTCTCCTCAGTCAGTCTTCCTGCTAAAAACTCGGATATTGCACTCGAGCGTGAAGATTGCAGGAACAGCATTACTTGCACAACACTGCACTGAGTCAATGTAGCGTGTGCCGGTGCGTGTGTGTGCCATGTTCTCATCTCGTAAGGGAAACGAGTGAGACAGAACAACATATGTTGGAGTAAACCTACCGTAAATATAACGAAGAGGGAGGAGGAGGGAGAGAGAGAGAGAGAGAGAGAGAGAGAGAGAGAGAGAGAGAGAGAGAGAGAGAGAGAGAGAGAGAGAGAGAGAGAGAGAGAGAGAGAGAGAGAGAGAGAGAGATTATTGGGGGGGCAGTTGACAACAACAACAACAACAACAACAACAACAACAACAACAACAACAACAACAACAACAACAACAGCGACAAGGGGGAAAATCGAAAGAGAAAACCAAAACCCACAAAAACAAAACCCCACCAAAGACAGCAAATGCAAATCATATCGAAACACTAACTTCTCAGTCCCTTCCTATAAGAGCCCCCTATACCATATAGTCATATCCTTTTCTTGACATGCGCAATTTGACCCGACCGGGCCAGGTGCGTGGTTAGGCCTCATCACTTGGTTTTGTTAAGCCACAAACCCCGTCTTTAACATTCCCGCTCTTGATCTCATAGACCGACATCCTATTTAACTGCACTGAAATTGATTTGCACCCCCTAAACCGCGCCCATTACGTCTTGAAACCCCACGCTGTCTGCAGCAATAGGGGGTCTTGCTGAGGTATGGCAGCGTACTAGTGTCAAAAGTGAGGAGTACAAATATAATAATAATAATACTGCATGATATTTATATAGCGCATGTATCCAGGGTTTAACCCTGCTCAAAGCGCTGTACAATCAAAATACTACGACAACATAACATTATTTAACGTCAATTAAAAATTACAGCCTGACCTCCATTTCAGGACATTAAAAGATATGAAATGATTAGGTTTGAACAAAGAGAGGTCGTTACGACAGAGGCACATTTTCTGACACTGGGATGAGAAAGTATGTGAGAAGATTGCGTCTTAATGCAGAGAGATTCTTAAAACGGAGGGTCTTGTTACTTAAGTTTCATCGTATGTTTTACTGTGGGTTAATTTCCCTGATGCGTGTTAGCGTTTGAAGTTTATGCATGTATTTGTATTTGTTAAGGAAGATCTTGCAATTTCTCCATTATTGTATTTGAAACACACACACACACACACACACACACACACACACACACACACACACACACACACGCACACACACACGCACACACACGCACATACACAGACACACATGCACACACACACACGCACACACACACACACACACACACACACACACACACACACACAACAGACACACACAACACACACACACACACACACACACTCACCCCCCACCCTCCCCACACAAACACATACAAGAGTGATGATTCTAATCACAACGGTGTAATTTCACAAATATCGCTTTTGACGCTAGCATGCGGGCATAGCGTTAAGGTTTGTATGCACACGTGTGCAGTGTAGGAAGGTTCAAACGAATGTTTTACGACCATCGTAGAAGTGACGAAAAGACGTCCAATAAAGTGAAGAAAAAAATCCAAATAAAATGTAGAATGTCTTTTTCGCTGTCAGGTATCAGGGAAGGGTATACGGAGGAGAGTAAGATGTCGTTCTACTTCGTGCATCGTTCAGTTAGTTTCATTTTGTAATCGGCTGAGGCAGGTACATTCAGGGAATAATACATTATGTTTGGCTTTCTCCTCCTTTATGAGTGGACTTTGACATATTTCTACTATGACAATTTTTTTTTGTTTGTTTGTTCGTTCATGGGCTGAAACTCCCACGGCTTTTACGTGTATGACCGTTTTTACCCTGCCATTTAGGCAGCCATACGCCGCTTTCGGAGGAAGCATGCTGGGTATTTTCGTGTTTCTATAACCCACCGAACTCTGACATAGATTACAGGATCTTTTTCGTGCGCACTTGGTCTTGTGCTTGCGTGTACACACGGGGGGTGTTCGGACACCGAGGAGAGTCTGCACACAAAGTTGACTCTGAGAAATAAATCTCTCGCCGAACGTGGGGACGAACTCACGCTGACAGCGGCCAACTGGATACAAATCCAGCGCGCTACCGACTGAGCTACATCCCCGCCCACTACGACAATAAGTCAGCCATATTTCGTCTTCGGGGTTGGTGCATGCGCACATAACCGTTTTCTATCCCGCACCCAAATCAGCCACTATGTACTTAAAAGGGCTCGGTATTTATGTGTTTCTATATTATCCTTACCAAACTTTAAGTAAGCTTATATTACGTGATCGTTAGTGTGTGTAATTTGCTCAGGTGAATGCGCATACTCACAAAGGAGGCAGATATGTTGACAACTTGAACATTGGATTGGAACCACGGACCTTCCGTTTGAAAGGCCGAGGCACTGCCATTTAGCCACTGCGTTCGTTTGGGCTATGAAGTAGTGAAGAAGTCAGTTAAGGTGTGGTCTCAGGATAGCGTAGAGCAGTTGCAGGGATGTTTTGAGTGTACAGATTGGGACATGTTTCTTGATTTTCTTGGTTTCTTGTTTTGAGTGTACAGATTGGGACATGTTTCTTGATTCTAGTGTTAGTGTAGACGAAGCTACTGAAGTGATTTCTGACTATGTCAATTTTTGTGAGGATATGATTGTTCCATCTAAGACAGTGAAATTGTACCCCAACAACAAACCTTGGATTTCAAAGTCTCTCAAAGCCACACTCAACGAGAAAAAGGTAGCATTTCAGACTGGAGATAGAGTAGAAAGGAAAGTAGTACAGAACAAGTTGAGGAAAGAAATTTTGGAAGCGAAGAGACAGTACAAAGAGAAAGTAGAGTCACAGTTTGAATCAGGTAGCTTAGCAGACGCATGGAAAGGACTTAAAACTTTGTCAGGACAGGCCAAATCAAAATCCAGTAGCGATGGCATGCCGATGAAAGAACAGGTTGAATTTTCTGAGAAATTAAACGAGTTCTATTGTAGATTCGAGAAAGATGATTTGAAGGATGATTTAGACAGCGTGACTTCCCAGCTTAAGGTAGATATGGCAGGTGATGAGGAGGACTTTGAAATTCAAGGCAAGACTGTTGAGAAGGTTTTTAGCAAGTTGAATGTAAAGAAAGCAGTTGGTCCTGATAACATCGGTGGACGTGTTTTGAGATCATGTGCCTGTCAGTTGTCCGTTGTTTTTAGCCGTTTGTTTAGTTGGTCTCTGAAAGATTGCACTGTGCCTAGACTCTGGAAAAACTCTACGATCTGCCCTGTCCCCAAGAACAACAAGCCCAAAACCCTGAATGACTATCGCCCTGTAGCTCTCACCTCTATTGTTATGAAGTGCTTTGAACGCATTGTCCTCTTTAGACTGCTCCATCAGGTCAAGCCCCATCAGGATCCCTTCCAGTTTGCATACAAGCAGAACAGATGCACAGATGACGCCACACTCACACTCTTACACAACGCATACACACACTTAGAAAAACCTGGCTCTTTTGTACGCATTCTTTTCATAGACTTCTCTTCTGCCTTCAACACTATCCAACCCTGCCTCATGGCCCGGAAACTTCTCCTCTACAGCGTGACTCCAAGGCTTATCCTGTGGATTATCAACTTTCTCGTTAACAGAACCCAGTCAGTCCGCTTTCAGACAGCTCTCTCTTCCCTTAGGTCCACCTCCATAGGCTCTCCACAGGGTACAGTTATCTCCCCTGTGTTGTTCACACGGGCTACACTAACGACTGCAGTGGCACTGACTCCACCCTTCTTATCAAATATTCAGATGATACAGCGCTAGAAGATCTCTCCAATAGTGACGCAACTTACTTTGCAGAAGTAGAACGTTTCAACGCCTGGTGTAAAGACAACTTTTTAGACCTAAATGTGACAAAGACCAAAGAACTTCTGATAGACTTTAGAAGAAACCCTGCCCCTGTCCCTGACCTGATGATTGATGGTGTGACTGTTGAGCGTGTGACTGAATATAAGTATCTTGGTACAGTTATCGATGATAAGCTGTCCTTCAATGCAAACACCACCCTCATACACAAAAAATGTCAGTCACGCATCTACTGCCTTCAGAAACTTAGGAAGTTGAATGTGAACTCTTCTATCCTTCAAACTTTCTACCGCTCTTTCATCGAGTCTGTCATCACTTTTGGTTTTGTGTCCTGGTATGGAGGTCTGAGTGTGAAGAACAGGAATGTCTTAGTGCGAATGGTGAATGTCAGTAGCAAGGTGATTGGCAGGCAGCAAGCAAGTGTGGAGTCCCTGTATGAAAAGCGTGTGGTGAGAAAGAGTAGGCGGATAGCTTCAGATAGGTCCCATGTCCTAGCCCACCTCTATGAACTCCTTCCCTCTGGCCGTAGACTTCGCACGCACAAAGCTAGGACACTCAGGCTGCAAAACAGCTTCATCCCCAAATCCATCACCCTTAGCAACATGTAAACACATCCACATACCCGACTCAGCCCCTCTTCTGCCAGTGCAATCAGTAGTAATGTACACGTATGTGTTGGTTTTATGTACAACCGTATATTTCCTGCGATATATTGTATGTTATGATATTTTGCAATGATGTTTAAGTTCGTTATACACGTAGGTGTGCGAGAATATGTAAGCGCAGTGCTTTAAAGATGTCCATGTTATATAGTGCTATATGTTTTATGTAAAATCAATGTCTTGTTTGTATTATTGTTATGTACCACCCCTGAATTTCTCTATGAGATAATAAAGTATTCTTATTCTTATTCTTATTCTTAAGTACAAATGTACTCTTGGGTCCCGTGCACGTTAAAAACTGTTTATTTAAAAACATATTTTTTGAGTGTTTTTGTTGTTATTGTTGTTGTTGCCATTTTAAATATAGACAACGTTCGACTGAGAACGCGCCTGAGCTTTTTTAAACAAAGGCAAGGTTCGAAAACGTATTTGAGCGGCCTTAAAACATGGACGTACCTTCTGCGATAAGCTACACCCTATCGACCATTCCAAACCAGCTTTAAACGAAACGTGTAAACGTCAGGTAGTAAATTCGTAGCGGGCGCAAACAACTCCTGTTGTGACGCGTTCCGCCATTGTTGTCCGACTAAGCATGTGGAAGTTATGATCTCCCTTTAAAACGCCGCTTCCTCTGAAGCGCCGCTTACCTCCCCTGACCAGAAGAGAAAAAATCAAAGGGAAAATCGAGACGATAACTCGACTAGAGGGCGACACACTAGAGTGGGTTGATGATTGAATTAAGGAGATCTATTGACGGTTCATTTTTTATGTGGCACTCTCCTGCTTGCTTCACTTACCTGCGTACAAAGATCGCGAGCACAGGTTTGTTGTTCGGCGTACGCCCATTAGAGTAGGGAGGAATTCTTTGACTTTCGCGCCGATTTCTTTTATATTGTGATATATTCTTTTTGAGGGATTGAAAATGGAGAGTCAGTTGGGGAGGGGATATTCGGGATGGCGGGATATGGTTGGGGTTGGGGTTTCTCGACGTGAGTCGGACGTGTAGTAATAATATGATTGTTGTTGTGATGGTGACATTATTTTTGAAAGAAGTATAAGTATAGGCCTACGTGTACTCGTATCCCCCGAATCACCGTTTTCTCGAAATTGTTTGCTTGTTTTGTAGTTGTCTACAAACGATGTAAACATATTTTTCTCCACACCGTGGCTTTGTAGCTAATGTCAAGGCAGACGAGCTCGCCAAACTTTGGGCAAGAAAAAGGGAACAGGATAACCATACAGCATCTACAAAGAGACACTCTCTAAAGCCGGTCGGCCTTAACTGGGCGAAGGCGACGATATATACGCGAAGTTCAGATATGGGCAGAATATACCTGCGCAGTTTCAGCGGCACAGACGACGCACGGCCTATTATTTATACCGCGATAGGGATTATGACGAGTACTTGGCCTGTTTTCCTTTCATGCAACGTGTGACGGGCTGGGATAAGCTGCAGTGCGTCGTCGGTCCTGCTGAAGTTACATGATGTGAGCGGAGCCCTACAGCAAAGTTGGCCGCACGAAGATTTAGCACTAAGTTTTGGTTAAAAAAAAGACTACGCGAAGCCTTCAAGAAGTCGACTTCGGGCTGAATTAAGGGCTGCCTTTAAGTAAGCGGTCTTGGGGGCCAGCGTACCGAGAGAGACAACTTTCACTTCCATGAGCAATGTAAGCGAGTTGTGGTCAGGAGGCTATGCTACAATGGTCTGACTGTTCACATGCATAACACATAACACATAACACATAACAAAATTGTATTCAAAATGGATATGATGAAACAATTAGGGCACGACATCTAGCAATAACTTACCTTACATTATACTCAAAACAAATACAACGTTACACGAATATATAAGACGGTGGACATGACACCATTTATTTGCCAAGGAGAATGCTAAAGCAAAAAAAGACAGAGGAAAGTAGAGAAGAAATATTATCAGGTTAAAGCTTGCATGCACTATTATGATGAAATTGCGTCTTGAAGAACAAACTAGAACACATTCCGCAGAGGTTCTAGATCAAACAGCAGAAACGTTTGTTGCAGAGAGTCGTTCTTGAAAACCAAGCAACAGAAAACATTTTACAGGCATACAGGATCTTAAACAGTGTACGATTTTAATTCAGAAATTCTGCTATGGAGAAAAAACGACAGAACATATCTGAACAGATGTGGTTTCAAAGAACACTTTACAGCAAAACACATTCTACACGGTTGCGGTCTTAAACTGAAGACCAGAGCACAAAACAATATTATTTTCGTACAGTCATTGCAGGGGGTCTTTCATGAAAGGTACACTTTGGTCATGATACAGTCGACCCTGTCTGTAACGGCCACCCACGGGACCGACCAAAAGGTGGTCGTTATAACCAGGTGGTGCTATGGAAAGATGAATTATAATATTATAGAGAAAAATAAGTGCGGCTCCTTTTGGCTAGTCGGTGTTGGCAGAGGTGGTCGCAAAGGCAGGTTCGACTGAAATAGACTAAAGGACAACACAAGGTGTCCTTTCGTGGGAGATGTCCTCTCATCGGAGTACGCATTTAAAATGACTTTTTGTTTCATTTATAATTTATTCTTCATTTAGAAATCACCCACAGTTTTTTTCCAACGCAAATTGCTTGCTTATAATTATAATCATGGTTATAATGATATAGCTACCGGTGATCATGCACGTTACAGAAACTCAGCTACCTGTGAAAGCTTCAACCCCGTGAGAAAAGCAATGCACTAGAATAACCTTTTAACCACGTCAGCGGGTGATGTAAGGTGCACTGAGCTGAAAAGAAGACTCCCCGATTTTAGCATATGCATTGAGAAATGAACCCCTTATTTTGTAAATGATGTACCAGGTTTTCCCATCACGTCAAAACTGTAGAAAACAATTCCGTGTAAAGCTCCGTGTCTACCGACACAGGTCCTGCATGCAAGGGTCTTACATGGATCGCGAGAATAAGTTATTCGAATACATACGTGGAGCCAACAGGTTATATACGTTATGCCAGTGTTTCGTGCGTAGCCCGTAGTTATCTCGATGCAGTGTTATCTTCAACAGCTAGCACACTGTCATCTTCTGTACACTGATGATCTTTTTATGCATCAAATATATTTTGATTGGCTTTTTTTGTTTTCAGAGTCAAACAAACAAGAATGGTAGGTCATTGAAACGTTTATTATTGCTTAACTTTAACGTTTTGTTTGAATTACCTACCCTTCTTGTTTTTTGATTTTGGTTTAAACAGTTTTATTCAGTGGCATAAATACAAAGCCGTAATTGAAAATTGTAATTAAGGGAGCACAACAAGATAAACTTATAAATGTGCTCTTAGAAACAAACGAGTAATGTGGCGGACAATATTGTAAATGCATGATATTTAAACAAATGAAAACAAAAACAACAACAACGATAACTATAGCAACAGTGGTACGGAAATCTTTTTTATTTTGAATTTTGGAACGTTAGCAGTCCATCTGTTTTGGGATTTGTGGCATTTTTTTGACTCAGTATTTTTTTTCTTGCACCAAGCACAAGATCAGGCATGCAGTTTTATTGCGCCATTATAAGCGCGTGGAAAGAGTCTTGGTTTTTTTTTTTTTTTTTTTTTTTTTGGGGGGGGGGGGGGGGGGGGGGTAAAGGAAGTGGTTTTCAAAGTCCAATGCTATGGGCGTAAAACATGCACCAGGGCAAACACTTTCTACAACACGGCCTCGGCCATAAATGGTGATCATCAGTTTGTGTTTAAAAGCTGACACACAGACAAAACTAATATAGAGGTTAATTTCCGTCCAAGTTTGTCATACTTGAAAAGCAATCATCATAAAGCTTACTAATTTAAACGCCATCAAACATCACCGTACTTGCACACAGTCAAATGGCGGATTACCAACGTCAGTTTCTCTTACACGGGGGATGTTGAACCCTAGGTCATACTGCTGCTTCATTTCTCGCGTACACTGGATCTACTGCTATGAAAATGTATACATGTATTATCTATTTTAATATTCCGCTTTTGTGTAAAATAGATATTTCCAGTCAGTGATTATTAGTTTAGTCGAGTGCCCTTCGTAAGGCCAAAAAAAAAACCCCAGGTGTGGTTACGGTAACATAGCCCCCCCAAAAATAGGGTGGGAAGGTAGGCAATCACTTTTTTTTTTAAACTTTTTTTTCTAATGTGTACAAATTAAACCTACTTGACATGGAAATAAATGTGCGACTCGAGCGCTGTCGCTTTCATTGCGTTTTCTGCACTCGTTTTTTCTTTTTTTTTCTTCTTTTTTTGACAAATGTAATAAAAAGTTATAGGGTCGGCCCCTAAAAATAGGGTAGGTCGGGTTACCGTAACCACACCTATTTTTTTTTTTTAGGCCTAATGAGAAAATAAACGAAGAATCTTTGCGAGAATTAAGCGGAATATCAACAGGTTACATCGGTCTATTGGGCCTATTGTTTTTCTTTTTGTTTGCCAAATGTGTTGCTAGGGCAACGCTCACCGTACTTTTTAAAAAAATTGTAATGACGGTAAGTTTCATTTAAATTATTTGACCCTTGCTATTAGCAATTGTTTTTATAAAGATTGTATTCATTTTCTTGATCAGTCCATAAGTTTTTAAAGAGTATATATATATATGTGAACCCTTGGACTGATCTATAGTGATGTGCACGACGGTCTACCGGAAGATGCCTCTGCATTTGACTATTAGGGTTTAACGTCCTCTTAGACCAACTGGTCTATATTGGGACAGGTATTGGTAATACGTTGAAGATATGGTGTGATACTTTGATTCGAACAAGCCCGCTGTGGCTGTCTTCTTCGACACACCAGCATTGGGTTTGTCTCGTCAAAGTATCGAAATACGATCATGATAATCGGAGACGAGAGATGAAAATGAAAATGAAAAAATGAAATGATGCATGCGTGTCTTCGTGTTTTCCAAGCCTCTGCATTTCAAGCATGTGAGATATGAGCTGAAAACTGCGTGCACAGAGACAAAAACAACAACTAAAAAACAAACAACATCACGGGAAGAAACTTGAGCCTGCAACACTCGTTAGTTAATTCCCTTTGAGTGTATGAGTGTTTGTGTGTGAACGTGTGTGTGTGTGTGTGTGTGTGTGTGTGTGTGTGTGTGTTTGTGAGTGTGTATGTGTGCGTGCGTGTGTGCGTGCGTGCGTGTGTTTGACCTGTAATACCAAACGAACATAAAAACGCAAGACTCCACTACACCCTGGCGCCAATCAGGTCGCTGCTGTCAACGCAATTACCTTATTAAAGGTCCCTCTCAAACCTGTCGCGAACGACAACTTTGTAATCCCTCGCTGGAGAGGGCGAGAGTTGTCATCCCTGGGGTGTCTCTATCACCCCGCCATTCGCAGACCTCTTTTTTCACGCCTTGTAAAATCCCCTGACGATCGCTTTTAGAGAGGCAGCAATAAGCTGCGGGGGTTGTTTCAGCATGTTAAAGGCACAGTCCTCCCCTTCTAGACGACCGGCACGGTTCAGGGGCGGATCAGTTGCTTTGTAAGGGGGGGGGGGGGGCACTTTGAATCGAAAGTGAATGTGATGGGCGCGAAGCGCCCGAATTTGCTAGGGGGGTCCGGGGGCATGCCCCCCCGGGAAAAATATTTTCCCAAAGAAGCAAAATGGTGCCATTTGGTGCCATTTGAACTTAGAAATGGTCATAGAATCAGCATAGAAAAATCTTTTTTTTTCTTCTTCTTTTCGGGGGGGGGGGGGGGGGCACGTGCCCCCTGTGCCTCCCCCCCTCGTCCGCCCCTGCGGTTGGCCTAATGGTAAGGCGTCCGCCCCGTGATCGGAAGGTCGTGGGTTCGAACCCCGGCCGGGTCATACCTAAGACTTTAAAATTGGCAATCTAGTGGCTGCTCCGCCTGGCGTCTGGCATTATGGGGTTAGTGCTAGGACCGGTTGGTCCGGTGTCAGAATAATGTGACTGGGTGAGACAATGAAGCCTGTGCTGCGACTTCTGTCTTGTGTGTGGCGCACGTTATATGTCAAAGCAGCCCCGCCCTGATATGGCCCTTCGTGGTCGGCTGGGCGTTAAGCAAACAAACAAACAAACAAACAAACAAATCCCCTTGTAGACAGTTCTGCTCACTAACTCAGATCAGACCAGGCTTTTACATCAGATAATACCATCCCTCCGCTTGGACACATACAAAAAAACAAACCTCAACTAATATCCCGACTTCCTGATGTGCTGAACTAGGATTACTGTTGGTAAAATCATTTCTCAAATTATCACAAGTGTCTCTTAACAAAAAAAACAAAAATATCACGAAGTCCCAATCTGCACAAAAAGCACCCAGGGTGTTGATTAATGGTAATGGTCCTTGTGGAGGCTTAGTCTTATTGGGGTGTGGACGTTAAAGATCCCACAATTGACAAAAGGGTCTTTCCTGGCAAAATTGTATAGGCATAAATAAAAAAAAATTCCACCAAAATACCCGTGTGACTTGGAATAAAAGGCCGTGAAAAGTAGGATATGCGCCGAAATGGCTGCGATCTGCTGTTCGATGTGAATGCGTGATGTATTGTGTGTACAAAATTCCATCTCACACGGCATAAATAGATCCCTGCGCCTTGAGTCCGAGTCTGGAGATACGCGCGCGATATAAGACATCATATAACATAACAAAAGCATGGCCAGATATTCGTCGCGATATAAGACTTGATATAACATAACAAAAGCATGGCCAGATATTCGTCGCGATATAAGACATCATATAACATAACAAAAGCATGGCCAGATATGAGATGGTGAGTCAAATCGTTTGAGCGGGAAGGAGTGGTGTGGGCGAGGTACCGACTGGGGGCGAGATGGGAGGGGGCGAGATGGGAGGGGGCGAGATGGGAGGTGGCGAGATGGGAGGGGACAAAACTCACGATATTAGGGGCGAGTTCGGAAGCGGCGAGTTCGGAAGCGGCGAGTTCGGAAGCGGCGAGATGGAAAGCGGCGAGTTAGGCGGCGGGGGCGAGGTGGAAAGCCGCGAGTTAGGCGGCGGCGGCGAGATGGGAGGGGGCGAGATGGGAGGGGGCGAGATGGGAGGGGGCGAATCGCCTCTCTGGCAAAACTCAAGATACTAGGGGCGAGTTCGGAAGCGGCGAGTTCGGAAGCGGCGAGATGGAAAGCGGCGAGTTAGGCGGCGGCGGCGAATGGGGACGTCACTGTGGTGTGTGTGTGCCTTTAAGTCAGGCTGCCCACCGGAGTCTACTTAAAGCGAGAGAGTTTCGGCGATCCGAGTTAATTGGTAGGCTCATTTCACTAGTGATGAGATTTGTGTTAAATTGCTGCGAAGGGTCATTTGGCCTCTGATGGCTTTCGGAGCGGTTTGAGGGTGTCGATGGGTTAAACTGTACGCGCTGCGGAGATAGGGGGAAGAGGGCTGGCGATGGTAGGGGCATGGGGGACGGTGTGAGTTGAAGGTATGCATGCTGTTAGGATTGGGGAGGGGGTAATTTGGATGAGGTATGAGTTGCAAAGAGAGAGAGCAAAGGGGGTGAGGTGGAAGGGGGGGGGGGGGAGGGAGGGGGGGGGGGGGGGGGGGGGTACGGGATAGAGATGCAAGTGGGAGGACAGATGGTCAGGTGAAGATCAGGCGATTGAGATGGTCGTGGATGCTGTGGCGAGTGCTTGATGCGAAATCTGGTCTAGCTGAGATCAAATGAACCGCGGGAGTTCGTCGGATGGTCGCTGACGCAGATAGGAAGCTGGACAAAGCTGGACAATGTGTTAAATGTAGCAAGGTATTACAGTCTAATAATCCCCCTGGTATAGTACTTTTAGGGACTAGGGGTGAGCTAACGAGCTTTAAAGGATGCTGGTAAAACATCAAAAGAAAAGAGAGATGTGCGGTCGCAAGCTAAATGTTAATGATGAAAGAGACAACTGGTAAATCGATAAATCAACCAGTAATTAATAAAAAAAATAAAATAAAAGATACGAATACAAAATACCGACAATTAATTAGAAATAAAAAACCGAAAAATAAAATGAATGATTCATGAGTGAATGAATGAATTTAAGGAATACCTGGATGATTAAAAAAAAACGAGGCGAAAAAGCGACTAGTTTTGAGCAGAATACGAAAAATTCGCAAAACATCAGGAACTATAAAAATGAAAAATAAAATGAATTATTCATGAGTGAATGAATGAATTTAAGGAATACCTGGATGATTAAAAAAATACGAGACGAAAAAGCGACTAGTTTTGAGCAGAATACGAAAAATTCGCAAAACATCAGGAACTATAAAAAATTAAAAATAAAATGAATGATTCATGAGTGAATGAATGAATTTAAGGAATACCTGGATGATTAAAAAAAAAACGAGGCGAAAAAGCGACTAGTTTTGAGCAGAATACGAAAAATTCGCAAAACATCAGGAACTATAAAAAGGAATAGAAGAATAAAAATCCATATACCATACTCATTTTTCTTTTATCAGCCTTTTTTTTGGTCAGGCATCACTTAATGGTGTTACAAATTTCAAACTGATATCTCAGTAATTAGATATAGAGCGTTGTTTCAGTTGTAAACTGAACAGGATCTGCGTAATTTCTTTACAACTGCAAGCAGCAATACCCAACTACAAACGTGCTCTTCACTCTTTCTTCAAATTTAGATATCAAATCTTAACATATAACATTAGCTTACAGGCATTAACGGTTGTAAAGGACAAAAACGGACTAATGATTGATTTTTAATTGGAACCAGACCAAGCCCGAGATGTTGGTAACAAAATGAAGTCAAGATGTTGGTAACAAAATGAAGTCAAGATGTTGGTAACAAAATGAAGTCAAGATGTTGGTAACAAAATGAAGTCAAGATGTTGGTAACAAAATGAAGTCAAGATGTTGGCAACAAAATGAAGTCAAAACCAATCATCCAGGAACTAAGAGTGTCGACCAAAGAGAGCCGATCTTGATGAAAAGATGTGAAATAACTCGACGTGCAGAACCCACTGAATAGAAACAACTCGTTTAGCATAGCTGTGTTCTCTTATCCCCCGAACACGGTCGACAAGTAGGCGCGAATGACCCCAAAAATGAAGTGTGAACTCTGCGATTACCATAAATACCAGCACAACTCAATGACGCCAGAATGAAGAGTAAAATCTGTAATTTCTATAAATACCAGCACAATTTAATGACCCCTTGCAAAAGGAAGTGGGATCTATGCAATTACCATAAATAACAGCATAGTTTACAATTTCCATATTTGCCAATAGAACAAAAGGAGAATGCCACATGTTCATCACTCGCCGATGAAAATGCTCAGTTGTCAAGAGCGTCTTCGGCAGTATGACCAAATCCCGTGAATGATTTTAAGATTATTGGCAAAAGTCACGAACGTTGCTGTATCTTATAAAAGGCAGTCAAGACTTTTCGAGTACTTGAAAGCTTTCCGTTTTATTTGCGTTCTCAAAAGAAGGGTCTTATCAATCAAAAACCAGATGACCGGCTTCACATAATGACGTGTTTAACATAATCATGTTTTGATAAGTTTGTCAATTACGGTGATTGCAACAAGAGAATATTTAACTCTTGTCTGATTACTTGTGACCTTTGAACCTGTGTCAAGAGATCAATCGTTTTATAAGTTTAGCAGTAAGATCCCAGCATCCCAGGATTGCTAATGCTCCTTATTTTTCATGAAAATTTAAATGAATCCAACAGATCTAACGATACAGATTGTGTAATTTTCGCTTGAGTAACAGCAAGAGTCTCATCTGTACTGTTGATTGGTCAAAATGACAATTTGAATCCCCCCCCCCCCCAAGTGTAACTGCATAATTATATCCTTCCATCGCCAATACACACACACACACACACACACACACACACACACACACATACACACACACACACACTGTGACACACACATACACATCCACATACACATGCACACACACACACACACATAAACACACACACACGTACATACACACACACGCACACACACACTGTGACACACACACATACACACACATACACGCACACGCACACACACACACACACACACATACACACACACCACACACACACAGTTCTAAGAAACGTTGCCTGCGTACATGTTTTTTCGGCAAATTGGTATTCGGTAGCTATGTAGGCATTCTGAAGGTAGACGTTTCGTAAGAATAGTGTTCGGTATGTAGGAATTCGGTAAGTAGGCGTGTAACCGAATGAAGCACGATATAACCGAAACCTCTCAACAAAATCCTAATTCTCTCAAACCGGACACTAATGTTAACATGACCATTTGAATCACCAGAACAAATGTAAACGCCACATCACCAAAGTCCTCAGTTTTGCTGATTTGAACATCTGAAACACCACATAACCTGTGCTGGTCAACAAAACCCTAATTCTCTCAGATGGGTCACTGATTTGGGCATGAACATTTCAATCAAGCCAAGCATTTAACAGCACATCACCAAATCTTTTCAACAAAGCCGTCATTTTTGCAGATTGGGATCACGGAAGACCAAAGGTGAACACCTATTACTGTCCCTCCCCCAGGCTTTTTTCCGCACCCTCTGCGAGATGGCCCCTTGCGATGACTGGATGAGGCGCTAAGCGGGCTGTTACAAGCACATCAGCTCCGTCTACACAACACCTCCATTGCTATCATCGGCGTCAGGCAGCTCTTCAACTGCTGTTAACTGCACCATCTTTGCCGTTAACCCGTCGATAACTGCCTCTGATGCCCCCTTCTTCGCAGCAAGACACAAATTGGACTTGAAAGACCCGTTCGCGCTTTTCAGACTCATCAGTTATCTCCCCCTCCCCTACACAGCAGGTGAGAGGGGAAGGGAGACAAGTCGGGGTGTTCTGCAAGGGCAGTAACCTGTACAGCAAGAGAGGGGGGGGGGGGGGAACAATCTGGAACGACAGGGATGACAATAGGTGTCGACACGTTGTCATTGTGGGGAGGATTGGGGGGAGGATTGGGGGGAGGGCAGGTAAAATGTGTTCACCGTGGTGACGGATTGTGTCATTGTCGATGTGGATGTTGTTGGTGGTATTCTGGTCTCTCGGGTCGTGCGACAGGTAACGCCCGTCGTAAGTGATAGGCTTGTCAATCCTTCTCTGTCACGCCTCAAGTCAAGTCTCATGATGTTGTCATAACGTCCATGGAGAATACAACGTCCTTTCCTGTCACGTCGTCAAATCTCATGATGTTGTCATAACGTCCATGGAGAATACAACGTCCTTTTATGTCACGTCGTCAACTCTCGTGATGTTGTCGCAACATCCATAGAGAATACAACTTCCTTCTCGTTGTAGTCTCGAAGGACGTTATGACAAGATCACGAGACTTTATTGTCCACTTGTGGAGTGCCGTTTCATCGCTGTTTTGACTGACCATTGATAATGCTTGGGCCTGTATGTCAATGATCCTGATTTCGTATCAAGCACTGGCGTATTCAGGCCTTTCACATTGTCTTTGTGGAATTAAATAATGTGTCTGTTTTATTTTGGGATATACATGTATAGTTAGCCTATTTCTTGAGTGAGAGAGAGAGAGAGAGAGAGAGAGAGAGAGAGAGAGAGAGAGAGAGAAAGAGAAAGAAAGACAGAGACAGAGACAGAGACAGAGACAGAGTAATAAAGAGTGTATTGAAATCTTTGCCTTTTATTTTAGGATATAGAATTATGTATAGTTGGGCGGCCTATTTCTTGAGTGAGCCTGGGAGAGAGAAAAAGAGAGAGAGAGAGCGAGAGAGAGACAGACAAACAAACAGACAGACAGACAGACAGACAGAGAGAGAGAGAGAGAGAGAGAGAGAGAGAGAGAGAGAGAGAGAGAGAGAGAGAGAGAGAGTGAGAGAGAGAGAGAGCGAGAGAGCGAGAAAGAGAGAGTGTATGAAAGTATTTGCCTCAAGCGAGGGAGGGGTACAAGGTCGCCGATCAAGCCATGCACCCCGTAAACTGCACCCGACTTGAGAATGGCAATGGGTTCGAACTGGTACCCCCTAGTAAAGGACTTAATACAGCCGCACTTTGCCGTCATTTGTTTCTTTTCTTCGCGAGGCAAGTGAACCCAGCGACGCCGAGACTGACTCCAAACGGCTTTTCTCTTCGATTTTTAATTTCTTTTACCACAGAAAAAAAACTAGATGAAAGGTTGAACGGCAAAAACAAATGCGTGTGAAGGGCATATGGACAGATGAAAGGTATACGTACGCCTTCTTCTCGTACGCCTGAGGACTATAATTATTCGTTATAAAGGGTGAGGCGGGTGAGAAGGGGAGGGGGGGAAGCACGGCGGGTGAATGGGATTGAGTTTAGGGGAAAGGGATCCATACGATAGTACTCAAAGCCCATCAACCAACTGGCCAACCAAGTTAACAAATCAGTCAACAGAACAAATCACTAAACGTATAAATAGTACTTTTTCCCCTTCTATATTCTTTATTTCAAGAATTTTTTTCTTCTTTTTCTTCTTCTCGTTCTTGTTGTAGTTCTCCTTCTTCTTTTTCTGCTTTTTTTTGGGTGTAATTCCTTTTTTTAAGGGGAGGGGAAGGGTAAGCCTGCATTTATAAAATAATGGACCTCTCAAACATTCTCACACGATGATCCATGCTGGAGAAAAAAAACCAAAAACGTATTCCATAGTCATGCCATGGCATGAATTCTTTTAAATTGGGTAACATTTAGACTGCAGCATGGTGACTAATAACGTTAATATGTGCTTTTTTTTAACTTCTTTAATTTTTTTTAAGCAAGACCTTGGAAAGGAACCAGGAACAGACCGCGACAACTTACACAGTTTCTGAAAAGCTGTGGTTCCCTGTTCATTACTTCTACTTGTGAGTATACAGCACACCGTGCCCATTCATGCAAAAACAAGGCCACACGGGCCGGGGTCTTTAAGTAAAACCCCGCCTTTCGCCCATTCTTTGCCATGTTATTTCCTTGCAGAAGCACTATGCCTAAATTGAGACTCAAGCCAAATAGTGTCAATGTGATTTGTCATAGATATTAAAGGTACCCTGTCTTCCGAGGTTAATTCAGTTCAACTTTGGTGATTCGTCGGGGCACTGAAAGCGGCGTTATATACAAGCACATTGTACATTGACTGTACATGGACATAACTCCGACACAAAGCTTGCAGGTCGACGCAGGTGCATAGCGTTAAAAAAAGAACCTGAGGGGAAATTGAAAACGAGTATTGTATGCGAGTTATGCGTTTTATAGATGTGTTCATAATTGAAGTATTCTACTCTTAGTTCCGTGTCCTTCTACCCTTTCCCCAGCCACCTTCTCTCTCAGGTTTTAATCTTTCTAACGGAATGTTAATGTGGTCGCAGGGACGAGTTCGGGTATGGCTGATATATATGTTCGGAAATAAGATGTCAGGATTTCCAAGCGTTGTGGACGGACGGGCGCAGTGGAGTGGTGGTAAGACGTCGGCCTCCTAATCGGGAGGTCGTGAGTTCGAATCCCGGTCGCTGCCGCCTGGTGGGTTAAGAGTGGAGATTTTTCTGATCTCCCAGGTTAACTTATGTGCAGACCTGCTAGTGACTTAACCCCCTTCGTGTGTACACGCAAGCACAAGACCAAGTGCGCACGGAAAGGATCCTGTAATCCATGTCAAAGTTCGGTGGGTTATATATATATAGAAACACGAAAATACCCAGCATGCCTCCCCCGATATCGACGTATGCTGCCTGAATGGCGGGGTAAAAACGGTCATATACGTAAAAATCCACTCGTTCTAAAATACATGAATGAACGTGGGAGTCTAAGCCCATGAACGAAGAAGTTGCGCCTCGCTTTAAGGTGACAAACATAACACGTGGTCGACAAGGTAAAACCAAGATCGCAACGAATAATGTCCGCTCAATATGACCCGCTTCTTTTTAAAAAAAATATACACATCAGAGTTTACGATTTGTTCCGGCAATGATCACTTGCCCCGTGTACACTACATTGGGGTGTGCACGTTAAAGATCCCACGATTGACAAAAGGGTCTTTCCCGGCAAAAAATATACACATCAGAGTTTACGATTTGTTCCGGCAATGATCACTTGCCCCGTGTACACTACATTGGGGTGTGCACGTTAAAGATCCCACGATTGACAAAAGGGTCTTTCCCGGCAAAAATGTATTGGCATAGAGAAACAAAATGTCCACCAAATACCCGTGTGACTTGGAATAATAGGCCGTGAAAAGTAAATATTCGCCGTAATGGCTTGAGATTTACTGGCCGATGTGAATGCGTGATATATTGTGTAAAAAATTCCACCTCACACGACAGAAATTATTATGTTAAGCGCTTAGAGAACGTCAAGCGCTATATAAATCTCCCATATAAATAAATAAATAGCCGACAACGTGTTTTGTCTGAGGTCACGTGAGTTTCGCTTGAGGTCATGGGAGTGTGGGACACACTCGTGCTTGGCGATCACCGCAGGTCATCGATCGCAAGTGAAGCGTGGCTCCGCTGTGCACATTTTCAAAAGAAAAAGGCATCTCTTGGCTTTAATAGTTTCTGTATAATTTATTCGTCTAGCAAATTTCAACGCCACCATCTTTCTTGTGTAACTGAAGACGTCCCTCGCCACAAATCTGCACAGCAGAGGAAGGTGTCTCTTAAGGCAAATATAAATTCGTGCATTCAAGACTTTTGAACAGATAGTGTAACATCAACGACAAGTCCCTAATAAGCATCGTGCCTGTGGGACAGGAACCATCAACCATCTTTTCAACTCTTATTTTTTTCCCAATCCTTTTCATGATCGTCCTTAGTATGATTAAAACCTCATCATGGCTTTATAAGTCAGAGCTATTCATACACCTTGCAAATTCAAAGCATTGATGAACCCTTTAGGAGGACAGTCACCCAGCCTAAGTTCGTATATAGAAATCCCGAGATGTTGATACCTGCCTCACACTCCCAGCACCCCGTTGAATACAGTACGCGAGGTGACGCCCGCATTCGGGGTGGATCTACCCGGGGTGAGGGCGTGCAAGCGTTTGTTGTGTCTTGTGTCACGCACTGCTCCGTACCCGTACTCGCTACGGCTGATTTGAGGCTCGCACTTTTTTCTTCTTCTCTTTGTAGTACTTTCTTTTTTCTTTTTTCTTTTTTTATTGTGTGAAGAGGCGTTATTTTGACGTCGACATCCGGGTACCCGGTGCTTCCACCTGTCGGCCATGACGTGACCTACTTTATTTTTTGACCTGCGCACGTTCGCAAACAATCCACCCTCCTTGAAGAAAATTTCTCATCACCGTCTATTTGCTGGTTATAAAAAAAAATTGCATTTGATGCCAAAACAAACAAACAAACAAACAAACAACTAGTGACAACCATCCAAACATGCAAGCAAGCAAGCAAGCAAGCAAACAAGCAAACAAACAAATAAAGAAACAAGCAAGCAAACAATCAAACAAACAAACACACATCCACAATCTTTGAGAGGGTGGTGATGGGTTCATTTGAAGATCGTTGGAAAGCAGCCCAGTAAAATTCAACTCTGTTCATTTCAGACGAACAGACATACTGACAAACAGACAAGCACATACACACGCACGTACGCATACACACTCATATACACAACTTTCTATAGTTCGGCTAGGCTTCCTAGAAAACAAGGGGAAAGAAACAAAATGCAAATCTATGCATTTCAGTCCATGTCATTTTTGTCCCCTTTATTATGCGTATGATCAAATATTATTCAATGTATTATTCACATCAACCTTTAAATGCTTGCCCTCAAAGAAGATATTTCGCTTTGAACTTATACAGATTTTAGTTTTTGTACCACTTAAACATAACCTTTTTTCTTGGCATTGTCAATTACTCTTCTTAACAAAATGTTGTTATTAAACGAAGAAAACTTGTCTAGAGTTTCTCGAGGGAAAAACACGGAGTGAATTACGAATACACAATCTATCAAAAAATGACAGGTTCCTGGTGCATGTCAGCGATACCATAATGACAAAACGCAAGTTTGCACAAGTCTAACCGGTAAAACCACAAACAACTCTGCACCTGACTCCTTTTTGACCTTTGACCTGGGCATAAAATGCAATATGAATGCATCAAAGTCTCTTAATGATTGCGGTGTTTTCAATTTCTTTCAAGGGCGGTCACTCTGTAGATCATTGATCCCCGGGAACGAATATTGTTCCTGTCGATCTCTTCGAAAGGGCATTGTGGGGGAATGATATTGTGCTTTCTCCCACGTTCCTTGTCGCCCGCTGTAGGCCGATATCGTTTTATATCCCACCCCGCATTGATTGTTATGCGCCTTGGTGTACCTTTTGAACTCTAACCCATGATTTTAAACAACTGTGGTCGGAAGTACGAGCTTGATTCTTGATTTTCGTGTTCTTTCCGGCGATTTTAGACATGCGAGTTGAATTCTCAAGTGGGGCGATCATTATAGCACAGTCATGCCGCTCCGCAAACAGACGTCATTGAAACCTTCACCAAGTCAGGGGAAACAAGTTTTTAAAAAAATGCCTAGGAACACAAATGTCATAACATTAAGTTCGACAAGGACTTTATTTGTAAGAGTCAACTTTGTGAAGGCTCTTCCAGGTCTCCCAACACACCCGTGTGCAAACTCAAAGCGAAAGTCTCAAGGGCATGTTTGGAAAGCACGAACACGCTTTGCCCATGTGCTGTATATACCTGCTTTTAAGCTCTCTCTGTACAAATCTGAATCACCTTTTTTAACCCTTGATTTTATAAAGTGGCCCTGAAATTTTATCACTTTTTATAAAGTACCTTTTTGGAAAATAAACGTATACTTTTAACATCCTACTCCCAATGCTTCTGGAGACAACGGGTGCCAAACCCAATCATATTAAATCAGACTATCTAGAAGAAGAATTTACCCCTCTTAACAAACTTTTATCATCTCCACTCCTGCCCACCCCGTCATCCTCCCCTCTTCGCTCACCCTTACCAGCTCCTTAGCGTATCACCAATTCTTGTCCCAAATAGAAACATTTTCTGAGAGGACGTTAACCCCCCCCCCTTTAGTTTACTTACGAACACGCGCAATCATCATCTTTCTCTCGTCATCAGGATCGTATCTGGGAAGAGACAAGCCGAATGCCAGCGAGTGGAAGAAAACAACCGCATTGGGTGTGGTTTTTTTCGAGTCAAAAACAGTATCACACGATATTTTCAGCGCATTACCAATGCATGTCCCAACTGTTCGAAAAAAGGACGTTAAACTCTAAGAGTCAGTCAAGTCAGCTACATTCAGGAAAAAAAGCTCTATCAAATTAAATGTAAAGTTATATGACTGGGCAATTGATGAGTTCATTTTCTTGTATTTTCACATTATATGATTTGCAGAATGCCACTAAGCTGGGAGGAGAAGGGGGGTGGGGGGGTGGGCATGTCATCGATTACCGCTTAAGAACTATATTTTCTATAGCGTTTAAAGCCCAACAGAAGAGTAGGCTATAGGCAGCCTTATTTTGTTTTCTTGTGCATTACCAAAATTCATATCAGTCAACGCTTTCACGTTGGAAAAGAGCATCCATCCTGTATGACATACATCATTCCTTTCGGAAAGGACAACAACATTAATGCTCAAAATCGATAAAGCCGAAAATGATCGCTATCTATATGCAGGAAAAAGCCAAGCTTTCCTCCCACCTCCACCCTCCCCCCTCTTCATCCTGCTAGCTTTTTACTTTTAGTCAAGTTTTGACTAAATGTTTTAACATAGAGGGGGAATCGAGACGAGGGTCGTGGTGTATGTGTGTGTGTGTGTGTGTGTGTGTGTGTGTGTATGTGTGTGTGTGTGTGTGTGTGTGTCTGTCTGTGTGTCTGTGTGTGTGTGTGTAGAGCGATTCAGAGTAAACTACTGGACCGATCTTTATGAAATTGTACGTGAGAGTTCCTGGGTATGATATCCCCAGACATATTTTTCATTTTTTCGATAAATGTCTTTGATGACGTCATATCCGGCTTTTTGTAAAAGTTGAGGCGGCACTGTCACACCTTCATTTTTCAATTAAATTGATTAACATTTTTGTAAAGCAATCTTCGACGAAGGCCGGACTTCGGTATTGCATTTCAGTTTGGTGGCTTAAAAATTAATTAATGACTTTGGTCATTAAAAATCTGAAAATTGTCATTAATTTGTTTTATATAAAACGATCCAAATTTACGTTCATCTTATTCTTTATCATTTTCTGATTCCAAAAACATATAAATATGTTATACTCGGATTAAAAACAAGCTCTGAAAATTTAAAATATAAAACTTATGATCAAAATTAAATTTCCGAAATCGATTTAAAAACAATTTCCTTGTCGGTTCCTGATTCCAAAAACATATAGATATGATATGTTTGGATTAAAAACACGCTCAGAAAGTTAAAACGAAGAGAGGTACAGAAAAGCGTGCAATGCAGCACAGCGAAACCACTACCGCGCTAAACAGGCTCGTCAGTTTCACTGCGTTTTGCACGAGCGGCGGACTACGGTCATTGTGAAAAAATGCAGTGCGTTCAGTTTCATTCTGTGAGTTCCACAGCTTGACTAAATGTAGTAATTTCGCCTTACGCGACTTGTTCTTATTCTTTCTGATTTGCTTTAACTATGCTTTTCATCTAGATAGTTCCACAATTTACAAGTAATGTTTGTCCGACATCATATTTTGTGCTATTTTCCTACCACGTAGGGCGCGTAATATAAGCGTTCGCTTGAGTTCGTGTCCCTATTGTTTATCGTTGTATTATTGCATCATGTTTGATTTAATAAAACATTGTTTAAACCAAAAAGCCAAGCTGTTGATTCTTGGTATGTGTCGAAGGGGAATGATGGTCTGACCCCATGTAAAACCTATAGGACAGATTTGTGGCGGATAACATGATCGTTAACACGGGGAGAAAGGTCTCTTTACATTCAAAATGAAAGAAAAGCTATATGCATAGCTGTAACTGCTTCACTTTAAAGGCTGACATTGTCCTATTTAATTAGTTTAATTACTTCCAGGGCTTTTCCCATCGTTGCGGGGATGTATAAATTAAGCTTCCTGCAAAGTTTTAGGTTTGAAGTCCTTACCAATTACGAGAAATAATTAATTCTTTATTGCATTGTTTAGCAACAGTTCTCCAGGACTTGGGCTATTTTTAGACCGTTGACGTCACTTCGTGACGTTTCGTAAACCAAAGATGGCGTTTGAGACTGTTCTGTTTACATTCGACACTATCAACACCACTTTGCAATACTGAAATAATTTTTTCTGTGTTCGAAAGCTAGAGCCAATCGTTATTATATCCCCTTAGGTACAGTTTTATAACATTATTGGCACATGTAAACAATATGAATTAATTAATTAACGCTACGAATATGGCAGCCTTTAAAGGCGTCCTGAAAACGTACATCTTTTGCAACAAGCTTGGATAAGATTGTAACTCTCTTATATAATTCGAAACCGTTTCTCTTCAGCTTCCTGTTACCTCTTCTCTGACGTGGGAACGACACTTAAACATACAGTATCGATCACGGCCAGAACTAGTTTATCTGTAGGGCCGAGAGAGCGTAAGGCATCTATGGACCATTAGCACAAACAGAGTTCTCTAAAAACGAACAGAGGCCCGGTATTTAGAACTACACTGCCATCTACAGTAGAGCTTTCCGACGCTTTCAAGAGACTTCAATACAGGGCCTGCGCTCGCCATTGAACCGATCAAGACATAAAAACTCCGAGACTTCTTCAAAGTTCCGCCCGGGAGAAAAAGATTCGTGCCGCCTTGATCTCCGCCATTGCTGTTTTCAATGGTGGTTGATTTCTTTTCTTTGCCGGCGGCTCCCGTACAAAATCTCGCCGCCCTGGGTTGGCCGTGTTGGTCTCGGTGACCGGGACTTCACGGTTGAACCTCCACTATAAGACACTCGATTATAGAAACTTCATCCCTTTTAAGACCTGGTTTTTAAGATTTTCTGTTCATGACCTCTTTATCTTGCTTTATTTTAAGACGCCCGGCCTTATCAAGACCTGATTTTTATCATTCCTGTTAAAGTCTTAAAAGCAGGGTTCCGCTGTACTGTTCCGAAAAGTGTCGAAGTTTACCGAAGCGTGTTTGATGAGCGCTGTTCGGTCGTGTGAAGAAATAGTGATGGCGTTTTGTTGCGCGGGGTGGCAGAAGCACGTAGAATCGTTGTGATGAAATACAACACTTAGCGCCTCGTTGGTACCCGATTCAAAGTTCAGATCTTACGTTCGGAGGCCTTCACAAGCCTTGTTTTGAAGTTGTCGGTTGGGACACTAGAAGGCGGAATGTCTGTTGTTCTCTCACTGGTCTGCGGTACTCCTCACCATTAGCTTGAGTTTCAGCCAGGGAACATTAACTTACGGACCACTCAGTTATGAAATGTACAGTACAGTGGAACCCCCCTTTTAAGACCTCAAACAATCTGAGACATTCAGGTCTCAAAATGGAGGGAGTCTTAAAATGGGAGTCAATTTACAGAGGTTGTGAACAGAAAATCTGAGAAAACAGGGTCTTAAAAGGGAGGGAGTCTTAAAATGGGGGGGTCTTAAAAGGGGGGTTCTACTGTACAGCATGACCAACCATGTACGTGTGTTGTAAGATCTGAGCAGCACACACACTTAAATCAGTCTTGCTGAATGGATTTCCTTCAAGCAATAGAGCGGCTACACTATCCGAACATTTATTTTGAAGAAGCTTGCATCGCCGGTGAGAAATTGCTAATTAAGTCTGGTTCGTTCGTCCTCACGGCGATGCATATGTTCGTGACTTCACTACCTATACCCATATTTCATAAACAACTTTTAAAAGATTATGAAACATAAGTTAGAAAATAATGGTGCGATGGCTTTGTGATAGATGAATACAGACGTAACGCAATTTACACACGGTTAGTTCAGGCACCGGGAACTGGTTACTTTCGTTTTTATATTTAGTCAAGTTTTGACTAAATATTTCAACATCGAGGGGGAATCGAAACGAGGGTCGTGGTGTATGTGCGTGTGTGTGTCTGTCTGTCTGTCTGTCTGTGTGTGTGTGTAGAGCGATTCAGACCAAACTACTGGACCGATCTTTATGAAATTTGACATGAGAGTTCCTGGGTATGAAATCCCCGAACGTTTTTTCATTTTTTTGATAAATGTCTTTGATGACGTCATATCCGGCTTTTCGTGAAAGTTGAGGCAGCACTGTCACGCCCTCATTTTTCAACCAAATTGGTTGAAATTTTGGTCAAGTAATCTTCGACGAAGCCCGGACTTCGGTATTGCATTTCAGCTTGGTGGCTTAAAAATTAATTAATGACTTTGGTCATTAAAAATCTGAAAATTATAAAAAAAAAATAAAAATTTATAAAACGATCCAAATTTACGTTTATCTTATTCCCCATCATTTGCTGATTCCAAAAACATATAAATATGTTATATTCAGATTAAAAACAAGCTCTGAAAATTAAATATATCAAAATTATTATCAAAATTAAATTGTCCAAATCATTTTAAAACACTTTCATCTTATTCCTTGTCGGTTCCTGATTCCAAAAACATATAGATATGATATGTTTGGATTAAAAACACGCTCAGAAAGTTAAAACAAAGAGAGGTACAGAAAAGCGTGCTATCCTTCTTAGCGCAACTACTAACCCGCTCTTCTTGTCAATTTCACTGCCTTTGCCATGAGCGGTGGACTGACGATGCTACGAGTAAACGGTCTTGCTGAAAAATGGCATTGCGTTCAGTTTCATTCTGTGAGTTCGACAGCTACTTGACTAAATATTGTATTTTCGCCTTACGCGACTTGTTCAACATTTGTCACATCACTGGCCGGCCCGGAATTGGTAAAATGACCCATTCAATGTCTGACCTTCAAGAATGAATTTGACTGACCTATACAAGTTTCAAAACACTGCAAAAAGTGCCCTGCATCTTTGTCGGCGTTGAATTATTTTCCGGTCTGCTTGTCGTCTTGTCTTCACGAAACACACCACAAAACAAAACAAAAGTCGACGAGAACGATCCTAGTTATACAAGTCTGCGTCTCCAAGCTTATGAGCTCAGTTGTCTGAACAACAGTGCAGTCCTTTTGGTCACTCTGAACGACCAACCAAGCAAAGCATCTACCAAATAAATAAACAAACTGGATCAATTTTCATGAGTGTCAACCATACAAATTCAGATTGCTTTCAACGAGAGAAAAAAAGGAAAATGTTGTCTTAAGCCGTTTCAACAAAATGAGGATTTAAACCTCTAAAAAAAAGAAAAGAAAAAGGAAAATAGCCTGTCATTCACAACCTCTCTCTATGTCTCCATTCTCCCTCAGACACGTCTTTTCGGCAATGTTGTCTCTGTCTGTATACCGTCCTCTGTGTGTTTCGGCATCTATCTCTCTCACTCACTCTCTCTCTCTCTCTCTCGGGGTCCTGATTTGGCCTATTATGGTCCGCTGGACCCGAAAAGCAACAGCTAACTAACTAACTAACTCTCTCTCTCTCTCTCTCTCTCTCTCTCTCTCTCTCTCCCCCCTCTCTCACCATATGTAGCATATTAACTCTACCTATCCCAAGATAGGCCAATTGGTCCTGAGAGGACGTTAAAATCATAATAATTAGTCAGTCAGTCTCTCTCCATTGGTATTCCTCTTTCTCTCTCCTCCTCCTCCTCCTCTCCCTCCCACCCCCCCTCACCCCTCCCTGTCTTATTTCCCTCCCTCTCCCTCTCCTTAACCCTTGACCTCTTCCACACCGAGTTGACGATCTTCGTGTCCAAGGGCGAAGTTATTACAAATTAACTCCATTGTTCCGTGCACTCGGCGGTCCTCATTTACCAATCAGCTCAATTTCCCCGCAATGGTCACTCTCTGACGTCTTCCAATTTTCTCGAGGTGTCGTCTGCTCCGAGTGCGATCTCATCGACGCGAGTGGTGTCCCTTGGATTACACTCTTGGGAGCGGTCGTTGTTTCCCGTGTAAGGGAGAAGACATTTTTCATGGTTTCTATAGCGAGTTTAATTGAAGTTCGTGTAATTTGCCCTCAGTAAGACAATGCTGTGTTCCTTGTCAGAACATTTGTCAAAGAAGATTCATGTTTTTTTTCTGCATTCATCCAGAAGTCATTTTACTTACTATTAATATATAGATTTTGCCTGAACCGGGCCAAAATTTAACTTATTAACAGGAAACGTTCCCATTAGGGTATGCATACTAGATTTTGCTTGACCAAGATATAAGATTCTAACATGTATATAAGGAGCACCACAGGCACCGACTAAAAGTGTTCGTTATAGGCAAGTGATCGCTATGGAAAGGTAAATCATATAGAAGAAAAACATGTCTGGATCTTGGGATGGTCGTTATCGGCAAGTGATATAGCTATGGAAAGGTAAATTATATAGAAGAAAAACATGTCTGGATCTTGGGATGGTCGTTATAGGCAAGTGATCGCTGTGGAAAGGTAAATCATATAGAAGAAAAACATGTCTGGATCTTGGGATGGTCGTTATAGGCAAGTGATCGCTATGGAAAGGTAAATCATATAGAAGAAAAACATGTCTGGATCTTGGGATGGTCGTTATAGGCAAGTGATCGCTATGGAAAGGTAAATCATATAGAAGAAAAACATGTCTGGATCTTGGGATGGTCGAGATGGGCAGGTTGTCGCTTTCGAGAGAAGGTCACAAGGGCAGGTTTGTTCTCGCCAACGAAGAAGTAATATCGGCGTTATAGATTTGGTTAGGTACCAAACAGTGCAAACTATATAACAGTTTGCTGAAATTTGTCTTTTTCTTTCGAGGTCGAGAAAAAAGGCCTGTCTGCCGCAACGTTCCTTTGTTAACAAAATCAAAGGAGGTAAACCAAGCCGCAGTTTTAAAAGAATGTCCTCCAAGTCTGTTTTCATTAGTTATCAACACCCAGCTTCCCTATGCCCACAGGCCAATTTACAGGCCGTCTCCAATTTCACACGAAGACACGAAAGTGAACGAAACAGTGACTTCCCCTTTTTTCTCGGTCCAGTAATCAGAGATACCACCATACTACTGCTTATCTAAACAGTTCCAGACACTCGTTGGATAGAGTGTGTGAGTGTCAGTTGCGCGTCTTGAGGTCATTAATCAAATCTTCGTACTCGCAGAAAATTTCCTCCAGAACTTCGCCTTTAATATAATATCAGCCGAAGCGATCAGTTGACATAACGTAATCTTGTACAACAGAAAATATTTTCGTGTTCAAAAATATAGTTAAATCAGTATTTCCAAACAAAAGTGTTTTGCAGTCCAGAACGTGCGTTGGCAGACTATTGAATAAAATGGTTCTATGTTCTCTAAACAGTTTTCTGATCTGAATTGAACAAATCTGATTTTTAAAAAAGAAGAAAAAGAATTGCCCTGTAATTTAACCACGGTAGACTGTGA
>NC_090258.1:17346553-17381553 GCF_037325665.1 Littorina saxatilis
ATCTATTTAAAAAAAACACCAACCAAACAAACAAACAAATAGATGGAATATCTTTTTACATTTAGTCAAGTTTTGACTAAATGTTTTAACGTAGAGGGGGGAATCGAGACGAGGGTGTGGTGTATGTATGTGTGTGTGTGTGTGTGTGTGTGTGTGTGTGTGTGTGTGTGTGTGTGTGTGTGTGTGTGTGTAGAGCGATTTAGAGAAAACTACTAGACCGATCTTCATGAAATTTTACATGGGAGTTCCTGGGTATGATATCCCCAGATGGTTTTTTCATGTTTTTGATAAATGTCTTTGATGACGTCATATCCGGCTTTTCGTGAAAGTTGAGGCGGCACTGTCACGCTCTCATTTTTAAACCAAATTGGTTGAAATTTTGGTCAAGTAATCTTCGACAACGCCCGGACTTTGGTATTGCATTTCAGCTTGGAGGCTTACAAATTAATTAATGAGTTTGCTCATTAAAGTTGTCATTAAAATCGATTTTTCGCAAACAGATTTAAAATTGATTGCATCGTATTCTTCATGACATTCTGAATCTAAAATATATACATATGTCATGTTTACTCTTAAAATGTGATCACAATTAACGAAAATAGATTAATTAGTCTTACGATTAAAATTTAAGAAATCGATCCAAAAATGATTTCATCTTATTCTTTATCGTTTCCTGATTCCAAAAACATATAGATATGATAGGTTGTATTCAAAACAAGCTCAGAAAGTTAACACGAATACAGAAAAGCGCGCTTTCCTGCTTAGCACAATACGCTACCGCGCTATTCTGGCGTGTGCATATCACTGCGTTTTGCACGTGGGAGGTAAGCGATTTCCTTCTCGCGGGGATTGACAAAGCTGTACTGTCTTGGTGAAAGAAATACAGTGCGTTCAGTTTCATTCCGTGAGTTCGACAGCTTGACTAAATGTAGTAATTTCTCCTTACGCGACTTGTTTATTCTTACAGTAAACACTCTAATTCTGCACTATATATACTTCATGCATGGTTTAACAGCAAGTTTTTTTCTCAGTGATTTTGATAGTTCCAGGCGGCTCCTTTTTAATTGGTAAATCAAATATATATCTGGTTTTTTTAATTTTCATGATTGGAGAGCGCTTATGCTTTGCCAAAAAGAACTTTTCACTTTATCTATTAATAATCGGAACTTAATTTGACAAACCTTGGTATATTAGTCTACAGCTCGATAAAAAAATCGATTGCCATTTCCCCCCCCCATTAAAACCTCAAATCAAAGTTCAATTTCTTGGGTTACTCTTTAATTTACTCTTGCATGGTTTTGCTATATATTCAGCCTCTTTTAGAAACTAAGTATTGTCTTCATTTTCAACTCTCATTCATTATTTAAAGCCTATAAACAGTCCATTCAGTACAGAAGACGAAGATGATTGTTATTAATTTTGTTTTGATCTGAGTACGTATTTATTTTTACCCCTTGTTGACACTTCGTGTTATTTGAAGGCAATTGTTCCTAAACGGTTATAATTCGATGCGTGATTGGTCATTCATTCATTGCAACGAGTAATTGTATCGATATTGACATTTTGAATTCGGTTTGAAAAGAACTGTTTCTTCAATGGAATAACGCAATGCTAGATTGGCAATAATTAATGATTTGTTTGAAAAAATAATCGCCACCCTTTTTCAGAAATTTCAATTTTGAATTCATCGTTTTCTTCTGCGGTGCGAAAAGGTATAACCCGGTACATGATTGGCAATAATTAATGATTTGTTGGTGAAAATTATAGTAGTTCTTAAGCAGTTTGAATGTCCAAATTCGTTGCCTTCTTCTGTGTTGAAAAGGGTATAATTCAATGCGTGATTGGCAACAATTAATTATTTATTAAGAAGTACCACCCTTTGTGAGTTTGAGTGTTTGAATTCATTGTGTTGTTCTTTGCATGGCGCTCCCTTAGTGATCATTGATATTTATCTTCTTGTTATCGGAAAACAATGGCAAGTTTTTATTTATTTATTTATTTATTTATTTGGTGTTTAACGTCGTTTTCAACCACGAAGGTTATATCGCGACGAGGGAAAGGGGGGAAATGGGATAGGGGAAAGGGGGGAGATGGGATAGAGCCACTTGTTAAGTGTTTCTTGTTCACAAAAGCACTAATCAAAAAATTGCTCCAGGGGCTTGCAACGTAGTACAATATATGACCTTACTGGGAGAATGCAAGTTTCCAGTACAAAGGACTAAACATTTCTTACATACTGCTTGACTAAAATCTTTACAAACATTGACTATATTCTATACAAGAACCACTCAACAAGGGTAAAAGGAGAAACAGAATCCGTTAGTCGCCTCTTACGACATGCGGGGGGAAGAGAAATAAGGATGTGGAAAAGAAGACTTTTGGTAAGTGAAATAAAGGTGATGGATCCAGTCAGGTAGAAATAAGACAACAAGAAAAGAATTGGAAAACTGCAGGGAATAGTAGGGAGAGTTTTCTTGGAAGGAAATATAGGTGAAAGGACTGGTAAGGCAGAAATAAGACAAAAGAAGAGAAGTAAAGGGGTGGGGTAGCTCTGTGGAAACACTCCCGCCGCGTGAAGGCGACCCCATGGGAGCAACAATGGCAAGGCTTATCATCTTTTTCCAATAACTCATACTTTCATGCAGCAAGGAAATATTGATGAAAGTTAGCCACCCATGCATTATTTTTATTTCGCGTGAAAAATGTGATACCTTCTGGACAGATAATTGCTATATTCAAGGATAATCATTTTTCTTCCGACACCTCTATTAAGATTGAGGCTGAAAATATTGGTGATAATTGCAAACACAAAGGTTGTGGAGATAAAAAGAACGAATGCATACGGACACCTGCTTCCATGTATGAACACGTATTGTGTGCAGTTATATGATTTTCCCCTTTCTTGTCTGTCTTTTTGTATTCTTTTCATTTTGTTATATTTGTTTATCTTATTTTTTTAAGAATTAGTTGATCGTAGTCTCAAATCTTTAGATATTAAATCGAAAATGCCATCATGATTCGGTTTTTTTAATAAGATAATTTTTTTTTAATTTGAAGCTGATTTGGAATCAAACGGAGAACTGAGTGGAAGAGATAAATCATTCTGAAATACAATAACTTTAGATATTTTCTGTTTTCTCTTTTTGTTGTTTTTCGTTATTCTTTCATTTGAATTCTTTGTTCTTTTTATATTTAGTCAAGTTTTGACTAAATATTTTAACGTAGAGGGGGGAATCGAGACGAGGGTCGTGGTGTATGTGCGTGTGTGTGTCTGTCTGTGAGTGTGTGTAGAGCGATTCAGACTAAACTACTGGACCGATCTTTATGAAATTTGACATGAGAGTTCCTGGGTATGAAATCCCCGAACGTTTTTTTTCATTTTTTTTATAAATGTCTTTGATGACGTCATATCCGGCTTTTCGTGAAAGTTGAGGCGGCACTGTCACGCCCTCATTTTTCAACCAAATTGGTTGAAATTTTGGTCAGGTAATGTTCGACGAAGCCCGGACTTCGGTATTGCATTTCAGCTTGGTGGCTTAAAAATTAATTAATGACTTTGGTCATTAAAAATCTGAAAATTGTAAAAAAAAATAAAAATTTATAAAACGATCCAAATTTACGTTTATCTTATTCTCCATCATTTGCTGATTCCAAAAACATATAAATATGTTATATTCGGATTAAAAACAAGCTCTGAAAATTAAATATATAAAAATTATTATCAAAATTAAAGTTTCCAAATCAATTTAAAAACACTTTCATCTTATTCCTTGTCGGTTCCTGATTCCAAAAACATATACATATGATATGTTTGGATTAAAAACACGCTCAGAAAGTTAAAACGAAGAGAGGTACAGAAAAGCGTGCTATCCTTCTCAGCGCAAGAACTACCCCGCTCTTCTTGTCAATTTCACTGCCTTTGCCGTGCGCGGTGGACTGACGATGCTACGAGTATACGGTCTTGCTGCGTTGCATTGCGTTCAGTTTCATTCTGTGAGTTCGACAGCTACTTGACTAAATATTGTATTTTCGCCTTACGCGACTTGTTTACTTTTCTCTTTTGGGCAGAGAAAACAAAAAGAAAGACAATTCAAGAGTGGATATCATAGACTAGATGATTACCCACTTCGCCGGGTACCGGCTTTGCCGGGAAGAAGTAGAGCCAAATACCAGGCTGCGCATGGGACCCGGCTTTGCCGGGTGTACGCCGGCTTTGCCGGCGCACGAAGGAAAGGAGATAAACGCGCAAAACACTGGAGACCTTCTAAAAATAGTAACGTGCAGTGACCCTCTAAAAATAGTAACGTAGTAACAGGAATATGGATTGACGCCACACGGAGGAAGGGAGATAATCGCGGCTGAAAACACTGCAGAAGATAAGGAAGAGTTACTGGTAGTGGATCCCGACCCCCCCCCCCCCCCCAAAAAAAAAAAAAAAAAATCGGTTCAGCGCGCACAGCGCTGCGCGCTGAGAGCACGTGTTGAAATATCTCATCGATGAGGTTGTGTCCGGGGTGTAGCTGAATACGGTGTCCAAATTTGAAAAAGATCCACCGAGAACTTTGGCCGTGCATCGCGAACAGACAGACAGACAGACAGACACTAGTCGTATATATATATATAGATGACATGTCAAAATGTGCGGTCAATGGGTAATACGAAGCTGTAGAAAATCTCAAATGAAATACGCATTTTGTTGTAGACAGACAGACAGATAGACCGACAGAGGAACAGAGAGATGGTCCAATAGATATTCTGTTTTATTTGTTTAACAAAAGATTATGTGCTGTTAAATGTTTGGTAATTTTGTACATTTGTTGCGAACATGTGATGAGTGTATTCCACATTTGCATCATTTTGCAGATTTTTTAACTTTATTCTAATATTTATGTATTATTCAGATCCGTTACTCTGCGTTGCGCAAAGGAACATTTCCGGTCTGTAAGATGAACGGATGATGGGTGAAGTAACAGCTTAACTAACTACAATATTCCTCTGTGTGTGTGTGAGGGGGGGTTCTGTGTGTGTGTGCGAGAGAGTGTGTATATATGTGTGTGTGTGTGTGTGTGTGTGTGTGTGTGGTGTGTGTGTGTGTGTGTGACTGACTCCCTTCCCTCTCTCTCACTTTTTCTCCCATCCACACACTTCACCACCACCACCACCCTCCCCCCCCCCCCCCCACAACCTAAACACACACTCTCTCCCTCGATCGATTTCAGTTTCATACCTCCAATCGATCGCCTCAATCTAACACGTGTGTCGGAACAAACCTCGCCGGAAATGGCTACCGGATAAAGCCAGCATTGAAACCGTTTGCCGATTAACGCTGCTTTTGTCCCGTCTTAATTACAGGGAAGGTCATTATTTTATTCCCACTAATTGCTTGTATTGCGGGAGCGTTTGCTTTTGTGTTCCCAACTCGCACCCCGTGACACCGGTTTATTTGAGGTCTTGAACTGCGTGATATAAAGAGAAGGGAGGGAGGAGAGGGGGTAGGGGGGAGAAAAAATTGACTGTGCGAGTGTTTTTATTGTGTATCGTGTTTTCTTTGTATGTGAAGCCGTTCATAACCTGCCTGTTAGGTTGATAGGAGTGACACTGCTGTATTTTTTTAAACAAATGAAACAAGTCTGTTTTGGCCAGATTGTTTTGTTTACTGAAGTTTAAAAAAAAATTAATTAACATTTTCAATTAATTTTGTTGGTATGGTCGGTTTGAATTTACTTTAATTTGCATTCATTTACTTATTGTTTATTTCTGTACTTGTATTTTTTAAATGTGTGGTACAAACGCGTGCGCGTGAGTTGATGCACACACAGACAGAGAGAGAGAGAGACGGAGAGAGAGACGGAGAGAGAGAGATGAGAGAGAGAGAGAGAGAGAGAGAGAGAGAGAGAGAGAGAGAGAGAGAGAGAGAGAGACGGAGAGAGAGACGGAGAGAGAGAGATGAGAGAGAGGGAGAGAAAAAAAAGAGAGAGACACACACTCACAAACACACACACATACACACAATCACACAGTTACAGAGATACAGATAGAGACAGAGGGGGAGAGAGTTCTGCAACGTAGAGAGAGAGAGAGAGAGAGAGAGAGAGAGAGAGAGAGAGAGAGAGAGAGAGAGAGAGAGATAGAGAGAGAGAGAGAGCGAGAGAGAGAGATGAGAGAGAGAGAAAGAGAGAGACACACACTCACAAACACACACACATACACAAAATCACACAGTTACAGAGATACAGAGAGACAGAATCTTGCTCATCCTTCAAAGCTTGCATTTGGCAAACAGCTTCGTTACTTGTCAAGAGAATGTCCACTCCGTAACAACATACCGCACAACACTAGAACTTTGATCGTAAATACTCCAGTACATCCTCCACTCAGTCAAGGGGTAGCTTGCACAAGGATTGCGTGTGCGGCCGGCTCTTCTTGTCTTTGAAGATGCGGTCGCATGCATCTTCATCCACTGCAGCGTACTTCTCCATATGTTTCAGTGGACGGCCTTATCTATCATAGCGTCATTGTCGTGAGGTATTTGCATCTTCGGACTGATAGTCGGGTTCGTATTTGCATCTTCAAACTGATATGGGGGCTGGTTATTGCATCTTCGAACTGATATTGGGGTCGGCGTTTCGTTTCTTACCGCCTCTTTGAGAAACTAAGTTGTCTCGTTGTATACTTGGAATTTCTCAACCTCTTTCGACTAATAATTCACACGTGCGGTCGGTTTGGGTTTATCACCAGCAAGCGTTTCAATCATAATCATAAAAGGTATAGCCTAGCGGGATCGTGTTTGCACTTAAATCCCGGCCTTTTTGGTTTTATTGACTAAAGTTATCTGTCGGATTTGGAGAACTATTCTCCAGCTGCATTATCATGTAGTATATCCTGAAAGTAACAATTTATTGTGAAATCTCGCTGAATAAAATATAGAAAAATATTTTGACGGCTATTTGAATTTTGACTATACTTCGTTGAGTTTTATGTAGGCTTAAGAGAATGTTTTGTTTGGTCATTGTTTAATCTGAAAATTGACGATAAAACACGTGCCTTATTTCAAGATATGTGTAATATCCTCTCTCGGTTTTTGTTTTCTCTTAAAACTCTTCAGTGAAAATCCTAAAATCTATATTGAGCAGGCTGGATCTTTATATTGTTTCATGAACCCAGACTATTATTTTGTTGACTTTTCTGTCGGTTTGTTAACATAGTCATGGTATTATTGAAAACGTAATCAGACGAGCAAGCTTTGCTTTTTTTTGGCAGCGTCTTTGTTGGTTTCTTCCTGACTTCAATAACTTTACCTATCTTTTGGAAGTTTGTGCATGTATATTCTCAACACGCTTGTATATAATTTCTTTACGTTTATAACTTGTTGTATTTCTCACCCGTTTTTTCTGGTATGCACCTGCTTTCGCGCATACCCTCCCCCCCCCCCCCCAAAAAAAAAAAAAAATTAATTGCAAACACTTTAGGGGTAAAATTGGCTGATTGATTTGGCATTACATTTCTCTGTACTGCCTGCTCTTTTTTCCCCCTCTTTCACATGGCTTATTGTCCGTTCATAATACTCCTGTAATCTCTTTGAGTCGCCTTGTGGTGAGATATGTGTGCGTTATAAATTCTCGTATTATCATTATCATTATTATGTCTTCATAAAAATTAGCGCCCTCAGAACAAGCCAATAATGCTCGGATTTGCCTTGTATCTTGCAGCTCCTCCATTGATCGTTAGGTCTTTTCATTTCAAGTCTAGTTTCTGCTCATGATGTTCCTGTAACATTGTCTTCGAAACTATTGTCTTTTCAGAATGTCCTTTTCTCTGGAAGTCAGTTGTTTGTCAGTTTATCGTGGGTTCTTTCCTCTCTTTTGTTTGGTCTATTGTCTGTTCACAATGCTCGTGGTCGGGTTTCCACTGTGCGATTGAAAGAGACGAGAGACGGGCGGTGTCTTTGTGGTGTGTATGTGCATGTGTAAACGGTGCTTTATGAAATGATGATGTGCAGTCAAAGGTCAAAAGCCAGGATCAAGAGTTCATGCGATATCGAGTTATTACTATAATGATTGTGTCCATGATGCGAGGTTCATTAAATGGACTGTGAAGGTTAGGTTTATTATTGTGCCGATGGTAAAAGGAGAATAATTTGGTCGAATGAGACTTTATATGAATTGGCAGGTAAGTGAAACACTTTCCCACAATATGAATCACGTTAGTTTGTTTAAACATTTATTTATAGATTTATAGTAACAACCGTGGTGTGGGCATTAGCATTCGTACACGCATATATCATGCATTTACAATATCGCGTCCGCCACATTACTCGTTTGCCAGTTTCTAAGAGCACATTTATAAGTTTATTTTGTTGTGCTCCTTTATTATAACATTCAGTTATGGCTTTGTATTTACGCAACTGAATAAAAAAAACCCACTGTTTAAACAAAAATACACGCATACAGTCTTACAAATACAATATAATGACAAAGAAATTTTAAAAGAAATAGCGACCACAAGGCCAAACTTTCCGGTCCTTTCCCCTCCCCTCTCCTCCTCCCTCCTCCCCCCCCCCCCCCCCCCTTTTCCCCCTCCCCCTCTTCTCCGCAGCAAAATGAGCAATTGAAAGCGTGGGTCAGCTTGGTCCATTTAGCATGGTCATCCGACAAGCCACTTCGGACAGGTGCAGCTTGCCCCAGGGGCAGATAAGACCAGTGGCGAGTATAACCTCCCTCGAGACGTACATGTTTTGCCGCGGCATTTACCTCCCTTGACTTTGATCTCCCGGCTGTTGCGCATGTGCGGTGTAAGGTTTTATGGCGCGTCGGTGTTGTAGTGGATCTTGTTAGAGAGATGTTAGACGTTTGTGAAGGATCTTGTCAGCGCGAAAGGACACACAGCTTCAAGGTTTTACGCGTTGAAACAATACAGGAGTTGCTGTTGGGGAGGGCGGTGGGTTCTTGTGATCGTTGAGCGTGATTTATTGTTCAATTGAAATGAACGAGTCTGCCCGCTGTGCTGGCCGTAACACTTGCATGTTACTCGCATGTGTAGTGAGTGATATGGCTGTAAGCAATACAATAGAGGTGCGAGAGAAGAGAACAATAATTGCACTGATTTGGTGTTATTCGTTTAATTGAGATGAACGCGACATGCGACACAATTTGAAAATAATAGAACTTTTGAATCTGAAAAAAATAGCCGAGTTTATGAAGTCACCGACACTCGCTGCTCGGAAGGTTTAAAAATAAAAATAAAAATAAAAATACAAGATAGAGGCGGTTATTTAATAGCGTTTGTGAATGCTTAAATCCAAACCAAAATATGAGATTTAGAGATTTCTGTCTGCAAAGCTATAACATGGCATTGTATTGTATTATATCGTATCGTGTCGTATCGTGTCGTATTGTATTGTATTGTATTGTATTTTATAGTATTGTATTGTATTGTATTGTATTGTATTGTATTGTATTGTATTGTATTGTATTGTAGTGTAGTGTAGTGTAGTGTATTGTGGTGTATTGCAATGTACATGTATTGTATTGTATTGTATTGTATTGTATTGTATTGTATTGTATTGTATTGTATTGTCATTCATGTTTTCTGTTGCCCTCTAAATTTGCTCAACCAACTGATCCCAAAATGAACATAACCGCTCAATATTTTTTATTCAAAAATAAAATGAGCATAAAATTTACAATCTCTTGGGAAATCCCAGCAATATGCAACTTTTAACTCATTTCCCCCACATTTCAGTGTGTGCCAGTTAATTGCAAAGGTTAGTAGGTACGGATTGGATTTGCTATTTTAAAAGAATCGAATTGACAGTAAATTGTGGGCGGACAAAATTGTTAATAGTTTGTTTTTCCTGACTCTCTTTCGGCAAAAGAGCTCTATTGTTGCGCACAACACATCGCACTTGAATCAATTCGATTCACACGTGCCTGTACCCGTGCGACACCGGGGACCCATGCTGTGACGTATTGTGATCGTGTCGTCAAGGCTTACGTCACAAGAAACGACAGAAAACGACACGGGTTGTTCCTTATTCAAACAGTATCGTGCGCAGATAATTACGTGTTAGATTCTCTTGGCTTACCAGGCCTTCGGTGATGTCTTCGTTCAGGATTTCAATGGAAAGTCAGTTTTCAAAGGCCAAGGCATTTCTTCCGTGCAATTTTCGCCGCTGGATTAGACACGCGTACACGGATCGCTTTTTGTTGCCTGTGGTTTGAAAATTGAAAAGACTGGCAAGTGAAGCGCCCGATTTCTTTCACTTTGGGGGTGAGGCCTCGTAAATCTACGCCGGTTTTTCCTCAATGTGACACAAGTAGACCGGTAGTATTGTCAATGTCTGATCTGTTCCGTAGAAGAAGCTTTTCACTTTTGTGTTAGAGATTATTGGTTTACTTGCTCTTTTTGTGAAGAGTGACGGACTCGGAAGTTCGGAGAACAATTCGATCCGTGGCAGTTGTAAGAACGGCAGAGGATAGGTTTGATTGGCGAAGGAAAAGCCTTGTGAGAGTGAGAGTGGATGGATTTGTTTATGGGCTTTGGGTGGAGGTGGAGGGGGTGGGGGATTGGGAGGGAGTTGTTTGGGTGCGGTGTTGTTCTTAAAATGCGGGTATGGGAGAACACAAAACGAGGAGAGAAAAAAAGAGAGTAAATTGCCAAGGAGAATGAATTGTTGATATGAAGCATAAAATGGTCCAATCAATGTTTGGATTTTCCAGAATTTTCAAAACCACAGAGACTAATTATTATTTAGATCTCCAGATGGCACAATTGTGGGGGGGGGGGGGGGGATTGGCGGATACTTACAGGTTTACACTTACATTTTCTTGATCTCATGCCTCCATGTGTCGCAATTGTTTAAAATGATAAACAGGTTATATGTATGATAGCCTAGGTGATAATCTGCATTTTAAAATGCGAAATTGTAACCAAAATTGCATACTCAATAACTTTTGCGTTAAGGAGGGGGGGAGAGAGAGAGAGAGAGAGAGAGAAAGAGAGAGAGAGAGAGAGAGAGAGAGAGAGAGAGAGAGAGAGAGAGAGAGAGAGAGAGAGAGAGAGAGAGAGAGCATACGCCAATCTGCATTTTTGGGTTTACTTTTTTTATTATGAAGTCTTATATCGCGCGCGTATCTCCAGACTCGGACTCAAGGCGCAGGGATCTATTTATGCCGTGTGAGATGGAATTTTTTACACAATACATCACGCATTCACATCGACCAGCAGATCGCAGCCATTTCGGTGCATATTATTCGTCTACATATTATACAATCCAATTCATCACAGCCGGGTATCGTTAATAATATAACACGTCCATCGTTTGATATCATGCTGTAATTCGAATATGTTGAATGTCGTCATTTTTACGAGTGGCGTCATAACGTATTTCAATCGTATTCTGGAGAACGTGCGCCATTTTGAAAACCGGGACGCCATCTTATTATAGCGCTTTAATTGATTTCTACTGTGTGTTACTGACGTCATAGAGAGGGCGTCATAGCACTTGTCATAACACGACAAAAGTAGGGGTTTAGCCACCTGTGGGACGGTTTTGACAGGTCATAAAATGCTTAACGCCCCCTTCCTATCCCGTGTCTTGTTTAGTGTGAACAACCCGTAATTCCCCGAACAGACATAAGGAGGCGCGGGACATCGACACTTTGCGTGTATGCGGGATAAGGGTACTTGGGTGGAACCATTAAAGATACTGAGATGGACTGGTATTGGTGGGAACTTTTACATTGTATGGAATCTTGACTTAGATTACCAGCTACACTTTCAGTTTTGCTTCTTAAAGATACCCCTTTTACGTCTGAATCAGGGTCCAATATCGTGTATAGTTTCCACAAATACACGACTAGTTTCATCTTCAGTTTTGTGTTGTCGCCGTCTATATATAGTGTAAGTTTTGAGGTTGGACACGGGAGTGCGAATAGACCAACATCGGGATTTTTGTGTGTTTTGTTTTGGGTAAATTTTGGTAAAAGGACCAGTTGGCGGATGTTTGGCATTTCCGAAACTCCGGAGATCACTATTTCCTTCTCACACATGCATGCTTTTGCATCTTTTTCCCCCCCATACAATTTTAGGCCATTTTAAAAGTCACCTTTTTTCTTTCATTTTCGTGACCTCTTGCCTTGTAATGATCGATGTAAAGTGATCGAACTCGACCTCTTCAGCCAAACAAGCCATGACAAACCAACAACCCACGCTTGATTTCCAACCCGTACCCCTACTCCCCGTACGCTCTATTTCACCAATTCTCTCCTTGTTCGACACTGATTGAGGTCTTTCTTCGCCCCTCGGACCCCCAAACAAGTGGGAACAGTGGGTCATAAAAATCCCCAATAGCCTTCATAAAACTGTCGTTAGCACTTTGGTATTCGTTTAGCAAGGCTCGACTGAAGCGGGGACAGGGCTTGTTGTATTCGCCCACAATAATGAAAACAACTCGGCCTTGTTACTATCCGAGAAGAAGAATATCTTTGATGTTATTGAGGAGAGGGTATATGGTGCGTAGGGGGGGGGGGGGGGGGTGTTGGTGTGGAGGTTCGGGTGGGGGATGGGTGCATGGGTGGGTGTTTGGGGTAGGGTGTGAGATGAGGTGGGGTTCGGGTGTGTGTGTGTGTGTGTGTGTGTGTGTGTGTGTGATTGTTGAGGGGATGTGCCTATATGGAAACTGAGTATAATATATAGACTATTCCATATATACAACTCCATGTATGAATGAATGTACCAAATATATCAATCAATCAATATGAGGCTTATATCGCGCGTATTCCGTGGGTACAGTTCTAAGCGCAGGGATTTTTTTATTTTTTTATTTTATTTTATTTTATGCAATTTATATCGCGCACATATTCAAGGCGCAGGGATTTATTTATGCCGTGTGAGATGGAATTTTGTTACACAATACATCACGCATTCACATCGGCCAGCAGATCGCAGCCATTTCGGCGCATATCCTACTTTTCACGGCCTATTATTCCAATTCACACGGGTATTTTGGTGGACATTTTTATCTATGCCTATACAACTTTGCCAGGAAAGACCCTTTTGTCAATCGTGGGATCTTTAACGTGCACACCCCAATGTAGTGTACACGAAGGGACCTCGGTTTTTCGTCTCATCCGAAAGACTAGCACTTGAACCCACCACCTAGGTTAGGAAAGGGAGGAGAAAATTGCTAACGCCCTGACCCATGGTCGAACTCGCAACCTCTCGCTTCCGAGCGCAAGTGCGTTACCACTCGGCCACCCAGTCCACAATCTGTTCTACTACTGACTATTAACTTGGTAACTTTTACCGAGAAAGGTGTGCGGGGGTAGGGGGGTGTTCGCCGTAGAAAGGGATTGGAAGGGGTTGATGTCGTAAACAGACAGCTATATTCTCTATAGTCAAATAACACGGGTTGTAAAAATACACGTGTAAAACCTCTGACCGATGATAACAAAATTGCCTTTGCGGAGGTTGATAAGGGGAATAAAAGTGAAAGTAATTGCTAATACCGAAATGAGAGTGAATGTGCACGCCCGTAGATGTGCTTTCTTTCCTTTTATAGTTATTCCTTTCTTTTAGACAACAACAGTTTGGTACAGCTTTTATGCTTCAAGAGTTGTTTGAATGCGTCGGATCTGACTGAATGATACACGTTGTGTGCTTCACGTTTCTTTTTCGCTTTCCTTCTTTGTTCTTTCTGTCTTTATTGCTTTCTTTAATTTTAATTTTTCTTTCTTTCTTTCTTTCATTCTTTCTTTCTTTCAGTTTCTTTCTTTCTTTCAGTTTCTTTCTTTCAGTTTCTTTCTTTCTTTCTTTCTTTCAGTTTCTTTCTTTCTTTCAGTTTCTTTCTTTCAGTTTCTTTCTTTCTTTCTTTCTTTCAGTTTCTTTCTTTCTTTCAGTTTCTTTCTTTCAGTTTCTTTCTTTCTTTCAGTTTCTTTCTTTCAGTTTCTTTCTTTCTTTCTTTCTTTCAGTTTCTTTCTTTCTTTCAGTTTCTTTCTTTCAGTTTCTTTCTTTCAGTTTCTTTCTTTCTTTCTTTCTTTCTTTCAGTTTCTTTCTTTCTTTCAGTTTCTTTCTTTCTTTCTTTCTTTCAGTTTCTTTCTTTCTTTCAGTTTCTTTCTTTCTTTTTTTCTTTCTTTCAGTTTCTTTCTTTTTTTCAGTTTCTTTTTTTCTTTCTTTCTTTTAGTTTCTTTCTTAGTGTTCTATCTCTCTTCCGTTCGTTCGACTTCATTTCTCCCTTTCTTTCCTTCTTTCTTTCCTTCTTTCTCATCCACCCTTTGTCATCCACCGTGTCATCCACCCTGTGTCATGCACCCTGTGTCATCCACCCTGTGTCATCCACCCTGTGTCATGCTATCACGACACAGACAGCACGACCCAGCAGGAGAAATAAAAGTAGAAACACTGGCATTATCGAAACATTGCGAGTCTCTCTGATGCCGCACTGCTGCTGCTTCTGCGAATGCATTTGCATAAGTGGGCGTGGCCGAAGTCCGCCGCAGCCAATATGTTTTTGTTATGCACTGAGGTGTTTCCACATAGATCGCGCGTGTGAGCTCTGTGCTTGTACAGTACGCCCTCCCCCTAAATGATTTTACATGACATTTGAACGTGTTTTTTCCCCCATTCCCATATTCTCTGAATGCTGTAAACAAAATGTAATCTATAACTAATACAAAACTCCCCAATTCTCAGAATGCTGTTAACAAAATCTAATCTATAACTAAAACGAATCTCCCACATTCTCAGAATACTGTAAACGAAATCTAATCTATAACTAAAACGAATCTCCCACATTCTCAGAATACTGTAAACGAAATGTAATCTATAACTAATACGAATTTGTGTCGTGCTTGCAGACGTTTCACCAGAAGACGACCAGTCCAGGCGGTACCGCACGGCCTTCACCAGGGAACAGATCGGGAGGCTGGAGAAGGAGTTCATGAAAGAGAACTATGTGTCCAGACCCAAACGCTGTGAGCTGGCTGCCTCCCTCGGCTTGGCTGAGTCCACTATCAAGGTCAGTGAAAGACCTTGAGAAATTGACGCAATAAACATAACTGCTAATTAAAATCTCAATTCATTTCTCTATGTCAACTATTTGATAACCTGATTACAGTATGACTTTTGAGACATTTGAAGGGCTTTTAAAATTTTGAAATTGAACAAGATATAAAATAAAACAAATTTCAGGCATTTTCGTGAATTAATTAATTATTTAATGATATAATCATGCATCACACTTATGAAACATTAGGGTTATATAATCCAATAATAATTTCAGTTACTTATTTAAATGGAATGGACTTTTAAAATGAAGGCTTATTTACAGACTTGAATCCAAAAAGCTAATTGTGTGCCTGTGAGACACAGACTGTTAAAAACAAGAGAGAGATAACACAATTGTCAATTAGTTTGCATTTAAAGGTTTCTTCAGGACCAAAGTATTTCTTGTTACAATTTGTGATCTCATGCCTAAACATTAAGAAATTGTCGCAATAAACATAAACGCTTACAAAAAATCTCAATTAATTTCTCTATGTTCTTGAACAGGTGTGGTTCCAGAATCGCAGAATGAAAGACAAGCGACAAAGGATGGCTCTGACCTGGCCCTACGGCATCCCAGACCCTCATCTCTACGCCTACATCGCTTCTGTCGCCGCCGCCAACCCCTACGCTTTCGAACTCGCTCCCCGCAACCCGAATCCGCTGAGCTACTACCCAGCTGCCATGGGGCTCGGCGGGTTGGGCTCCCCTCATCTAGGGGCGCTGGGTGGTTCCCACCCGGCTTTGGGAGCGTTGGGAGCCCACGGAAACCCGGCACATCAGTTCTCTCCGCAAGCCATGAGACCCACGTCGGCGTCAGACCTGCTGATGGCTGCTGCTGCTACCCGAGGCCCGCTGTCCATGTCGTCTGCTTCCATGCTGGGCTGTCCCCCTGGGGCCTATCTGGGGTCTGTGGACCCTGTTCATCTCAGGTCTTCTCCATACCATTCTGCTCGTTTTCCTTCGCATCCTCTACGCTACGATGCGCCCTCCCCCTCCCCCTCTTCCTCTCCTCGCTCTCCGACGGCCTCTAGAGTTGCTGCTTCCGTTAGTCCTCCTACGACCTTGAACTCTTCTCGCGGAAGTCCTTACTCCTCGTATGACTCCGCCCACGCGCAGTCTAGGACCTCAGTTCCGGTGAGCAAAAGCAGCAGGGGTAGTAACTCTACAGCCCCCAACGGACTCTTCAGACCTTTCCAGTCAGAAGTAGAGAAGAGCTAACGACAAAAAGTATCTCATCTTGTAATCTTTCGTCTGTGCTTTTCTTTCATTTGACTGTCTTTTTGACGAAAAAATAGAGTGATATCTGAACTTATACAGGGTATTAGTCTTTGATACAAGTGACGTCGATAAGACACTGTCAGTGCTACCCGTCAGACCTTGTGCGACAGACGTGGAGAAAAGTTAATGACAGCACGTGTCTTATTTCTCTGTCTTCATGACTTCTTCGTGTTCTTTTGAAGCTGATCCGAACTTGAACGACATGACCAAGAAAAGTGACTTCGAAAAGCGTCTGTCTGTGGACTCCTCAGATCTCTACGTTTCAAAACTTGTGAAGCGGAGCAGGCTTCAGACAAAACTGTCCTCACTTTTCTGTTCCTTATCTATTCCTTTTAATTCTTTCTTTTCATTGCTAATCAAAAGATGTGTCACCTTCCAAGTGACTTTATTAGTAAAAACTTGTCAATGGACACAGCACTTAGACAGCGAAACTCAGATTCAATGCCATTAGAAAGACACCAGGTTACACAAAACTGTGCAATAAAAAAAAACTATATTGGACTGCCAATGACACAAGTGAATTTTAACAGTGATAAAATAGTGTGTCCTTCGATACTGAATGTATCACACAATCACGGACAGCTCGAGTAATCTTTTGGACAAGTGGACCATGACATGGTTTTGAGTGTTGTGGACATCATCAGACAAGAGTAGACAATCACTGTGGTTTATGTGAAGGTGTGCTGCTTTGTGATGGGAACGAATGCGACCTGCATTGTGTCTGACGTGAATTTGAGAGTGTGTTTTTTCTGGTCTATACTTCTTCAGGAAGAACGAACTTCCTTTTTAGGTAGTTACTGTATGTACAACTCATTACACATGAACTGGCGAAATTACATATATACAATTTGACGGTTGTTTGGTTACACACGTGTGTATGTGTGTGTGTGTGTGTGTGTGTGTGTGTGTGTGTGTGTGTGTGTGTGTGTGTGTGTGTGTGTGTGTGTGTGTGTGTGTGTCATTATAGAAATCTTTTCAAGTATTCAAATTCTATTCATACGTTTTTCTATCTCATCATCAATATTAGCCTATGCCCTTCATTGCATTATTTCTGCCTTGTGACATCAAACTGAACTGACATAAGAATGTGTTTGTGCCCTGAATTAGAAGAGATTTGATTTGTGACAGATACATCGAGGGATATCTTATTTTACTTTTATATATGTTATTACAATTCTTGTATGAAGAGCTCCTTCTTTTGTAAAACACATCCTCTGTTTGATCTCGTGAAAATGAACTCTGTGTTTGTTGCGGTGAGTATTCTATGATATTGGACCAGATTTTGTGTTGGTCATCAGTGACGACATTATCAGTGACGACATTATTTCTCTGAACTTTGAACTGTTGCATGTGTATACAACTAGTCGAGTCACATGCAGTGTGTGTGTGTGTGTGTGTGTGTGTGTGTGTGTGTGTGTGTGGATGTTAGTTTGGGGTGGGGGGGGGGGGGGGGGGCAGAGTTGCAAAGAACAGTTGAGCAATCTATTATCAAAACAGAACTTTACGGTTGTTTTTGAATGTGAGCAGTACAATGACACATTTTTAAAACGTCCATGACAGGCGGATTGTGTGCTTTTGCTGACATAATTGTAATTTATGAATGTTTCTTTTGATTCTTTGTATTTGTTTGAAGAACACATGTTGTATTAAGGAAGAAAACTGTGAAATATTACATGGAATTTTGAAGATATATATATAACAACATTGTTTTTGAATTTGTACGGACAACCCAATCCCCTCTTTTTTCTGGGGTGTAACGATTTTATCCTTGTTTGCATGTCTGCCAGTCCCTCTCTCCCCCCCCCCCTCTCTCTCTCTCTCTCTCTCTCTCTCTCTCTCTCTCTCTCTCCCTCCCTTTCCCCCCTCTCTCTCTCTCCCTCCCTCTCTCTCTCTCTCTCTCGTTCCCTCTCTCTCTCTCGTTCCCTCTCTCTCTCTCTTTCTCTCTCGCTCTCTCCCTCTCTCTCTCGCTCTCTCCCTCTCTCTCTCTCTGTGTCCCTCCCTCTCTCTCTCTCCCTCTCTTTCTCTGCACATGTGTGTGTGTGTGTGTGTGTGTGTGTGTGTGTGTGTGTGTGTGTGTGTGTGTGTGTCATCATTTTGCGACTACAAATAATATGATAAGGTAAAAATGTTGCACACACACACACACACACACACACACACACACACACACACACACACACACACACACACACAAATACACACTCACAAACGGATTCGTTTTATCTATCTTGCTTTTCAAAAAATCAAGCCTCTAAACGCATCACCAATATATCTAAGAATTCAATTGAGAAGGTACGAGATTTAACCAAAACAGCAATGTTAGCTAAATAATCTGTCCAATATTTGTAATTTCGCAAATCGATTTACAGTATGAGGCTTAAGATGATTCTTTGTATACGATCCAAAAACCTCAACATGTCAAAACATAACAACACAAATCAACAATATATATATTAGTTCTTACCTGCATAATTGGTAACTCTACAGCGTGTTGATGTGCCTTTTCCACAAACGCTGTCAAATACAATTCAGCTCACAGCACGACCACTGGTGATATGTGAGAATGTATCTTTTTTTTTTTTTTTACACGTTTTTATTTCTTTTTGGTACACGACATCAACATCAGACAGCAACATAAAATAACATCAACCATACAAAGCTATGCATCTTAAAAAAATTTTTTTTATCTTGCCGGAGAAAAAGGATCCTTTTCCTATACAGCCTACCAGATACGCCGACCGCAACACAGTTATGTTAAAAATGGTGTCGGCTAATTGCTTCTTAGAAAGTGAAGAAAAGCGAAGACATGAATGAAGTTCGGAGAAACTGAGTTATCGTCTTTATTGTTCCTACCTTTTGCCATCTCTGAGGTATGGCGACCACAGACACACACACACACACACTGACTTACATCCATTCTTATATAGCCCGGCTTCGCGAGTTACCTCCATTCCGTGAATAACAAAGAAAGAGTTACCTCCCTTTAAATCTAGAACCTTCCTAAAAATTCTAGCTCATTGCTAAATCAGTTACTACCACCAACATCATTTTACCGTTTATTGTTAATGATGATGTAGGGCTAGTGGGAGTGGTAGTTGTGGAGTCGGCGGTGGTGGTGGGAATGGGGGTGGTGGTGGTGGGGGGGTCGGATCTGAGGATTGAAAGGGGGGGGGGGGGGGGCAAGTTTACTTTTTTTTTTAGAGGAGCCAAGCCACAACTAAAAGTTTCTCTCATCGGGGTGGGGGGGGGGGGGGGGGGGCAGGCGGAGGAGGATTGGAGGGCTGGCAGCGCAGCGGCGTCGGCAGCGGCGGTGGTGGTCAGGTGCACATCTTCACAGTCACAGGAGTGCACATGCACGACATCGTCTTCCTGCCCCCTCCCTTCTCGGAAGGACTAGCTGTAAGAAAGGACCATATGGACCTAATGCTATCATCCCTCGGTAATAAAGTTTTCGAGTTCGAGTTCGAGTTCGAGCTTTGGCGATCACAGACAGAGAGACACACACACACACACAGAGACAGACAGACACTCTCTTTTATTTATATGTATAGATAGATAAGTTAAAGCTCCGTCCATCCATGGTATCGCGTGATATTTTTTGTTGAGACTGGGTCAATGACTATGATGACGTCACTCGAGGCTCTGCCGTGAGTGACGTCATTATATTCTTTCACCCCGTCGAGACAAAAAATATCGCGGATGGACGGAGCTGTAAAGTATATATGGCATGACCAAAGTAAGGAGAATTTGTCATGGGATGTGGAAACAAAGCATGGGAAATTCACCATGGGCAGCATAATCAACGCAAGCCTAGAAGTTGTAGCACTATATTTTGTTTCAGTCTTGGCAAGGCCAGTTTTGGCCGGAAAAGACATCATGAATTCATTCGCCCTGCTGAGACAAAATACCAATTCCATGGATGAAAACGTATATATATCCCGTGACGCATCAAAGCTAAATTTTGTTTTGAAATGTCTTCACAACGTACAGATAATTTATAACGGCATAATCGTCATCACAAGACAGGAAAAACGCATACTTTGTTTGTCGTCTGCTACAAATCTAGTCTTGTTGGTTGACGGAGTGAATAGAAGCTTCAATCGTACCTTCACCAACCGGAATAAATGCTCAGTCCGCTGTCATTTCGCAACTGAACATTGTTTTGTTTTCTTTAACTTTATGGTTAACATTGAAACGCAAACCAAAAGAGTGTTTCAGCTGTTTCAAGACACAGGCTCAGCTACATCTTGTGAGTTGCTTTTCAGTCTAAAATGACACCGGAAGCGAAAAAAATTGTCGCGCATACTGTCACAAAAAGCCGTCATGACAAAGTTACACGCAAAACAAAAGAGACTTTGAGTTTGACGTCATTTATTTTTGTTCGGACTTTTCCGTCTGTTCCTAGCTTGTCAGTGAAGACTTGACGTGAGTAAGCTTACCCAAAACGTCTTTTAGTTCTCTGTTCGCATTGCAGCTGTGAAATAATCAGTCTTGTGTCTCGGTCGTGTAGGTACAGAGTTAGCTTCTGCAATCGTTGTGTTCGTGTTGATGACGGCTTCGTAAGACAAATCAGCGAATCTATCGTGTGGAAGACATTTCTGTACAAAACACCGAACCCAACAGGAGGCTGTATTGATGCGTTTGCAATTTTCTGAAGAAATAAACTGCATGTGGTTAATTTCATCCGTTTAATGCTTGTCGAAACGAGCCATAAGGCTTTAGAATAAAAGATTTCACGTATTGCTTGGCCATCTGATCACAGATGAGGTCGCAATTTGTAGGTTGAATCTATAAATCGGCCAGAGATAGATCTGCATTTCTGGTACGACCTTCCAGATTATCAACAGCGGGTTCATGGTCGGAATCAAGAGGTCAAATTTGCGTGGCTCCCAATCATTTCATAAAAGATTTCCTTTTTATATTTAGTCAAGTTTTGACTAAATATTTTAACATCGAGGGGGAATCGAAACGAGGGTCGTGGTGTATGTGCGTGTGTGTGTGTGTGTGTGTGTGTGTGTCTGTGTGTGTGTGTGTGTGTAGAGCGATTCAGACTAAACTACTGGACCGATCTTTATGAAATTTGACATGAGAGTTCCTGGGTATGAAATCCCCGAACGTTTTTTTCATTTTTTTGATAAATGTCTTTGATGACGTCATATCCGGCTTTTCGTGAAAGTTGAGGCGGCACTGTCACGCCCTCATTTTTCAACCAAATTGGTTCAAATTTTGGTCAAGTAATCTTCGACGAAGCCCGGGGTTCGGTATTGCATTTCAGCTTGGTGGCTTAAAAATTAATTAATGACTTTGGTCATTAAAAATCGGAAAATTGTAAAAAAAAATAAAAATGTATAAAACGATCCAAATTTACGTTTATCTTATTCTCCATCATTTGCTGATTCCAAAAACATATAAATATGTTATATTCAGATTAAAAACAAGCTCTGAAAATTAAATATATAAAAATTATTATCAAAATTAAATTGTCCAAATCAATTTAAAAACACTTTCATCTTATTCCTTGTCGGTTCCTGATTCCAAAAACATATAGATATGATATGTTTGGATTAAAAACACGCTCAGAAAGTTAAAACAAAGAGAGGTACAGAAAAGCGTGCTATCCTTCTTAGCGCAACTACTACCCCGCTCTTCTTGTCAATTTCACTGCCTTTGCCATGAGCGGTGGCCTGACGATGCTACGAGTAAAATGGCATTGCGTTCAGTTTCATTCTGTGAGTTCGACAGCTACTTGACTAAATATTGTATTTTCGCCTTACGCGACTTGTTACATTTAGTCAAGTTTTGACTAAATGTTTTAACGTAGAGGGAGGAATCGAGACGAGGGTGTGGTGTATGTTTGTGTGTCTGTCTGTCTGTCTGTCTGTCTGTCTGTCTGTGCGTGTGTGTGTGTAGAGCGATTCAGACTAGACTACTGGACCAATCTTTATGAAATTTTACATGAGAGTTCCTGGGAATGATATCCCCGGACTTTTTTTCTTTTTTTCGATAAATGTCTTTGATGACGTCATATCCGGCTTTTTGTAAAAGTTGAGGCGGCACTGTCACACCCTCATTTTTCAATCAAATTGATTGAAATTTTGGCCGAGCAATCTTCGACGAAGGCCGGACTTCGGTATTGCATTTCAGCTTGGTGGCTTAAAAATTAATTAATGACTTTGGTCATTAAAAATCTGAAAATTGTAAAAAAAAAATTTTTTTTATAAAACGATCCAAATTTACGTTCATCTTATTCTTTATCATGTTCTGATTCCAAAAACATATAAATATGTTATAATTATTTGGATTCAAAACAAGCTCTGAAAATTAAAAATATAAAAAACGCTGGCGCTGGACCCGAGTACCCTTCAGACTGGCTCGCTCCCCCAGTATGAAAGTTTTTGTCTTGTGCACGTGGATTTAAAAAAAAAATTATTTTACACAATTAAAAAAATTATTAGAGTGAAATAAAACATTCAAAACGTTCATAATAAACAATAGTAAACAAGAATAAAAAAAACAAAACAATAGACCGCCCATGCCGGGAATTGAACCCGGATCACTTTGGCCATAGACGGATCGCTTTCCACCAGGATCACTTGGATTAAAAAAAAAAAAAAAAAAAAAAAAAATTTTAAATTTATTTTACACATTTAAAACAATTATTAGAGTAAAATAAAACATTAAAACGTTCATAATAAACAATAGTAAACAAGAATTAAAAAAAAAATAGACCGCCCATGCCGGGAATCGAACCCGGAGCCCAGTAGTTTCCCAGCAATAAGCTGTTAAGTCGAGACGAACAGACAGACACACAATTAAAGTCTGCATGACCACTGCGTACTCGGGGATAAAAATTATGATCAAAATTAAATTTCCGAAATCGATTTAAAAACACTTTCATCTTATTCCTTGTCGGTTCCTGATTCCAAAAACATATAGATATGATATGTTTGGAATAAAAACACGCTCAGAAAGTTAAAACGAAGAGAGGTACAGTAAAGCGTGCTATGAAGCACAGCGCAACCGCTACCGCGCCAAACAGGCTCGTCACTTTTACTGCCTTTTGCACTATCGGCGGACTACGTTCAGTTTCATTCTGTGAGTTCCACAGCTTGACTAAATGTAGTAATTTCGCCTTACGCGACTTGTTTACATTTAGTCAAGTTTTGACTAAATGTTTTAACGCAGAGGGGGGAATCGAGACGAGGGTGTGGTGAATGTGCGTGTGTGTGTGTGGAGCGATTCAGACCATACTACTGGACCGATCTTTATGAAATTTTACATGAGAGTTCCTGGGAATGATATCCCCGGATATTTTTGTCTTTTTTTCGATAAATACCTTTGATGACGTCATATATGGCTTTATGTAAAAGTTGAGGCGGCACTGTCACACCCTCATTTTTCAATCAAATTGATTGAAATTTTGGCCAAGCAATCTTCGACGAAGGCCGGACTTCGGTATTGCATTTCAGCTTGGTGGCTTAAAAATTAATTAATGACTTTGGTCATTAAAAATCGGAAAATTGTAAAAAAATTTTTTTTAATAAAACGATCCAAATTTACATCTTATTCTTCATCATTTTCTGATTCCAAAAACATATAAATATGTTATATTTGGATTAAAAACAAGCTCTGAAAATTAAAAATATAAAAATTATGATCAAAATTAATTTTTCCAAATCAATTTAAAAACACCTTCATCTTATTCCTTGTCGGTTCCTGATTCCAAAAAACATATAGATATGATATGTTTGGATTAAAAACACGCTCAGAAAGTTAAAACGAAGAGAGGTACAGAAAAGCGTGCTATCCTTCTCAGCGCAACTACTACCCCGCACTTCTTGTCAATTTCACTGCCTTTGTCATGAGCAGTGGACACGAGTATAGATGCTACGAGTATCTTTCTTTCTTTATTTATTTGGTGTTTAACGTCGTTTTCAACCATTCAAGGTTATATCGCGACGGTGCTACGAGTATACGGTCTTGCTGAAAAATTGCATTGCGTTCAGTTTCATTCTGTGAGTTCGACAGCTTGACTAAATGTTGTATTTTCGCCTTACGCGACTTGTCTTGTTTCTGCGGCTGTTATTTTTCCTAGGTCATGGCCGAACTTTAGGTCTACGGAGAAATATCGCTGGATATTTTCTCACTAGAATAACAGAGACAAAGAAGGGAAGTCATCTATATATGACTAAGTGCCAAAAGGTGCTCACAGAACAGAAGACGACTTTGTTTTACAATAAAAATGTTTCTAAAAACGTGTGTCTGCTGAAAATTGGTGTGTGTGTGGATGAATGTGCGAAGAGATAGTGGACATAATTTCGTGTGTCTGACTTGAACGGTTTTGAGGTTATCTTTGTTTAAAGTCAAAAATAACGCCAAAACCGGCCATCTGAAAACGGACATCGTGATACCTCGTGTTTTGAATATGCCACAGAAAAATAACAAGAAGCACAAATGAATTGCATTTAGTTTGATTGAATGCCTGAAACATCGCTTTACAGACGAGACCAAACGTCAAATCTAAATCTCGAGAGATTTTTTTTTTTTCGATAACCGAATTTTAAGGTGTCGCACGCAAGATGTGTCGTCATCACGGCATACATTTTTCAATCGCAGATATTTACTAAATTTCTTTTTCAAAAATTCTGGAATTGATGTCGACACGTCAAGCGATAACGGTGTATCAAACTGCTGTCTTTCAAGTAATCCAGCAAAGACTGCAGAACTTTTAAACAGCATTTTTGAAAACGATTTGAAAATTTCGTCATATCTTGCGTGCGACAAAATGTTCGGTAATTAACGGTTATTTTCTTTTAAAAACAAAATTTACATGTACAAAGATCTACTTCATCTACGGAACCACGTGACACATTCTGTGTTCAAAATTTGTGAAGAAATCACGAACCACGAATGCGCTATCAAGTGTTGAAATTATGTCGTCAACATCTTTTCAGATCTTGCGTGCGACACCATCTTGCGTTCAACATAAAATGTCACTACCTTATCGAGTTTAATGGGTAAAACTAACTATTTGTTGTCTTAGTTTAATCTTCTTAATTAAAAGCGTAATAAAACCGAACTTCCAAGATGAATTTTAATTGAGATTAGCGAAATAGCGGGCACGCAAGTCGACCTTAAAGTAAAAGAATGATAACACGAGCGTTTGTCGTGTTGTCTTGCGTGCAACACATTGTCCAAAAAGGAAAATGTATATTTTTCTCAGACGTTTTTTAAGTTGAAACCTTGAAACTTCACACACATTTGGGGTTTAATCGCCCCCATGCATGGTAAAAGTCTTGTTGACCCTTGTCAGATTTCAAGGTCACGGCTGGGTCACATGTGGTTCAGAAAACGGATGAAACATATTTTTTCAGAGATTTTTGAAGCTAGAACCTTCAAACTTCAAACAACGCTTTTGCTTAATGATTGTTCAACATGGAGAATTCAAGGTTGATCCTTGAGAAATGTGAAGGTCATAGCAGGGTCTCGTGTGGGTAAAAATGAGATTGTTCGGACACTGCATGTAGCATGGAACGACAAAACATAAGTCATGTCATATTTCAGATATCAGTACATTTACAAATGGACAACACCAGCAAACATGAACCAAGTCTGGTCGACCTTAGTCAAATGTCAAGGTCAAAGTGGCGTTATGGTTTGGGTAAAAAAAAAAGGAAATTGTATTGAACTTCAATTTATATAAAACCAAAGTCTGGTTGATCTGTTTTAAGATTTAGGGTCAAATCTGTTATTTAAGGTCAAATCAAATAGAAATTTGTTGATGCTTAAATCTTTGAAACTTCCAACAGGTTTGAGGTTTGACAACTTCTGGACTTTGAAATCTGGTATGGTTGATCCTGGTAATATTAATTGGTCAAAACATCAAGATCAACAATTATAAAATAAGCACTTTCACCAATGTCAAGTGAGCAATAGCAGCAAACGTGAGTCTTATAAAGATTATCACTTTTTGTGTGACCTCAACTTGACCCCTCTGAATGCTCTCAATCATGGAAATTGACCACACTTTGATTATAACCAAACAACATCAAAACTTTGGAATGTGTGAAGTTTCAAAGGTGTTGCTTAAAAGGCGTTCGTGAAAATGACAATTGTATGTGTCTGACTTCAATGCGACCCCGCTGCGACCTTGACGTTTGATTTTATCAACCAGACTTTCATCATGTGTGAATGACTTCAAACACTATAAAACTAGTTGAAGAAATTGACAATTTTTCAAAGTTTAAGCCAGATGGCACTGCTGTGACCTTGAAATTTGACAAACACTAACCAGGCGGTCACCTTTTTTAGAAAATATCCTTAAAGGATCTTTAACCTTACTGTGACCTTGGAATTTGATGAGGTTGAATTTAACTTGCGTAGTGTGCCAAGTTTCAAGGCCCTAGCTTCAAAAACATATGAGAAAACCTCATTGAAAAATGTATGTGTTTGACCTCAACGCGACCCTGCTGTGACCTTGACTTTTTCAACCAGACTTTAATCGTGTGTGAACATTATACACTAGAACTGTGTGTATTTTCAAAGCTCGTGCTATAAACGCGCTGAATAAATTGAAAATATTCCACATTTGGACCAGATGTGACCCCGCTGTGACCTTGAACTTTGACAAAGATTAACCAGCAGGTCACTTTTAATGAGGTTTTATAAAAATGCTGAAAGTATGTGAAGTATGTAAAGTCTAACTGATCTAGTATTAAAACATGTAAGACGTGACAACGACAATTTTCCAGTTTGCAAAGGAAATGTAACCTCGCTGTGACCTTGAAATTCAATGTTGTTTAATGTGATGTGCACCATACCTGGAGGTCATTATACTTTGGTTGTGTGCCAAGTTTCAAAGCCCTAGCTTTAAAAACGTGCGAGATAACCTTAATGCTATGACTCAGTGCCGTTTTGAATGATATAACGAACAAAATTATCGTTATTTGTAAAATCATTTTGGTAAATTTATCTTTTCTTTTCGTAATTGGGTTCCAGCATCTGTTGTCTTAACAAAAATCACAATATCAGTCGTGTTTGTCAACTTTTATTTTTTAGCCCCTTTGTCCGCTTTTCGTGCGCACCTTTTGGCACTTAGTCATATATATACGACTAGTGTCTGTGTGTCTGTGTGTCTGTCTGTCTGTCTGTCTGTCTGTCTGTGTGTCTGTGCGCGATGCGCGGCCAAGGTTCTCGATGGATCTGTTTCAAATTTGGTGATCATATTCAGGTACACCCTGGACACAACCTGGTCGATGAGATATTTCAACACGTGCTCTCAGCGCGCAGCGCTGTGCGCGCTGAACCGATTTTATTTTTTTTTTGGTCTGGATCCACTACCAGTAACTCTTCCTTATCTTCTCCAGTGTTTTCAGCCGCGATTATCTCCCTTCCTCCGTGTGGCGTCAATCCATATTCCCGTTACTACGTTACTATTTTTAGAAGGTCACTGCACGTTACTATTTTTAGAAGGTCTCCAGTGTTTTGCGCGTTTATCTTCTTTCCTTCGTGCCGGCGTACACCCGGCAAAGCCGGGTCCCAGGCGCAGCCTGGTATTCGGCTCTACTTCTTCCCGGCGAAGCCGGTACCCGGCAAAGCGGGTAATCATCTAGTGCTATAAATAGAGGTTACAACACGAGTGGTTTTTTTTTTATATGGCTTGTATTTCAGTCAAGACCCAGCCGAGTATCAAGGGACTCACGAGCCTCTTTCGTCGTTCGTGAAACGAAGAGAAAAGGAGGCATTGGAGACCACTTACGTCAGAAAACAGTGGCACTCTTCTGACACACTCTCGGCAGAAGGTCAACCGGTCACTAATGAGCACAAATACTGAGGTAAATCACAATCCTCCCACACAATAATACCCTATTTTTTACAGACAGAGTCCCCAGGGCCGGCTTTTTTGAATCTTTGATATTACCCCAGACCAATCCCTGGTTGTAAATGTAAGTTTCGTCACTCTCTTTTTGGGAAACTCGGTGAAAAACCGCTGAAGAATTTAGGATTAAAACTAGACAGAGTGTCAGACTAGAGGCAGATAGATGGACGGACGGGCGGACAAAAAATTGACAGGGCTTTTGTATTTGGAATGTTCAAAAATCTGTTCGTCCAAAAGATTTCAACAGAATTTTTGTAATTCTAAAGATGAATGTTTCGGCTCAAAGTCTAAACGGTTATAGCGCGCGCGCGCGTGTGTGTGTGTGTGTGTGTGTGTGTGTGTGTGTGTGGGAATGTGTGTGTGTGCGTGCCTGTATGTGTGTGTGTGTGTATGCGTGCGTGTGTGTGTGTGTGTGTGTATGCGTACGTGCGTGCGTGCGTGTGTGTGTGTGCGTGCGTGCCGGTGTGTGTGTGTGTGTGTGCGTGTGTGCGTGTGTGTGTGTGTGTGTGTGTGTGTGTGTGTGTGTGTGTGTGTGCGTGTGTGTGTGTGTGTTAGAGAGAAAGAGAGATAACTTTTTGATTGACCATTAATAAAAAATATACGACATGTATTACTGATCCCCCCCTCCTCACACCCCGTTGAAATGAACCTTTTGTGTTTAATCAATAAAATGTCTTACGTCTCCTTCTCTCTCCCTCTCTCTCCCTGTCTCTCTCTCTCCCTCTCTCTCTCTCTCTCTCTCTCTCTCTCTCTCTCTCTCTCTCTCTCTCTCTCTCTCTCTCTCTCTCTCTCTCAATCTGATACTTGAAGAGAAACAAGTGAAATCTCGGGAGACCAATATCGCGGAAAAGAAGTGATCGCGTAGTGCCCGCAATCTGGGCAATTAAAGACCTATACAGATGCTCATCATTGTCCGACTCTCTTTTTCTCAAAAAAGTTTTGTCTTTCACAAAAGTGCCATTTCTCTTTTGAGTTCTATGTTTGTTTCCATCTATCTCTCAAATGGGTTTTTTCCCGGACTGTTGATAAAGTACAATGAGGGGACTTTTTCGGAATTTGGTATTTTTGTGTGTGCCTTGAACTAATTCTTGCAAATTCATATGATTCTGCATGCCCCAGTTCGTTATTCCATTGCTATTGCCCCTCTACTTACGATGATCAAAGCAACCGGCAATAGCAGGTTAACAGGTTTCCTTTCTCTTCACAAGCTGCGCCTTGTAACTCCTTTGGGAGTGTTTAGCGCCACGTCCGAAGGACAAGCAAATGGCCTACAACCAATTGCCCGTCCAAATGGCCGTAGGCGTGACCTGTTTAGAAACGGGCAATAAATTTCCAATTAGCAGAACAGAAGCCGTAAAGAGGGAGAGACACAGGCAGGCAAGACAGAATAGGCAGAGAAGACTACCATACAAGAAGATTCGAATAACACCCCCACACCGATCCCTCGATAATTTTCACCCGCCGGTGACGCAATGCCCATTTCGACCAATGGAAGGGCTCGGCGCAGTGGGATATAGTGGGATATCAAACTCTCGTTAGCGTGTTTCCTTCCCTTCTCCTTTTCCACCTCCCAGCCATAGTCCCTCAAGGATGGGGTGGCCCAGGTTTTAACATAGGGGCTGGGGGCTTTGCCGGTCTGTGGAACTAAACCCCAAACCACAGCCTTGTAGGTAAAGAGGCTTGATCGTTTGAAGTCAATCTCTCGAGAGAAGGTTCGAGATGTTTAGAAACTGATTAACATCTTTACAGCTCTGTAATTGTCTGCGGTTCGGCCACCGTTTGTGCAGATTGCGGGAACTGAGCGATAACTTTATCGTCTTTTACCGCGCAATTGGTCGGGAAGGAGATTTCGATTGTCTGTCTTCAAGTTTCAGATTGAGGGAGAGAGAGAGAATTGAATTGAATTGAATTGAATTGAACTTTATTTTACAAGGATTTAGATTTAAGGCTACGCCTTTTCTTACAATCTGTCCTTGGGACGCATAGACACACAATTATATTATTAAAAAAAAAATATATATATTAAAAAGTTAAAAAAATTAACCAACAAAAGGAGGTCGGAAAACGTGATAATAAAGATGACGATGATGATGATGATGACGATAATGATGATGATAATGATGATGATGATGATCAAGATGAGGCATGAAGAGCATACATATGTGGTTATTCATAAAATCAAATGCATACTATGCAGGTAATTATAAATACAAGCTGGTGGCAATCGAACATGTAGCAATAGAGTAACAAAAATATGTTCAGAATATACAATGCACAGCATATTTTTGACGTAATACTAAGTTTGGTAAGTCAAAAGGCGTTAAACTACTAAGACATTAAGTGGTTTTTTACACATTTTTAAAACTTTTTAATGACTTTAGGTGCTTAAAGGATGATGGAAGTGAATTCCAAACTGAAGTACCCGAAAAAGCAAGACTGGTCTTATACAGGTCAATTCGTGGAATTGGTGGGATCAAGTTGACCGACCCATATCTGTGGGTAGCTTTATTAAATAATGATGTAATGTAAATCGGCACTTTACCGTGATACAATTTATGCATGAAAATGGCTTTGTTTAACTTGAGATGCTTTTCCAGTGGAAGAAAGTTAAGCATTTTTAATTTCATATCTGTTGAGGCATTATCCTTTACGATGAGTTTGGCCGAGCGACGATAGAGAGAGTCTAACTTTTTCAAGTGGACATCACTGCTGCCATCCCAGAGCGTCGAAACATAATTAATGTGAGGCATTACATGAGCATGGTGGAACATTTCCAGAGTCCTTCTGTCGGTATATTGCTTTAACTTGGAAAGGAGGAAAACGTTCTTGGCTACTTTCTTGCAAATATGCTGTATTTGTGCCTGCCACTTGAATTCACAATCAAGAATTACCCCTAAAACGCGATGCTGTTGAACTTGTTCAATTGATTGCGTACCAATAGTAAGATTTAGTTTGAGTGGAGAAATCTGATGTTTTTGTCTGGTTGCAATTACCATACTTTTAGTTTTTATTGGATGGACAAGCATAGCATTAGCAGAGAGAGAGAGAGAGCGAGAGAGAGAGAGAGAAAGAAAGAGAGAGAGAGAGAGAGAGAGAGAGAGAGACTGAGAGAGATAGAGAGGGAGGGAGGGTGAGAGATGGAGTAGAGAGAGAGGGGGAGCGGGAAGGAGTCATTGAATGTGTGTAAGGAGAGAAGTATTTCATGCAAGCACATACAGTGTTTAGACAAGTTGCAACACATTTTGTATACAGAATCGCTCAATGTCAATAAAAAGCGACCAATTTAGTTTTTCGTTGTCCGGGTGTCCCGCATGCAGCTAATACTTCTTCTTCTGCGTTCGTGGGCTGAAACTCCCACGTACACTCGTGTTTTTGCACGAGTGGAATTTTACGTGTATGACCGTTTTTACCCCGCCATTTAGGCAGCCATACGCCGCTTTCGAAGGAAGCATGCTGGGTATGTTCGTGTTTCTATAACCCACCGAACTCTGACATGGATTACAGGATCTTTTTCGTTGCGCACTTGGTCTTGTGCTTGCGTGTACACACGGGGGTGTTCGGACACCGAGGAGAGACTGCACACAAAGTTGACTCTGAGAAATAAATCTCTCGCCGAACGTGGGGACGAACTCACGCTGACAGCGGCCAACTGGATACAAATCCAGCGCGCTACCGACTGAGCTACATCCCCGCCCCACGGCCATGGTTAAAATTGAATATCCGGGAAATTAGGCTCAAAAGCAATAACGTCTTTCGGGAATATAATTTGATGTCATTTTGGGACCTTTTTATACATGCGGATACCCCTAAAACAACATTCACAAATGTTTATTTAATGTACAGCGGTTTGCCTACTGCTGCGGTGCGACTGAGTCTAACAAACAGGCAACTACATGTAACAGAAAATATAGGCTTTGGGGTTCCAAATGTAGTGGAGGAGTGGAAGGGGTAGTAGTAGTAGACACACGAAGCCCAAGTCCTAGCGTCTTGTTTCAACTTTTTATTCAAGAAAACAATGCAAGGAAACGTAGAGGCCGAAGGCGAAACCCGTAGACAGCAAAGCAAGTGTAGTGTCGTGTTCAGCTGCTAGGAGCGAATGCATCCTTATGCCGGTGTCCGGCCTATACTTATAGCCCCGGCGCGGACTGCACAGAAAGCACCGTCCGGCGGTGATGAAAATAGCCTGAATACGGCCAGAAACACGGAATCTGTGTTTCTTACACTTGCTTTACCCTACGTTATTTAAACAAATACATAACCAATCATAACAAACAATACATCAAATTAAAGCTACGACCTTTAGCTTTCCATTGCAATAGATCACATTTCGTAAAAACTTATATTTATTTAGTAAGATGCAAAAACAATGGTCCTAGTGAAGGCACTGAACCAACTTCAGTGCGGAAAATTACAAAACTCTCTAAACTGGAATAATGGACAAACTCATAAATCATACAGATAAAAAGAAGAACCCTAGACAAACATCATGATATGCGTTACTTGGGGGAAAATTATACATTGACTTAGTACGAAGCGGTAAAGTCCGAAAGTAAAGGGAATCGGCTAAATTCCTGCGCGAGTACCTGTCTGCATAAATTAGCAATCTTTGCAGAGGAACCAAGCATCACTCATTACAACCAAATCCTTATAAACAAACTAAAATCATATGCAACATAGGTACGGGATATGTAATAGTGATACAAAAATGACAAAACAATGATTGAAAAGACAAAGATGAGTTTGTGAGAATCAATTTCTCTCGACGATACATGAAAACCGGTCAAGGTCAGAGTGACGCTTTGGTCAGTTCGAAGCATTATCGTAAATAACACAATAATATGCAGCCATCCAGCCTAATCAGTGACTTCTATGCAAACCTAAATATAATTAGGACCGTATCAAAGATAAAAGGGACTTTGAAAGATAGAAGTTAGGTAGATATATAAAGAAAGGTATTTTATTAGAATTTGCGCCGGCAAGGTGCGCGCGCAGCATCGTATCGTCTGCTATGGGATGGGTTATCCCGTTTGTACTGTACACAAGGCTGTTTCGCTATGCGATGATTAGAGTGTTTAGGGTAGCGAAGTGCACTTGGCTACACATAACATAATCGTCAGCTACGTTATTGGCTTTTCCAAGCAAAAGATAAACAATAAATTATCAATTTGTGATATTATCTTCGCCCACTACGAAGAAAATATTGACAGGGCCGTTCGGTGACTCCTGGCTCTGTTGTGAGGTGGATTGGAAAGAGAGAATGCTTTATGTCCTACAGGCTAAATATTTCGCCTCTTAATGACAAGATATGGGTTATATGATTCGAGTTTTACGCCCTCACGGCGTTTGACGAGATACACAAGTGTATGCGTGTTTAGGTGGTACGAGGTATGATCCAAACAAAAAGATCAAATGTGATTTTCGCAGAGACTGTTTGGCGTATCTGGCCCAAAATACAGCAGTCATCAGAACTACTCTCGTCCTACATCGATGCAAAGTCACAAGTGCCTGAGCCAATCAGAAGAAGCCTTAAGGTGGCCTTATTTGGGGTTGCTTTTGAGCTCTGATTTGACGTCTTTTTTGAGGTCCCGGGTGCAGTAAAACTTGTTGGCAAAAAGTCTGATTTTCAAAGAGGGTGTAACCGGAAATCACAAGGGGTGTAATCAGGTCTGAAGAATGTGTGAAGCAAAAAAGGGATCATTTGGTCTTTTAAGAATGAAGTTACGGCCCTTCTTTTGTGGAGACTGACATTTTCATGGAGGAGAAGGGAAATCTTGGTTTCGCAGTTTGGTCGCTGACTGCTGAACTCAGAAGTAAGTTTGAGTAAAAAGGTTTCAGCATAGTACGTGAAAATGACAGTGCTGTTAGTAGACAGAATATCGACAGCAACGGGACCTTTGTGGTCGAAAAATACAGCGAATAGCCCTGTTTATGCTTTGAAAAGCTCGCTTACAAATGTGATACATCTCGCTTTGTTTCAGTGTTCTCTGGCACTAAAGTAGAAGGAAACCAAAGTCTCACAATCAGTGACTACAGTAACAACAAATTTGGTTCTACTGGGTTCACAACGGTTGAGCAGATCGCGTGCAAGAGGATCCTGATGCTCCTTCCGTTCCCCTGTCAGCTAATGAGGCACCCATTTTGCGGCCAGCTTTTGAAGCGGAAGATCATTGAGTAGAATTCTCTGGATTGTTCCATATTGAAGTTTAAGTTTTGCAACTTTATACTCGCATGTACACTTTTTAATTTTAGTTCTTGAATTTTGACAAAGCAGCTATGTACATTAATCTCGTTTGAAGCGCTCTTCGGAAGTTTTTTTGGCCTTTCAGAGTTATTCCCCCTTTCCCCAGTTTCGATTTACCTTTTCTTTTGTCAGATTATAGAATATGGAACAGCTTTGATTTATGTAACGTTCTTCAGCTTTGTAGACATTTTCTTTGTACCATCATCCTGCTACACTCTTTCAAAGAAGTCAAGATTTTCATGGCGCTTGACAAAAGACCCCGTTTTGAAGCACAAGTGACGTATTTTAAAACCTCGTCATTTATGACGTAGTAACTTAATGACGTCACGTTTTTGAGGTATCCCAGTTAAATGGTTGGCCTTTCAAATGATATATTACTTTTCATGATCAGTGGCCTGAGACTTGTATAATCGCGGTCTGATCATTTTGTTTGGATCATACCTCGTATCAGCCATCTGCACTTATGGCAGAATGACCAAGATCTTTTACGTGCCATTGTGGTGACACAGGGGTGGGACATGGCTTCCGTCTCTGGGTCTGCACACAAAGTTGACTCGT
>NC_090258.1:17386553-17416553 GCF_037325665.1 Littorina saxatilis
ACACGGGGTTGCGGCCCTGAAGAAAAGGGTTGAACCGAAACCCCGCAAGTGCTGTCAATGGAATCAAAATGTTGTCTTCATGGTTCGTCTTTGTGTGCCATTATTACCCCCCTTGTAAATGAGTGAAATGGGATTATTTTGATCCGCGCTACCCTTTCCTCGATGAAAAAAAATTGCCCTCTCTTTTTTCTCCCTCTTGTCCCTTCTTCCAAGAGAACTCTACTGAATAAAACCGCCGAACTGTTAACATTAACGCCAAGAGGGCGCACTGGAAACCCCCTTGGACCCTGAAGATGAATGTGGGGTTCGTTTTCATGTGCAACGTTTTTTGTGTGTTTTTTTTCGTAAACTAGTTGACGTCTCTCCAAAGAGTTTATGATGACTTCTTGGCTTCAGATTCGGTCTAGGTTTGAACCGTTGTGGTTAATGGAGCCTTTCATTTTGAAGGTTAATGTCCAATACGATCTCTACCTTACATTCTGAAGGGTTATGCCTACTTCAATCCAGAATCTAAAGGGCCAAGCCTTATTCAATCTAAACCTACATTGGGAATTCGGAAGGGTCATGTTCAATACAACCCCACATTCTGAAGCCAGTCCTACACTCTGAAGTTTCATACCTAATACAACACAAACCTGCATTCTGAAAGTTGATGTTTAATACAATCCAACTTCACAGTCTAAAGGGTCAGCCTATTTCAATCAAAACCTATATTCTGAAGGGTCAAACCAAATACAATACAACACTACAATCGGAAGGGCCATGCCCAATAAAATACAACCCTACGTTCTAAAGGGAAATACCTAATACAAGCTTAATACAATATTTGTTTGTTTGTTTGTTTGTTTGCTTAACGCCCAGCCGACCACGAAGGGCCATATCAGGGCGGTGCTGCTCTGACATATAACGTGCGCCACACACAAGACAGAAGTCGCAGCACAGGCTTCATGTCTCACCCAGTCACATTATTCTGACACCGGACCAACCAGTCCTAGCACTAACCCCATAATGCCAGACGCCAGGCGGAGCAGCCACTAGATTGCCAATTTTAAAGTCTTAGGTATGACCCGGCCGGGGTTCGAACCCACGACCTCCCGATCACGGGTCGGACGCCTTACCACTAGGCCAACCGTGCCGGTCTTAATACAATATAACTATGCATTGCCAAATGGACCGCAACACGGTGGCCTAGTGGTAAGGCGTCCGCCAAGTGAGCGGGAGGTCGTGGGTTCGAACCCTGGCCGGGTCATACCTACGACTTTAAAATTGGCAATCTAGTGGCTGCTCCGCCTGGCGTCTGGCATTATGGGGTTAGTGCTAGGACTGGTTGGTCCGGTGTCAGAATAATGTGACTGGGTGAGACATGAAGACTGTGCTGCGACTTCTGTCTTGTGTGTGGCGCACGTTATATGTCAACGCAGCACAGCCCTGATATGGCCCTTCGTGCTGGACTGGGCGTTAAGCAAACAAACAAACAAACAAACAAACAAATTGCCAAAGGGTCAGCCTAATCAGGACAGTCCAACCCTCCAATCCCGTCGCGATATAACCTTGAACGGTTGAAAACGACGTTAAACACCAAATAAAGAAAGAAAGAAAGACCCTCCAATCTGAAGGTTCATACCTAATACAATCCAATTATACAGTCAAAAGGGCCATTTCGAATACATTCTGAATGGTTATACCTGATACAATCCAATTCTACATTCAAAAGGGCCATGTCGAATTCATTCTGAAGGTTCATACCTAATTCTACATTCAAAAGGGCCATGTCGAATACATTCTGAAGTGTCATACCTAATACAATACAATTCTACATTCAAAACGGCCATGTCAAATACATTCTGAAGGGTTATACCTGATACAATCTAAAGCTACATTCAAAAGGGCCATGTCGAATACATTCTGAAGGGTTATACCTAATACAATCCAATTCTACATTCAAAAGGGCCATGTCGAATACATTCTGAAGGGTTATACCTGATCCAATTCTACATTCAAAAGGGCCATGTCGAATTCATTCTGAAGGGTTATACCTAATACAATCCAATTCTACATTCAAAAGGGCCATGTCGAATACATTCTGAAGGTTCATACCTAATACAATCCAATTCTACATTCAAAAGGGCCATGTCGAATACATTCTGAAGGGTTATACCTGATCCAATTCTACATTCAAAAGGGCCATGTCGAATTCATTCTGAAGGGTTATACCTAATACAATCCAATTCTACATTCAAAAGGGCCATGTCGAATACATTCTGAAGGTTCATACCTAATACAATCCAATTCTACATTCAAAAGGGCCATGTCGAATACATTCTGAAGGTTCATACCTAATACAATCCAATTCTACATTCAAAAGGGCCATGTCGAATACATTCTGAAGGGTTACACCTGATACAATCCAACCATCCCCTCTGAAAGCTGATGCCTAATACCACCCAACGCTATATTCCAGAGGGCTACCCTAATAAAATCCAATGCTATATTCCAGAGGGCTAGGCTAGCCTAATGCAATCCAATGCTATATTCCAGAGGGCTAGGCTAGCCTAATGCAATCCAATGCTATATTCCAGAGGGCTAGGCTAGCCTAATGCAATCCAATGCTACATTCCAGAGGGCTAGCCTAATGCAATCCAATGCTATATTCCAGAGGGCTAACCTAATGCAATCCAACGCTATATTCCAGAGGGCTAGGCTAGCCTAATGCAATCCAATGCTACATTCCAGAGGGCTAACCTAATACAATCCAATGCTACATTCCAGAGGGCTAGGCAAGCCTAATGCAATCCAATGCTATATTCCAGAGGGCTAGGCTAATGCAATTAAACGCTATATTCCAGAGGGCTAGCCTTATGCAAGCCAATGCTATATTCCAGAGGGCTAGCCTAATGCAATCCAATGCTTCATTCCAAAGGTTCATACCCAATGCAAACCAATCCAACCATGCATTCTGAAGGGTTATACCTACTTCAACACAACCCTACATTCAAGGGACATGACTCACCAAGTCCAACCCTATTCTGAAGGCGCGCCATTCTGAAGAGTCATGCCTTAAACATTCCACCTCTACATTCAGAAGGGTCTTGCCTCATACAATACAATCAAACATTCCCAAGGGTTTGGCCAAATACATTTACCCCGCCCCCCCCCCCCTTTTCTCTCTCCTCATACTCTGTGGAGAAAGGATGTGAAGTAACTTCTTTGGGAATTTGATTTTTGATTGTTTACCATTCCTGAATCGCAGCTGTAGGATACATAGTTAGCAATCTCGAGAGAAATTCAACACAAGTGATCTGTGCATGCAGTCTGAACATGGAGGAACAGCTCAAGTTCCTACTCCCATATAACTTTTCACAATCAAAGGCACGAGTATAAAAAAAAGACAAACGAAAAACAAACAAACAACAAACAAACAAACAAACGAACAGACAATGTAATAATAATTGATGAAATCAGTAAAGCAGAACGCAAGCTTTTCTTTATTCTTGATTTTGGTACGTGAGGATTCTGCTTGTCTTGGATTTTTCTTTTGAAAAAGGTACCGTTTAAGCATTTTTATCTCTATCTAAATCTGATATAACTTCAAGTTTGATGCGATTTTTTTTAGCAGGAGTAGGTGCATTCATAAAAAGTTGTTGAAGCTTCTGATTTCGATCGTTGATGTACCATCGGTTTTTTTTGTATGCACTACGCTCAAGACCCACTTACCTCCCCCCTTACCGGCACGGTTGACCTAGTGGTAAGGAGTCCGCCCCGTGATCGGGAGGTCGTGGGTTCGAACCCCGGCCGGGTCATACCTAAGACTTTAAAATTGGCAATCTAGTGGCTGCTCCGCCTGGCGTCTGGCATTATGGGGTTAGTGCTAGGACTGGTTGGTCCGGTGTCAGAATAATGTGACTGGGTGAGACATGAAGCCTGTGCTGCGACTTCTGTCTTGTGTGTGGCGCACGTTATATGTCAAAGCAGCACCGCCCTTCGTGGTCGGCTGGGCGTTTAGCAAACAAACAAACAAACAAACCTCCCCCCTTCTTTTTATGTTGTTTATCCCTTTCTTTCTTTCTTTCTTTCGTTCTTTCTTTTTACGTGGAGCGGGGAGCATTCCTCACAGAAGTACATTATTTTGATTTAACTCACACATTTAGTCTTTTTTTATATTTAGTCAAGTTTTGATTTTAAATTTTAGAGCGTGTCCATAAGCAGTTCTTAATGTTGTTACTGTTTAAAACGTGTAGACAAGAAAATTAATAAAAACACGCTTAAACCAGGGACAGAAAGAGAGAGAGAGAGAGTCTAGAGATGAAGAGAGAGAGAGAGAGAGAGAGAGAGAGACAGAGAGAGAGAGAGAGAGAGAGAGAGAGAGAGAGAGAGAGAGAGAGAGAGAGAGAGAGAGAGAGAGAGAGAGAGAGAGAGAGAGAGAGAGAGGGGGGGGGGACAATTGAGTTGTAGATTCAGAGTGATTTATGCATATGGAGCAAAACTTCAACTAAAATAGAAGATATCAACTCTAGCGAACTATGCGTTTTTATTTGGAAACTAATGGAAGAGTTACATTAATGTTTTTGTTATTGTTATTGTCGATTCCCCTGAGTATCTGGTTACTGTACTTATCATATTTTATGTTTACGTAGTACCTGCATATCGCATGAGTCTCGTTACTCTCCTAACTGCAAACAAAAACAAATAAAGACAATGGAAAATCATCCAATCAGGTCTTTAAAAAATATTTTAGGGGGAAATCTGTCTTTTTTTGCAAAAGAGAATATTTGTCCATTTTGATTTGATTTTTCTCCCCGCAAGCTGTGTTCATGATGGAACAGTCAATCAATAAACGGTGCTTTATGTCCCACAGGTACTTTGCCTATTAGGGACTACAGAATAGTATTCGATACCGAAAAAAGAGAAGAAAAAAAATGGAACAGTCGCTATTTTCCCAGTCTTTATATAAACGGGGTCCTCGGTAGCGCAGCTGCATGGTCCAAACAGAAGTGGGGGGAGGGTGTATGTCGAACTTCATAACTTGGCGAGCTTATAACCTCAAATGAAGCGTGAAAAGAAATGGTCTGTCACAGCCCCTCGGAGTCCTTTGATCTCGCTGATTTCCTCTGACTTTGCACCCCTTGTTGATATTTTTAACCCCTCCCCGACATGGCCCTCTCAGCCCTCCCAACTCAGCCACCTCTTCCTTGTCGCCTGTCTTTTCCCTTCTCCCCTACTCCTCCCTTCTTCTCTGTCGCCAAGAAGCATTACCAGGTACGACCATCTTTTCTTTTTTACTCTGTAATCCCCTCCCCCCTCCCCCTTTTTTTTTTTTACATTTAGTCAAGTTTTGACTAAATGTTTTAACATAGACGGAGGAATTGAGACGAGGGTGTTGTGTATGTGTGTGTGTGTGTGTGTGTGTGTGTGTGTGTGTGTGTGTGTGTGTATAGAGCGATTCAGAGAAAACTACTGTCTTCATGAAACTTGACATGAGAGATCCTGAGTATGGTATCTCCAGACGATGTTTTTATTTTTTTGATAAATGTCTATGATGACGTCATATCCGGCTTTTCGTGAAAGTTGAGACGGCACTGTCACGCTCTCATTTTTCAACCAAATTGGTTGAAATTTTGGTCAAGTAATCTTCGACGAAGCCCGGACTTTGGTATTGAATTTCAGCTTGAAGGCTTAAAAAATTAATTAATGAGTTTGCTATATTAAAGTTGTCATTGAAATCGATTTTTCACAAACAAATTTAAAATTGATTGCATCGTATTCTTCATCACATTCGGAAGCGAGAGGTTGCGTGTTCAGGCCTGGGTCGGGCCGCAATTTTCTCCCCCCTTTCCTAACCTAGGTGGTGGGTTCAAGTGCTAGTCTTTCGGATGAGACGAAAAACCGAGGTCCCTTCGTGTACACTACATTGGGGTGTGCACGTTAAAGATCCAACGACTGACAAAAGGGTCTTTCCTGGCAAAATTGTATAGGCATAGATAAAAATGTCCATCAAATACCCGTGGGACTTGGAATAAAGTTAAAAAAAATTCCATCTCACACGGCATTAAGTCTCAGGAAAACATGAATACACGCATGCAGGAAAAAAAAAATATGGGTAGCGCCGTATGTATGGCAGCTCGCTTTCCCCGGGGAGAAAGCAGCCCGAATTTCCATGAGGGTAACCTCACTGGACTGTAAATCTTATCCAATCCAATCCAATCCAATCCAATCTAAAAATATATACATATGTCATGTTTACTCTTAAAATGTGATTACAATTAACGAAAATAGATTAACTAATCTTACGATTAAAATGTAAGAAATCGATCCAAAAATGATTTCATCTTATTCTTTATCATTTCCTGATTCCAAAAACATATAGATATGATAGGTTGGATTCAAAACAAGCTCAGAAAGTTAACAAGAATACAGAAAAGCGCGCTTTCCTGCTTAGCACAATACGCTACCGCGTTAATCTGGCGTGTCAATATCACTACGTTTTGTACGTGGGAGGTGAGCGATTTCCTTCACGCGGGGATTGACGAAGCTGTTCTGTCTTGGTGAAAAAATACAATGCGTTCAGTTTCATCCCGTGACGGTTCGACAGCTTGACTAAATGTAGTAATTTCGCCTTACGCGACTTACTGTATTTTTTTTAAAAGGAAAATAGGTTCTTCCGGCGCAGATCTAACTCCCTTACCTCCAAAATCTCCCTCACCCAAACCTTTTCCCTTAGATAAAAGAAGAGAGAGAGAGAGAGGGGGGCGGAAGAAAGAGAGAGAGAGAGAGAGAGAGAGAGAGAGAGAGAGAGAGAGAGAGAGAGAGAGAGAGAGAGAGAGAGAGAGAGAGAGAGAGAGAGAGAGAGAGAGAGAGAGAGAGAGAGAGAGAGAGAGAGAGAGAGAGAGAGAGAGGGGTACGTTTTCTCTTCTTTAAAGAACTAGAAAGAAAATAGAGAGGGGTGTAACTTTTTTTCTTCTTTTTCTTTAAGTTACTTGTATGCTTGGGTTGCGCTGTTTAGGCAAAAGCACTACAATATTGCACCTGTTAACCCATACACGAACGCACTCCAGCAATGGGTGTACACCGGTTGACCCCCAAGTGTCATTGGAGCCGTCTCGCGGTTTGTGAGGGGGAAATCACTTTTTGAACTGTATCATTACGCCCCAGCCTTTTATCTTCTTTATGCCTCCTTTTAAGGCTGCGCTGCAAAGAAGTAAATCGGCCATTATTTTTCTCCCTTTCTTTCTCGGGAAGGGGGTGGCTGTGTCTTGAGGTTGGGGTGGATTTTTTTTCGCTGTGACTTTTCGAAATTCTGTGTGTGTGTGTGGTTTGTTTGAGTAAATGTGGATTGATGCATCGGTGGATAAATGAATTGCTTGATTAGTTTTGATTGAATTTTCATTGATGGATTGATTTGATTGGATGATAACTTTATTTTGATTCAATGCTTGATTGTTGATTTGTATTTGATTGATGCATTCATTGTTTGATTGAATAGCCAAAAGACTGAACGCATCAACTGGTTGCAGATTAACATTCTTCGATTGAATATATGAATAAATACATTTTTAAATTATTTGTCTGATATTTCATAAGTAATGATATGAAACATAATAAGCTCCTGCACACAACAGCGTGTGATTGTGTGAGTGTGTGTGTGTGTGTGTGTGTGTGTGTGTGTGTGTGTGTGTGTGTCTGTCTGTGTGTCTGTGTGTGTTTGTGTGTTAATGAGGACTTTCATAGATTATCCGTTTTCCTGGTGTTACACAATAGTTTCAATCAATGTCTAATGTCTTATGCAGTGGTTTGTTGTTGCCTTTTAAATGATTTTAAATGTCAAAGTATGTGCCTTGTTATTCAATACACTGATTGACAGTAATTAACTGGTGCATGTAAAACATTAATGGCCCGGTGATTGGCAAAATTACATTTAGGATAATGTACGTGTAACATTTTGTACTTGAAAGGATGATTAAAGTCATTTTAAAGTATAGATAATTCGTTCGTAGTCGAACACACGTAAAATATCTTTAAATATTGTCTCTTGCAAGTCTCAAATGGCAATTCAGACAGACAGACAGACAAAGCCAGAGACAAACAGAGGCATCTTCCCTTGTGGATAACAACAGACACCAACAAGGTGACAGGAAAGGGAGACAAACTTACGACCGGAAACAGAAAGGACTGTAGGGAAGACTAGCGAATACAAATGGCGGCGCATCTGCAAAGTTAAGACGGGATTACGGTGATCATAAAAACAGAGCGGGGTAAATGACATACATACAGCTATACAAGAGACTCACCGATACGGCAATTCTCCGCAAGCAAAATGGAGTCAGTCTTGTTTTGTTATTGATAGCTTTGTTGTGACCATTATGACTTGGGATGTTTTGTTGTGCGTACAGTGGAAATTCTTTTGGAAGACATCATACAATCTGAGAAATTCAGGACAATTCTGCAAAAACAGTCACTGTTGTCAAAATAATGTGTATTCGCATTCCAAGACTGTTTTCAATAGTTTACATCTGTTTTACAATGTGCTTTCACCAATTCTTCCGTAAACTTTAGAAATTCAGCTTGAAGTGGAGGTCAGTGAGCTCAGTTAAAGGCACAGTGCAGCTCACAGCCTTCGTTTTGCGTTTTTGTTGCAGCTGAGTGCATTTACAGTTCAAGAATCCTCCTATGGTAGTAAAACAAACCCAAAACTACCCAACGACGACATCTGTGAAGCTCGACAGTTTCTTGTTCACGCGAGTGCATAAATTAACCTAGTTATTAGGTGGTGTTTGGTCGGAGTTCGATTCAACTGAGTGATTCCGGCCTCCATTTTGTTTTACACAAACTCATGATGACGTCTGACATAGTTTGCTAGTGACGTGTCTTTTTGTGCATGATGTGGTGATCTACCTGATCTAAATTTAGATCCAGAAATAGGCCAAGACCAGCCGGGTCCGAGTACGAAATTAATTCGTAAAAAAATCGCAGTTCTTGACTCTTTGGGTGCAAGTCAATGAAACTTGGTAGTTCTTCTAACGGATAGCTGCCTGAGCTATGACTAAAAGCCCCAGGGGCTCCGTGCACCTGGATTTGACAAGTTCAGTACCTTTAAGTTTGTTTACATTTTGCTCCAACTTTAACCCCGCATTTCTCCAATTAGAGGCTTCTGTCACAATGTCCAAAGTCACCGAAAAGGCCACACATTGGGGGTTCCACTGTATTACGAACCAGACTGTAGTAAATCTGAACTGACCATAGTGACCCGGTCTTATGAACTGGTTCACCCGGGGAGTCCTTTCAGCCACACTTCAAGGTAACGTGGCGGGGGGGGGGGGGGGGGTTGGTGTATACAGGTACCCTGCATTGTTAGACACTGACAATTGTCATATTCGTTAGTCAGTTGACGGGCACGCCTATTGAGACCATGTCTTTTGCTGTCGATGAGGTACATGCGTGAAGGAGCGTGAGAGTGCGAGAGCAAGTGGGAGGAGCAAACTGAGGGGACGGGGGAAAGAGTATGTGGGAGGGAGGGGGGGGTGATGTGAGGGGGTGGAAAAAGGGCGATGGTTGTTGTTGTTTTTGTTGTTGTTGTTGTTTTTGCGCGTGTGTGTGTGTGTGTGTGTGTGTGTGTGTGTGTGTGTGTGTGTGTATATATATATATGTGTGTGTGTGTGTATGTTTGTGTTTGTGTGTGTGTGTGTGTGTGTGTGTGTGCATGGGTGTGAAACAAAACCTCCATGATGGGGCAAAATGTCACCAGAAAAATGAGGCGAAGTGGGGCGAAAATAGGGCAAAGTGACTCTGGGGCGATATAGCTTGGGGCGAAAGGGAATTGGGGCGGAAGGGAAATGGGACAAAAGGGATGGCTGCCCTTGGACTCATCCAACAAATCAACATCCTGGCCGCTTTTTGTGCAGAGTGGGAATATTTTGATGAATTGACATCGCCGATTGACACTAGCACTAGTAGTGGCTTTAAGAATGTTCATTTATATACAGGGTGACGCCCAAAACAATGCCACCAACTAATATGCTAATAACTCCTTAATTTGTGCACCGAATTACTTCATATTTGCTGTACATTGCCCTCAGATATGGGATAATACATTCACAACATCTCAAGGTTGTATGTTAAAATTAATGGTCTGACTTTTGTGTTCTTTAGAAAATGTATTCCAGATTCGGGAATTGACTCAAAAGTACGAGGTTTGGCACTGAGTGGTGGCCATACTAACCCGATTTTAGCCCCCCGAAATGTTTACCTCTTGGTTTTTCTGAAGCGCATTGCATACAAAAAGCATCCTCGGACAATATATGAGTTTAATAAGCAATTACAGGGAGTGTTGCTAGTGCTCAGTGTCAAACCTCCTACTGTTGAGGAAATCTCCGAATTTGAATTTATAATTTTTAAAGCGTAAAAATTAAACGACTGGAACCACATACACTCTTCAAAAAAAGTTAAGGATCGGTTGAAAAAACGGATCTAATTATAAAAAATTGCCCAAAAATTAAACATCGACATAATAATTAAAAGATTAATGTGTTTGAATTAACAAATGAACAATGAGTCTTGACCTAGAATTTTGTTTGGCAGGCAGAGTTATTTCCCTTTGTGGGACTTCTCAAAAGCTTCTGCATTTTGGAAGAAAAAGGTTTTTGTTTTTTTATAGCTCCATGAAATTTGCGGAACGCATGCCAGGGCAAAAGGTTGTGATGCACGTGCTACAACAGGGTCCTGGCTATGAACATCGCTCACCAGCTTGTGTTTAAAGGTTGACACGCTGACACAATTATGCACAGTAGCAACATGCCCCCACGAAGAAAACTGAGCGATTTGGATAGAGGAAGGGCAATAGGATGGCTATAAGACGGGTTGCTGCCAGGCAAGTGGCCCAGAGGCTTGCAGTGGCTCCCTCTGTCATCATCTGACTAAAACAGAGATTCCACGCAACTGGAAGAGTGCAGGAGCGACAACGTTCTGGTCGGCCCAGAGTCACCACACAAAGAGAGGATCGCTTCATTCAGAGGCAGGCCATGCAACAAAGAATGGCTACGGCAAACAACATTAGGCAACGCCTACAAGCTACCACCAACACTGTTGTTAGTGGTCAGACGATCCGAAACCGCTTACACAACTTTGGCTTGCGTGCAAGGCGTCCAGTCCGAGGAACAACCCTGACTGCTAATCACCGAGCAGCTCGCCGAGCCTGGTGCACTCAACATGTGAGGTGGCAACGTCAGCAGTGGGTTCAGGTGTTTACAGACGAGTCCTGCTTTTGCTTGGAAACTGCTGATGGTCGCATCCGAGTGTGGAGGCGTCGCGGAGAGCGCTTCACAGAAGGCGCTGTTCTGGAACGACAGCGTTTTGGCGGAGGCTCTGTGATGGTCCGGGGAGGGATCAGCACACGTCTAAGGACACCTCTGTACCATGTAGTGGACAACTTGACCGGTGTCCGCTACCAGAATGAGATCCTGCAACCCCTGGTCGTTCCAGCCCTCCAAGCGATCGGCCCTCGTGCGATTCTTCAGGATGACAACGCACCTCCCCATCGCTCTGCAGCTGTAAACACCTTCATCCAGCAGGCCAGGGTCAACAGGATGCTGTGGCCAGCCAACAGCCCGGACCTGAACCCCATAGAGCACATGTGGGACGAGCTTTGTCGTCGGGTACAGCAACATCACCCTCCTCCTGCCAATCTGGGTCAACTGCTGCAATGGCTCCAGCAGGAGTGGAATGGAGTTCCCAGAGCATTCATATGCAACCTGATCCACTTCATGCGCCAACGATGAGTTGAATGCCTGGCACACAACGGAGGGCACACGCGTTATTGACACTGATTCACATTGTTGTGAATTCCATTTTCGAGGGTTGTCACGTTTGACACACTCTAGCTAAATTGTCGCTGCCGCGTTCGATCTTTGCTTTGTTTGTCATTACTCCTTGGTTGTTCAATTATATAATTTTAATAAATTGAAAGAATTCGGTCTTGTCCGTTTTGTGTGGCGTGCTTGTAAAAAAGTGATCCTTAACTTTTTTTGAAGAGTGTACTTGAAACTTCATGAAATTATCATCCTACATCTCAAGCTAATGTACGCCAAATATGAAGTAATTCGCTGAACACATATGGGAGTTATTAGCATATTAGAGGGTGACATTTTTGGAGAAGCACCCTATACAAAAACAACAACAAGTCGCGTAAGGCGAAATTACTACATTCAGTCAAGCTGTCGAACTCACGGAATGAAACTGAACGCACTGTAGTTTTTCACCAAGACAGAACAGCTTCGTCAATCCCCGCGAGAAGGAAATCGCTCACCTTCCACGTGCAAAACGCAGTGAAATTAACACGCCAGAATAGCGCGGTAGCGTATTGTGCAAAGCAGAAAAGCGCGCTTTTCTGTATTCTTGTTAACTTTCGGAGCTTGTTTAAAATACAACCTATCATATCTATATGTTTTTGGAATCAGGAAATGATAAAAAATAAGATGAAATCATTTTTGGATCGATTTCTTACATTTTATTCGTAAGACTAATTAATCTATTTTCGTTAATTGTGATCACATTTTAAGAGTAAACATGACATATGTATATATTTTTAGATTCAGAATATGATGAAGAATACGATGCAATCAGTTTCAAATCTGTTTGCGAAAAATCGATTTTAATGACAACTTTATTGAGCAAACTCATTAATTAATTTGTAAGCCTTCAAGCTGAAATGCAATACCAAAGTCCGGGCTTTGTCGAAGATTACTTGACCAAAATTTCAACCAATTTGGTTGAAAAATGAGAGCGTGACAGTGCCGCCTCAACTTTCACGAAAAGCCGGATATGACGTCATCAAAGCTATTTATCAAAAAAATGAAAACATCGTCTGGAGATACCATACTCAGGATCTCTCATGTCAAGTTTCACCAAGATCGGTCCAGAACTTTTCTCTGAATCGCTCTACACACACACACAGACACACACAGACACAGACAAACACACACACACACACACACACACACACACACACACACACACACACACACACACACACACACACACACACACACACACACACACACACGCACATACACCACGACCCTCGTCTCGATTCCCCCCTCTACGTTAAAACATTTAGTCAAAACTTGACTAAATGTAACAACAACAACAACAACAACAACAACAACAACAACAACAACAACAACAATAACAACAACAACAACAACAAAACGGAGATGGTGAGCCTGTGTCTTTAACTTTCTACTTTCGATAGTTTGTACACTTCCGAACCCATGCACGTTAAAGTGGGCAAAATAATCCATCACCATCATGCATATAAACCACTGGTGTCTGTCAAAAACCAAACCAGTCTGAGCGCTGACGTCGCCCATCATATGACGTGACGTGATATACTGCTTAATGACGTAATCAATAAGCAGTCACTTGGCCTGACGCGCCCAGACAGGGTCTACACGCCGACGCTATGATTGTCAATTATATTCCATTGTTGTTGATGGGTAAAATGATAGATGTGAATGAAATTGATATAGAGATTGCCCTCCGGCAAAACAAGGGCGGACAAAAAGAGTGACACTCTGAGCTTTGACTGCATGTATTATCATGACATGATCATATATTAGTGGAAGGTCTCCTAATATGGACCACTTTTTGTTTCATGCTGATAACTAGCATGTTTTCTTGTGAAGAAGTTTCATTTTGTGTTTGGTAGTCCTTCTCTCTTAGGTTAACCGTCAGGCCTAATTAGAGTGAAATAGCTTTGATAGACATTCAGCAAAAATTAAATACAGAAAAAATATCACAAATGGACCATATTAGGCGCCCAGGCTCCTAATATGGACCAGTGAAGCGGCCTTCACGAATCACCGTAAAGAGCTCCTATACTTCAAAATAACATGATACAACTTAGTGTGCAAGTCAGACTAATTAAAATATCTGTTTATCTGTTTCGGGTTGATGAGAGCATTATTTGAAGCACACCAGGAAACTAAAGAAGCTTATCAAAAACAGAGTGAAAATGAGTGAAATTATCAAATTCCACAAAAAGAAGACTATTTGTTATATTTTTTTTTTAAATCTTGAGGGCTAGTTATAGATTATTTTCAGCAAGCTTCTTAATGAATTAATGAAAATAGCTTTTAGCTTTTAATTTCTTCGATTTGTTGAAGGTGGTCCATATTAGGGGACTCGCACATACTTTGAGATTTTGCTATTATTTTTTGTTTGCAGTAGAAACTCGGGGTCAAAACTGCTAACATGTAACAAATATAGTCTTAGCTGTCATATATAGCAATTTTTGTGTGATAAAAGCTTTGGCTGTGGACAGAAACGAGTCCGTTTTAGGCAGCAAATTTAGAGTGGACGCTGCCAAAAGTGAAAACAAGTCGCGTAAGGCGAAATAACAACATTTAGTCAAGCTGTCGGACTCACAGAATGAAACTGAACGCACTGCATTTTTTCACCAAGACCGCATACTCGTAGTTTCGTCAGTCCACCGCTCGTGGCAAAGGCAGTGAAATCGACAAGCCAGAATAGTGCGGTAATGGTCGCGCTGAGCAGGATAACACGCTTTTGTGTATCTCTATTCTTTTTAGCGTACCGAGTTTGTTATTAATCGAAACATATCATATCTATATGTTTTTGGAATCAGAGACCGACAAGGAATAAGATGAAATTGTTTCTAAATCAATTTCGGACAAATAATTGTAATCATAATTTTTATATGTTTAATTTTCAGAGCTTGTATGTATAATTATGTATATGTTTTTGGAATCAGAAAATGACGAAGAATAAGATGAACATGTTTTTGGATCGTTTAAAAACAAAATTAATGACAAGTTTCCGATTTTTAATGACCAAATTCATTAATTATTTTTTAAGCCACCAACCTGAAATGCAATACCGAAGTCCGACCTTCGTCGAAGATTGCTTTGCCAAAATTTCAATCAATTTGATTGAAAAATGAGGGTGTGACAGTGCCGCCTCAACTTTTACAAAAAGCCGGATATGACGTCATCAAAGGTATTTATCGAAAAAATAAAAAAAATATCCGGGGATATCATTCCCAGGAACTCTCATGTCAAATTTCATAAAGATCGGTCCAGTAGTTTAGTCTGAATCGCTCTACACACACACACACACACACACACACACACACACACACACACACACACACACACACACACCACGACCCTCGTCTCGATTCCCCCTCTATGTTAAAACATTTAGTCAAAACTTGACTAAATGTAAAAAGAGAAAAAGCCTAACGGTTTTGAGGTTTGTGTTTCTGCAACTGTTTTGACATGTGCAAGTTATCCAGAGAAGGTCAATACAGCGAATGAAATTGTTTTAGCGCTCTAGCGCCGTTAGTTTGTCAGAACAGGAGGTGGTCCATATTAGGAGCCGGTCCATATTAGGAGCCCTTCCCCTATAATGATTGCTCCTTTGACGTCTACGATCTAGCGAGTGCGGTGCATACTGAGTTGACATGCAAACTCCATACATTTGTACTGAAAATGGATTTCGCGTAAATATTTTGATGTGCTTGTTTTTGTTGTTGTTTGTTTTCAGTTTGTTTGTTTGTTTGTAAGTTTGTTTTTGTTGTTGAAGGTACTTTTTTTCTTGCATTTTGTTGACAGTCAAAAGTTTTGAAAATTGGCACTTGCGTGAATTCAGTGTATACACTGGGACATTCTGGCCATTACTTGCCATTACTTGCCATTACTTGCCATGAGCAGACTCTCTTTATCCGAAATGACAAATAATGCTCTAACCAGAAGTGCTCGAATTGTTTGTCTAAAGTAACCAAAGCTGGGTGTACTTGTAGGTTCTCGAGATAAGAGTAGTCCTAATTCCTTGCCGAGTAAACCATCATGCCCCAGCGCCACAGATCTGTCCAGAGAAAATGTCAGTTTTGGTTTAAACACAATTTTATTCAAAATACATGACATGAACCAATTGACAAAAATGCAGCTAGGACACGAACTCAAGCAGATGCTTATTTGACGTGACCATAACAATGCTAAGTTACACAAGTTTTCATGATGGTGGACAACACAGTTATTAACCAGAAGAACAAAATGTAGGAGGGGGGTATGGGGAACTTAATCAAAACAAGAGGATCTACAGAGAAACAAAATAAAAGAAATAAAAATAGAAATAAAAATAATGTAAAACAATTAAAATAAAATTTAAGTTGTACGCCCTCACGGCGAAGCTATTAGGGGCATGTTACACGGAAAAACCCGGCTTTGTATAAATAATAAAAAATAAAAATACAGGGGGTGTAGACATCTGGCTGCCGTCTGCTAGAGGAGACCTGGAATGGGCTAGGGACCGGGTTGGGTCGTCTTGGGTCAGTGCTGAAATGGTTACTTCATGGGCTGTTGGCCGAACGGACACCGGGGCTTCATATTTTTGCATGCATGTATTCGTGTTTCCAAGGCCTGAGGCTTTCGCTGTGACCCTGGGATCTTTATCGTGCGCATGCGTGCACACGGGGGTGTTCGGAAACCGAGGAGAGTCTGCACAAAGTTGACTCTGGGACACACATACCGCGCCGAACTTGGGGGTTGAACCCACGCTGATAGTAACAACCGGTTTTAAAGCCAGCGCCTCTACCGACAGGGCAAGCTCCCCACCCAATAAGTTGGGGTCAAGAAGTTCCATGGAAGGCGGGGGGTACCGATTTGTCCAAGTGTTTAGGCCTAAAAAAAAAATAGGTGTGGTTACGGTAACCCGACCTACCCTATTTCTAGGGGCCGACCCTATAACTTTTTATTACATTTGTCAAAAAACAACAACAACAAAACAAGAAAACGAGTGCAGAAAACGCAATGAAAGCGAAAGCGCTCGAGTCGCACACTTATTTCCCTGTCAAGTAGGTTTAATTTGTACACATTAGAAAAAAAAGTTAAAAAAAAAAAGTGATTGCCTACCTTCCTACCCTATTTTTGGCTCACGTAAGTGTAGCCTATGCGATGATAAACTTTGTCTGTCTGTGCGTGCGTGCATGCGTGCGTGTGTGTGTGTGTGTGTGTGTGTGTGATAGAAACTTTAACATTTCCGAGTCTATGGATAAAGCTCGCATAAGAAGATTACGTCTAGGTCAAAAGTGTTTGACGTGTGTGATAGAAACTATTTGAAGACGTCACATTATGACGTAAGAGGGTTAGACGTCACGCAAAGGAATTACTGAAAGTCTCGGTCATTGTTATTGTGAGCGGGCCGAGACTAGTTGGCAGATCCAGGGTCTCGCTTTCTTGCACAGTAGGGACATCCAGATTCAACCTTCGTCAGACGAACATTCGTCGGTGGTGGGGATTTCCTCTCTATTTTTAACTTTGTGCCTCAATGCGCATGCGCTTGGTTTTTGGCGCTCACCACTGCTTGCCGAAGATCGGGATCTGCGTGGTGAAAAAGGCATGTTTGACGAACCTCAATCAGCAATCTTCGTGAGTACTTTTAGTCCTTTTCATAATGTTAAAAATATGTTTTATGTGCGCAGTGTTAAAGTTTAATATCTTTACGACGCTTCTGTGGACTGTGCATCTGTAAACTGTTCATTTTGGAGGCGTAGTGCATGAACACGGATACCCACACAAAACTCAGAACTTGAGTCGACGGGCGACATATCCTGCCAATTATCTCCCTTGATCTCTCTTGCACAAGACACTTGTTTCCACTAGACCTATTTGTTTTAGAGTTGGGAGATTTTACAGGAATGAATCTAAAAATCGAAAAAAATTCAGTGTTGCTTGTGTACCCAGCATATTCAGATGTCTGGAATATTCCGATAAAAAAGACTCGTCATATATAACACTACTCGTCATCACTGTTTCGAAAAACAGACGAACGCACGAAGAACTTCGCGTAGATCTGGACCGAAATTAGAAAGTGGTGACCGTGACGGGATGTGACGTCACCACTTCAACAAACTCGCGAACATCGGAACTCACGAACTTTTGACGAAGGCAAATCTGGATGTCTCTACTGTGTGTGTGTGTGTGTGTGTGTGTGTGTGTGTGTGTGTGTGTGTGTGTGTATGTGTATGTGTGACGGAGTGATTGAGTTTGTGTTACTGTTTGTCGATTTCTTACGTGAGCCTTGAAGGCTTCGCCTCTTGTTTTTGGCTATGTTACCGTAACCACACCTATTTTTTTTTTTGGCCTTAGTACACTCTTTGACTGCAATGTATGTTCCTTATAATTATGGTCAAACGCGTCTTTTTTTAATGTCCATATAAGGTAAAAGGTGGTATAAAGCTGTGGAAAAACCCAGGAAACCATTGTGTAAATATCTGAGCATGCGCTTTGAAGAGCTAAAACGTTGTGTAAATATCTGAGCATGCGCACTCGTGGTGAAAACTAGTCAAAATTCACTGTACGTCTAATTTTAGCTGCGCACGAATCTTCCAACGCTTGGCTTGGAAACAACAATGGCGCTCCAAGGAAAAGGAGATTTTTCACCGGTTCGAAACAAAATCTCCAGTCCAGTAACATTGGAATAATTTCATACCACCTATATTTATCATCATGGATCTGGAAAGGATATTGCTTAAATTGCGTCCACTTACAACTATAATGCACCTGAGAAATGAAACCTTGAACGCTGTGACATTTCTGTTGGCTGCAGAGTGTTTCTGCTTGTGAGATCTAAAAGCGACAAGCAATAATGATTGTGAACGTTAAAGAATGAACGATAACGACAATTCCTACAACAGGCACTTACTTTCTGTAGCCTTATGAGTACGTGCTGCAAGAACATTTCTTTTTATTTTACGCCAGGCCACCGTAAACGATCTCTAGAACTTTGTGAACGACAGCACACTGAAATGTCGCGCGACACACATTTGCCAGCAGACTGACTTTGGAACTCGTGACGTCAAATGTTCGAAACAAATTGCAACATTTGTTTCCAAAATACGTCATGTTTGGCCAATGTTTTGATTCTCCAGAGTATTGCAGTCTTGCAAGAGTAAAATAAATCCTCTTGTTTGTTTTGTTCTCCACAGTGTTTCAGTATGAACTCAATATAAGGTGAGAGCACAGCTGACAACAGAAGCTGACAAATATGACATCAAACGATCGGACTACTTTCAAGCTCGGATGTTCGAAACACATCCATTGACCACAGACTTCCGGATTAGGCGTCGGGGCCCTGTATGGGATGTAAACAGACGCAGTGATGTGTCTAAAAAAACCATAACAACACGCGTCTTACGGCATTAAAGTGTACTAAAGAAATTACACAATGTTCTATTGTAACTCACGTTGGGAATCCCTCGCGACTTTCTTTGTTTAGTGGGGCACTGAGGTGGTCGAGGCTAAGTCGCGAGGGATTCCCAACGTGAGTTATAAATAGAACATTGTGTAATCTCTATTTACCTAGGTGAAGAGCATCTTTCAATCTGAACACATTCCAGACAACAACAGTCTGACTGCGTTCAGATTGAGAACTGTTCACTAACATGTGAAACAAATTGGCATATCGCCACAGGTGCCATTAACGCCTGATACTAATTGCATGGGCGATGTCTTTTTCAAGGAGCTCGCCGCACGAAGCTTTGGCATTCAATTTTTGGTAAAAAACCATCGCGCTGTCACATTTTTTAAGGGGCTTACTGTCCGTCAGGTCGAAGTGCCTATGTTGGACATGAGTTGGTTTATACGACTTTTTTGTTTGTTTGCTTAATGCCCTGCCGACCACGAAGCGCCATATCAGGGCGGTGCTGCTTTGACATATAACGTGCGCCACATACAAGACAGAAGTCGCAGCACAGGCTTCATGTCTCACTCAGTCAAATTATTCTGACATCGGACCAACCAGTCCTAGCACTAACCCCATAATGCCAGACGCCAGGCGGAGCAGCCACTAGATTGCCAATTTTAAAGTCTTAGGTATGACCCGGCCGGGGTTGAACCCACGACCTCCCGATCACGGGGCGGACGCCTTACCACTAGGCCAACCGTGCTGTCAACTTTGGGCTCTTTTATAGACAGCCTTACGAAACCAGACATCCACAACTCCACACCAACATCTCTGTTGAGATCTCCAGGAGTTGAAGCCTAGCCGCGCCGTTCTGGCTTAAGAACATACAGAAGAAGCTACATATTGCCTATACGTCATTATCGCCGTCGTCGTACTCATGGTAATCCTCCTCATCATCGTCATCGTCGACGACGACACTATCGTCCTCCGCCTCCCTAATAGTCAGGTCGTCATTTCCCGATTTTGACCTTAACCCCTCAAAAAATACCTCGGAGAATGTTTTGACTGTTTTGAACTCTGTGATGTCTGTAGATTACAGATCCGACGGATGACACTCTGTCATCCTTGGGCATTTTGATGTATTCAAGATGGCGGACAAGATGGATTCCAGACTGCAAAATAGTCGAAACTGCATGCTATAAACTAGCAGAACTGTATTTATTTATGTTTTCCGGGAGATAAAACGGGAGTTAATATGCATAACAACAGTTACATGATTAGCAGACACTATAACCCGAATGGCTGGTCTGTTGAGGGACCGTTAAAACTGGTTAACGGAGCAGGATGATATAGTTAGTTTTAGCATTATATTTTTTGAGTTACAGCTAATGGTTTAAGCTTATATGTGTTGTGGGCTTTGATTACTGTTGCACTTTGCTTGACCTTCATCGCATTTCAAGGTCATATGAATGTCAAATGTTCATTCAAATGATAAAGGATTATACTATTTTTGAAGATAAAATGACGAAATGTCTTCTTAAAACTTGCCATGAATAAAAACGTTCACCAACACTGAAGGTCACACGTTTTCAAGGTCAAACAATTTCAAGGTCATATATTTTAATGTCTGCAAAACCATCACTTAGCACGTGCATCACTACAAAGATCACTGTCAAGAAGACGAAGCTGAGATTGTATGGCAATGTAACAAGAACAGGCGGGCTCTCCAAGACCATCTTACAGGGTATGGTGCGCGGAAAGAGAAGATAGAGAAGACAAATGAACAGAGGGACAGATATCATTACAGAGTGGATTGGGAAATGTTTTGCAACTTCCCAAAAATTGCTCACAGCCGCCAGAGGTGGAGACAGCTTATGAAGCGCTCGTCGTTAAAGTGACCCTACCATCCTGGTGGGTTCCAGAATCAATGAGTGACTTGGTCGGTGAGCAAGCAGATAACAACTTAATCCTGGAAAAGTGGCTGTAATACCCAGAATAACTTAAAGTTATCTTGTGCTCTTTTTAAAAAAACGATCTAGTCAGGTGAGGAATGTATACATCAGACGAAAGGCCTTGTAAGGTGTCACAGCGCCAAGCGATTGACACCATATACACAGTGTTGTGTCAGTTAGTGACGCCCCGAGGAGGTGTATTAGGCGTCATGTCAAGAGGCTAAACCTGATGTACCATGTCTCATATACAAAAGACCTCTATCTCATAACGTAAAGGTCATGGCGACGAACCAGGGATACTGGTTAGTATGCACTTTACCTCGCCGATGACCACACATGATGATGTGTAGTTTACCACTCCAGATGACCAGGCGGGATGACCACGCTGGTTTACCACACAAGATGCCATGGTCATGCAGTGAGTTTCCAGTTTGAGGGCAGCCACCATCGATCCTTTTTTCAATTGCCGAAATGGTAGCGGATGACTATGCCTGATGACCAATAAATGACCACGCCCGATGATTACGCAGGATGTCATGTAGATTACCAGTACGGGTGACCGGTGAGAATTGCCAGTGCGGATGACCAGTGTGGATGACCTGTGCAGATGACCATGAAGGATGACCAGTGCAGATGACCAGTGCGGATTACCGGTGCGGATGTCCAGTGCAGATGATCATGAAACATGACCAGTGCGGATGACGAGTGCGGATGATTAGTGCGGATGACCAGTGCAGATTATCATGGACGATGACTAGTGCAGATGACCAGTACAGATGATCATGAAGGATGACCTGTGCGGATGACCAGTGCAGATGATCATGAAGGATGAATAGTGCGGATGACCGATGCGGATGATCACAAAAGGATGACCAGTGCGGATGACTGCAAATGATGACCAGTGTGGATGACCGATCCAGATGACCAGTGCTGGTGACCGGTGAAGGTGACTGTTGCACATACCCAGTGCGGATGACTACGATGGATGACCAGTGCGGATTTGTGCAATTTCCAAGGAGTAGACATCGACATAAGATGGCACACGCACATTGACCGACTGCGCAACCACAGCATGCTGTTGCACATGGTAAATTTCTCCACAGCCACACTTCAAAATTAGCATGACTTCAGTTGGTGTAGGTTCTACTCCAGGCGGTTTTCTGCCCATCCTACAACCACCCAGAGTCAACCGGATCAAGATTTGGAAGATCCCCGTAGAATTGCAATACAGCCCTTTTCAGATGGACGTTCAGCAATGGGCTGATGTGGGCGGTAGTTTTTGATTTATGTGGACTGGTGCTTGGAGGTTCTAGCTAGCCAGGTTTCATATCTCTCACGTGATATGTTGTTTGAGATTTTGCACCTGTAGCACTCGCTTACAAACTGCGACATTTGCTGAAAGACTTCACCGATTTTCACGCATGGATCTTCTGCAGAGAAATTAAGCACTCCTACGAACACACTGGTTAATGAACAGCTGTCACCAGATGGCATACGCTTCCATCTAAAATAGCTCTATCGTCTGGTAAACAATCAAATCGGAGAAAACTAGTCTCTCACGATGTTCTTTGATCATCGCCCGCCATTTTGTAAGATCAATTTACAAGTTTTATCTTCGACAGTGAAACCTGTGCTTTGGAACACCATACGCACTAATCACAAGTCCACGAATAACACAGGTTTCACATCTTCTCAGCCTGGATGTAATTCCATACAAACTCATGTGCAAATTGTTTCCATTTAGCAGAATGAAACACGTCAAATGCCTTTGTTTTTTGTCTTGGAAGAGGAGCTCAAGTACGGACACGGACAACACTACAGGCCATACTGTACGTGTCGTCATATTACTCATTACGTTTTCCCGACGTCATGAAGTTATGACGCCATTCTAGCCCTTTTTTCTATGGAATGCCTTTTGTGTCTAAACAAAAAAATCAACATTTGCTAATTTTTCTATAATTAATTTTGTCTCAATTTGCCCAAGGATTTAAAGATGTCATCCTGCGGATTTGTAAACTTCAGGAGTTAAACTACCCAAAACCATTAAAACATTTTCCGAGGTATTTTTCAAGGGGTTATTGCCCTGCCGTAAGGACTATAAGGTAAATCGACGTCGATGGAATTTGGCATAACTCGTTGTAGACAGCTCTTTGGCAGAAGGCCAAAACTGATTATTTGTATTTTGAAATAGTGTTTATAGTTGTACCTGGTATGGATAATAAGATTAAAGCATGTTAAATAATGTATTGTCAATCGTATTTGAGAGAATATTTCTCATGGAGAAAGATTTACTTAGTGTAAGGCGAAACACACATATTTGTTGGTTTAGCGTAACCCAATCGATCCTATTTTTTCCCGCTGACCCTAAAACTTTTTTCCATTTCTCAAAAAAAAACTAAACTTTTGGCACATTTTGCGAACCATACCGACACTAAGGGAATTAAAGTAACCTCCTTTAAAATCGACTGAATTTAAAAAAAATTAAAACATTAAAAACAAAGTCGACCTACCGACCCTATCTTTTTTGGTCACGTTATCCAAAACCAACATTAACAGCTATTGTGTTTTCAGCGCAGCAATAGGGTCCGATATTTAGACGAGACAAGTATAATGCCGACGAGTCGAAGACGAGTCGCATTATACTTGTTCTAGTCTAAATATTGGACCCTATTGCTACGCTGAAAATACATTAGCGATTATATAGCTGTTCTGACCTTGATTTGTTGTTCCAAACTTACAAAATGACAGTTTTTGCGTCGATGCGTTGATCTCAGGTTTTGATAGCAGACGCCGTTTCTTATGCGCATTAGTTTTGCGCAGGCGCCACACTGACTTTGGAAAAAAAACCTCGATTTGACAACACAGCTGTTAAACAGCTTTTTATTAGTTCATTCGTATACAACAAAAAGAAGTTTGAGTTTTTTAAATTTTGAACAAGACTACTTAATATGAAGAAGACCAAAACACAACATCAACGGAAAACTAGAAACAACTGAAGAACTAGGATGCAACAAGGGGAGGAGAAGAGAACAGCTAATCCGTACAACGCGAGCAGACGGCAGAGAAGTTTTCAGTTTGGGTGAATGGCATTTATACTTGTCTCGTCATGAAGCGAATTTTTCAACCTCAGTTATAAACGACTACATGAATGTTAGTGCCATGGGTTGTACATCAATACTTCAGAGGGGAAGTGGGGTATTTAGTGTGGAGTTACGAGATAAGAAAAGCCGAATGCGAAAGTTTGTGTTAGTCGGCAACTGAGCTCACACAGGCACACAAAAACGGCTGTTCCGTTTTACTACCCTGTTTGTTCTACATCTTTCGACTTTGGGCATTTTGTGGTGTTTAAGGACAGAAAATAATTGGTTTAGTCCTGTTTCATCGGGAAGTTAGCAGAAAAGGGTATGCTATCGACATTTGTAAAGCTGAAAAACATTCCCGAGAAGAATTTCAAGTTGTCAGTGTATGCTGTTGTCGATTGAAACACTCGTGTGGTACAGATGGGTAAACCGGAACCATGCGTCTTTGTTATTGCCAATATGCTTTTGGATATTGGCAAAAATGGCCGACTTCCGTAGCATTATGCTTTGATGATCGGAAGAGACCATCCAATCACAGCCCCCGAATTCCCCCACGTGTCCGTCAGAATAGCGATATTACCCGCTATTACGAGCTAGTCGTGTGACAGAGAGTTTTCTTGCACACGAGACTGTAGATGTTTCACGACGGCTTTAGCCGGAGTGAAACAGCAGCAGTCGAGTGTGCAAGAACACTCTCTGTCACACGACTAGCTTGTAATGGCGATTATGTCTCACAGCTTCAACAGAGGAGAGAACAAACACGTTTTGCGTACTCACGCTTGATAAACCTAAACACAGGAGCAGCCATTGTGGAGAGATCTACTTTTTGACGAAAGTGAACGAACAACTATGAATGACGTCTCGGTATATGTGAATGACGTCACAGTCATCGTCACAGTCTGTATCTTTTGAAGCATTCCATTCTTCATGACGTCTTTCTGTGTCTGCATCCGCGAAATGTTTGTTCTTTCCGGGGTCTTTGTCATCTATGTTCAGAACTCTGTCCTTCTAGTTTCAGACTAACAGGCCTCCTGAGCGAGCCACTTTCCAAGGGAAGCTAAACTCGCGTATGGAAACAGTACTGTAGTCTGGGATGCCGTTTTCAGTATTCTCAGCGTTGAAGAATTTGTAAAGAGAAGACACGACAACAGCAGGAGAAATAAAAGTCGTGTGTGCATTTTGGGGCTTTTGGAGGGACGATTTCGAGTTTGAATCCGTTCTTGCACATGCTCCAAAGCGTGTAACATACAATCTTGCACACGTTTGCTTTAGAGGTGGCAAAGAAGGAAAGCGTGTGACATTACAAGATGTTTGGTGGCTTGTTGACAGACCAGCTTTTTTGTTGGTCCAAGGGGACCATATCGTCTTTTGTTTCATCTTTATCGACCAAGGCCGAAGGCCGCGGTTGATAAATATGAGACAAAAGGCGATATGCTCCCCGAGGACCAACAACAAAATGCTGGTCTGACGACAAGCCACCAAACATCGTTTTTGTCATCATTTTGGTTGTGCAACAAAATGCACAATAACCCACAGGGAGACGAATTTTTAGAATCCAACTCCGGGCCACAAAGCATCGTCACAGTAGCTCGAGATAACACGTCAACCTTGTATGTGACGTCAAACGTAGCTTGTTGACGCTTTTCTTTCAGTCTGAAAATGTACAGAGCTGCGATCATACGTGTGAGTTCAGTAAGTGTTGAGCATATTTCTTTTCTTTTTAAGTGTTTATGACTTTTCGTTGTGGATTTTGCGATTACAGAGATAAGTTGCAAATTGACCATGAGTCGCCGCGGTAATTATCAACATTGATTGGGTCTTTGAGAGTGAATGCTTACAATCGTTGTCCTCGGAAACACAAATCCAAAGCCGCGATGGTTCCACACATCAAACAATCAGCCTGATTGGCTTTTACTTTGACAATCCACGTTTCACCTGAAAGCTCAAACCCATTCACCACCTCGATTTATTGCATGGGGATCATGAGATTTATTTCCCAGGTGTTTGTGAATGAAAACTCGTGAAAATGATGACAACTTTTTTTGTTTGGCCTAAAGCACAAAAACATCAAAATCACCAAACATCGAGGTACGCCAACATTCCGTGACGACGTCGAAATGCAGAAACTACAAAATCATCAACAAGGAATTAGGGGAAGGGCTCCTAATATGGACCACCACCAACTAACGGCGCTAGAGCGCTCAAAAAAGTTTTATTCGCTGTATTCACCCTCTTTGGATAACTTGCACATGTCAAAACAGTTGCAGAAACACAAATCTCAAAACCGTTAGGCTTTTTCTCTTTTTTCACTTTTGGCAGCGTTCACTCTAAATTTGCCGCCTAAAACGGACTCGTTTCTGTCTACAGCCAAAGCTTTTATCAAACAGAAATGGCTATATATGACAGCTAAAACCGTATTTGTTACATTTTAGCAGTGTTGACCCCGAGTTTCTACTGCAAACAAAAAATAATAGCAAAATCTCAAAGTATGTGCGAGTCCCCTAATATGGACCACCTTCAACAAATCGAAGAAAATAAAAGCTAAAGGCTATTTTCATTAATTCATTAAGAAGCTTGCTGGTAATAACCTATAACTAGCCCTCAAGATTTAAAAAAAATGCAACGAAAAGTCTTCTTTTCGTGGAAGTTGATAATTTCACTTATTTTCACTCTGTTTTTGATAAGCTTCTTTAGTTTCCTGGTGTGCTTCAAATAATGCTCTCATCAACTCGAAACAGATAAATCTAGAGCATATTTTAATTAGGCTGACTTGTACACTAAGTTGTATCATGTTATTTTGAAATATAGGGGGCTTTTTACAGTGATTCGTGAAGGCCGCTTCACTGGTCCATATTAGGCGCCCAGGATCCTAATATGGATCCTTTGTGATTTTTTCTGTATTTAATTTTTGCTGAATGTGTATCAAAGCTATTTTACTCTAATTAGGCATAACGGTTCACCTAAGAAAGAAGGACTACCAAACACAAAATGAAACTTCTTTGCACGAAAACAAGCTAGTTATCAGCAATAAACAACAAGTCGCGTAAGGCGAAATTACTACATTTAGTCAAGCTGTGGAACTCACAGAATGAAACTGAACGTAGTCCGCCGCTAGTGCAAAAGGCAGTGAAAGTGACGAGCCTGTTTGGCGCGGTAGCGATTGCGCTGTGCTTCATAGCACGCTTTACTGTACCTCTCTTCGTTTTAACTTTCTGAGCGTGTTTTTAATCCAAACATATCATATCTATATGTTTTTGGAATCAGGAACCGACAAGGAATAAGATGAAAAAGTTTTTAAAACGATTTCGGAAATTTAATTTTGATCATAATTTTTATATTTTTAATTTTCAGAGCTTGTTTTTAATCCAAATATAACATATGTATATGTTTTTGGAATCAGAAAATGACGAAGAATAAGATGAAACTGTTTTTGGATCGTTTAATAAAAAAATAATTTTAATTACAAGTTTCCGATTTTTAATGACCAAACTCACTCATTAGTTTTTAAGCCACCAAGCTGAAATGCAATACCAAACCCCGGCCTTCGTCGAAGATTGCTTTGCCAAAATTTCAATCAATTCAATGGAAAAATGAGTGTGTGACAGTGCCGCCTCAACTTTTACAAAAAGCCGGATATGACGTCATCAAAGGTATTTATCGAAAAAATGAAAAAAACGTCCGGGGATATCATACCCAGGAACTCTCATGTCAAATTTCATAAAGATCGGCCCAGTAGTTTAGTCTGAATCGCTCTACACACACACACAGACAGACAGACAGACAGACAGACACACACACACACACACACACACATACACCACGACCCTCGTCTCGATTCCCCCCTCTATGTTAAAACATTTAGTCAAAACTTGACTAAATGTAAAAAGTGGTCCATATTAGGGGCCCTTCCCCTACGCATCTGAACCCATATGCGTCCTTTCCTATAAGTAGGCTATTTTCATCTTATACCGGTGTTCTTCTCATGTTGCAAGTCTTCGTGCTCATACCCCCCCCCCCCCCCCCCTCCAATGCCCTCTTTCTCTCACTTTCCGGTCATACTAATTCCTTATGGGCAGAATATACCTGCGCAGTTTCAGCGGCACAGACGACGCACGGCCTATTATTTATGCCGCGATAGGATTTTGACGAGTCCTTTCATGCAACGAGTAGCGGGCTGGGATAAGCTGCAGTGCGTCGTCGGTCCTGCTGAAGTTACATATGTGAGCGGAGCCCCTTAGCATTGTACAAAGAGTATCCCTCTGCTCCTTATCAATATGTCCATCTTAATTTAGTTCCCTTTCTTTGTTCTTACTCGCAAGTCGTTAGAAAGTGTGATTTCAACTTACGTCTATGGTCCTCCGCAAGCCCTTCCGCAAGCCAGCTAGCCAACACCCTCTCTCTCTCTCTTTCTCTTTCTCTCTATCTGTCTCACTCTCTCCCTCCCCCCCTCTCTCTCTCTCTCTCTCCCTGTCTCTCTCTTTCTCTCTATCTGTCTCACTCTCTCTCTATGTCTGTCTCTCTCTTTCTCTCTCTCCTTATCTCTCTTTCTCTGTCTCTCTGTGTCTCTCTCTCTGTCTCACTCTCTCTCTCTATGTCTGTCTCTCTCTTTCTCTCTCTCCTTATCTCTCTTTCTCTGTCTCTCTGTGTGTCTCTCTCTCTCTGTCTCTCTCTCTCTCTGTGTCTCTCTCTCCGTCCCTCTCTGTCTCTCTGTCTCTCTCTGTCTTTCCCTCTTTCTCTCTCTCTCCCTCTCTCTCTCCCTCTCTCACTCTCTCTCTTACTCCATCTCTCACTCCCTCTCTCTCTGTCTCTCTCTTTCCCTCTCTCTCTCTATCCATCTAACTCTCTCACTCTCGCTCTCTCTCGCTCTCTCGCTCTCTCTCTCTGTCTCTCTCTCGCTCTGTCTCTCTCTCGCTCTCTCTCTCGCTCTCTCTCTCGCTCTCTCTCTCTCTCTCTCTCCACAATTATTTCTTCTCTATACAGAAAGTTGGGCATCCCTCCCCCCCCCCCCCCCCCCCCCCCCTCATCAGAATATTCATCTTATTCCATTTTCCCTGTGTTCTTCTCTTATTGCATGTCGTGAGTGGTTTGAAGTGATGGGGCACACCCAGGTAGCCAAGCATACCAAATTAAAGGCACTTTGCTCCCCCCCCCCCCCCCCCCCCCCACAAAACGAAGACCATTTTACAACTCACCTAGCCATATGAAAACCACTTGGTAAGAGTCCAAAGATTGGTTATTTTTTTATTATGTATCGCCTCTTCATTCGAGACCCATGCAAGTCTATTTCCTTTGTCAGTTAGAGTCACAAGAAGAAAATTACATTGGAATGGCCATGTCTTAACATTAACAGGGCTGGCAAAAGACAGTCTCAACTCTCCATGGCTGGGGTGCACGAAGAGAAACTGGGTGGTACGCAGCAGGGCTCCCCACAGTGCGCGTCCCTGCGTCCTTTACGCACTAGAAGCCGAAAACACGTACTGGAAATGTATGGAGGGGGTCCCGGGACGCACTAAACTTTAAAAGAGCGGGTCCTGGGACGCTCTAAATTTCTTTTATCGTGCGTACCGTAATTCCTTTTTCAGGCTGCAATCGTAAGCTACACAGCACACTATGCGAGACCACGAGGTTTTATAAGTACACCGGGACTTTTTGGTGTTTGGAGCCTTGGAACCCTCTAAAATTCTGCAGTGGGGGTTCATGGACCCTCTAAAAATCAAAATTGGGGGTCCCGGGAACCTCTAGGAGGGACATCCGTGGTGAGCCCTGCGCAGCCG
>NC_090258.1:17426553-17439053 GCF_037325665.1 Littorina saxatilis
TCTTCAAATGTTAAAGTTTCTATCACACACGTCAAACACTTTTGACCGAGACGTAATCTTCTTATGCGAGCTTTATCCATAGACTCGGAAATGTTAAAGTTTCTATCACACACACACACACACACGCACAGACAGACAGAGTTTACCATCGCATAGGCTACACTTACGTGAGCCAAAAACTAAAACATTCCTGCCTACCCCCTGTTTATGCTGTGTGTGTGTGTACTAATGTTGGGGCAATGACAGCTGACCTGTACAGTATACTTTCACCAGGATGGGGTTGAGAGCACCAATGCCCACGAAGAAAATCTCATAGGACTAATTTAGATTATCTACTTCACCTTCATGACATTGTAAGCTCTGATGGGTTGCAGTGGGTTGGAGGTTTAGATGGGGGGGAGGGGGGGGGGTGGAGAAGGGATTGGGGGAAGTCGGGAGGGGCAATGACAATTAACAATTTTGTCATCATTTTCACGAGTTTTCATTCACAGCCACCTGGGAAATGAATCTCATGTTCCCCATGCAATAAATCCCCGGTTCCCATAGTTGCAGGAAGCAGGTTATACATGGATAATCAAAAGCAAACCCAATAGAAACGCTCGGGGATTCTTCGGCTCTTTACATTGGCGTTTCCCAAGACCTAGACAGACCACATTGCTTTGCAAAGTTCCAAAAACGAACTGGCAAAAGTAAACAAAAAACAAAACTACTTCATGAAAGGTCATAAATTCATCACAAACAAATGAAACCTAGCGATATGTTCCGTCTTCTTAAAGTCATGGAGTGCGTGTATCTGTGTTTCGATACACAGACGTTCGGAGAAACACGAACGTCAAGTCAAACCTGACATACTTATCTCAACATTGTATGAACTCAAAACACAGAGAGTTGCTTTCACACGCCAGCTTTGATTGCAACAACGTGGTGGGGCCCAAAAACATGTGTGATCAAAACGGAACTCGTGTTTCGAAGCATGGCTCCCTGTGTTGGTTTTGCACTTATTTTCTCACTACCAAAATGATGACAAAAACGATGTTTGATTTTTTGTTGTCAGACCAGCTTTTTTGTCGGTCCTCGGGGGGCATATCGACTTTTGTTTCATATTTATTGACCGCGGCCTTCGGCCTTGGTCAATAAATATGAAACAAAAGACGATATGCTCCCCCTCGGACCGACAAAAAAGCTGGTCTGTCAACAACCCATCAAACATCTTATAATGTTTTCACTCAGCTGGGGTTTGGGACCCAAATCTCCATGCGGGAAACAAAACAAATTTGTTTTGGAAACTACCTCACCTGACCTTAATGTACTTCCACCAGGTAGATTTGTCTAGATGTATGGGGTTTAGACGCTCGTGTGAGGAAGGACGCGGTATTTAGACGTCGCTAATCTCTCTAATCTAGAAGCATGAGTTTCCATGTTGTTTACAATGTTTAGCAAGATTGGTTGAGAAACTGTATCTGTAGGGGACGGGGGTTGGGAGGGGGGGGGGGGGGGGGGGGGGCTTGAGGGGGAGGATGCAGGTATAGGCTAAAGAAGAGTAACGGATGACATAAGATGGGATGGACATACATTGCTCGACAATTGATGATATTGCCATAGTCAGAAGTGGATTACATTAGAAGTATGCAACCACCATTACATCCGGTCGACGCGCGGTGATTAACAGCTATTGTTACGAGACAAGTATATACTTGTTCGAGTCTAAATATCGGACCCTATTGCTACGCTGAAAATACAATAGCGATTATATAGCTGTTCTGACCTTGATTTGTTGTTCCAAACTTACAAAATGACAGTTTTTGCGTCGATGCGTTGATCTCAGGTTTTGATAGCAGACGCCGTTTCTTATGCGCATTAGTTTTGCGCAGGCGCCACACTGACTTTGGAAAAAAACCTCGATTTGACAACACAGCTGTTAAACAGCTTTTTATTAGTTCATTCGTATACAACAAAAAGAAGTTTGAGTTTTTTTAATTTTGAACAAGACTACTTATGAAGAAGACCAAAACACAACATCAACGGAAAACTAGAAACAACTGAAGAACTAGGATGCAACAAGGGGAGAAGAAGAGAACAGCTAATCCGTACAACGCGAGCAGACGGCAGCGAAGTTTTCAGTTTGGGTGAATGGCATTTATACTTGTCTCGTCGTGAAGCGATGTTTCAACCTCAGTTATAAACGACTACATGAATGTTAGTGCCACGGGTTGTACATCAATACTTCATAGGGGAAGTGGGGTATTTAGTGTGGAGTTACGAGATAAGAAAAGCCGAATGCGAAAGGTTGTGTCAGTCAGCACACAAAAACGGCTGTTCTGTTTTACTCCCCTGTTTGTACTACATCTTTCGACTTTGGGCATTTTGTGGTGCTCAGGGACAAAAAATAATTGGTTTAGTCCTGTTTCATCGGGAAGTTATCAGAAACGGGAATGCTATCGACATTTGTAAAGCTGAAAAACATTCCCGAGAAGAATTTCAAGTTGTCAGTGTATGCTGTTGTCGATTGTTAACATCGTGTGGTACAGATGGGTAAACCGGAACCATGCGTCTTTGTTATTGCCAATATGCTTTTGGATATTGTCAAAAATGGCCGACTTCCGTAGCATTATGCTTTGATGATGATGTTGAGACCATCCAATCACAGCCCCCGAATTTACCCACGTGTCCATCAGAATAGCTATATCCAGTCACCCATCGAGATTTCCCCAAAAGCCGACGTTACTTATAATACAATGAGTACTTCTGGGAAATCGTTTACCAGAGTTGCTCGATGATCATACAACCCTTTGATACATTCGATCTTCAATACATCACTCGAACCTTTGGAATTAATTAAAATGAACAGAATACAAGAATTACGAGTTTAAAAATACAAAAAAATTAAAAATTCGAGAAAAAAAATTAAAAATATTCTTGCCAACTCTGCCTATCGAACCCGTGGCACCGCCGGGTACGTGGGCGAGCACACTACCACAAAGCCAATCCGGCACACAATTCTCTGGGGTGAAAATAGAATGTTCAACTTCGAACGTTACTTGTGAGTTCTCGAGCATGTGTCGACTCCTCGGTTTCCGAGTTTCTCCGTTTGTATTTGTGTACAGTACGTTCTGTCGATCTCACTCGAGGAAAGGTAAGTTGATAACTGACCCTATTCGCCCGTTGACTTCGTAAGGAAAGCAATTTTAAGTAGCGTTAATTTCAAGTGTAACCGACATTATGTTGTAGTCCGGCTCGGAAATGCATTGACCAATTGTCGAAAGGCTCTGACGTCATTTCTGAAAAGGATTTCCCTACCCAGAATTGAATATTTTTGATGACATACAAAAGGATTTAGTTAGGGACGACGACGCCGTATTGGTCAGTTTATTATATAAAGGGAAGCAAGCGCTTAAAAATAGGCGTTGACAGAGCCAATGAAGGGGGATACTAACTTGTAGTTATCATTCGCTTGTGCTATAGTATATTGTGACATAGCTATGGAAGGGGTGTATTAAAAGTTGAGGTTGAAGGGTATCGAGGCAAAGTGAGAGAATAGCACAAGGCAAGCGAAAAGTTACAAATGACATAACAAAAAAAGTGCAAAATGAAAGGGAGAAAACACGATGATATTAAGTAATATTTAACAAACAATTTTCGGTTTTCAGTCCCTTAACATCTTGGTGAAGTAACAAGTTTATGGCAGCACTCAAAATAACAACGATCCAAAGCTGCAACTTACATTTGCTAAGTGTATTCATGGTCGTACCTTAAAAATCAATCCCCGAATAATAATTAAAAAAATTCCTTTGGATAATCTGTGTATTCTGGTATTCTATACATTAGGGGCAATAGTTCTTATTATTGTTGTTGTTGTTGTTGTTGTTGTTGTTGTTGTTGTTGTTGTTGTTGTTGTTGTTGTTGTTGTTATTTTTGTTGTTTAATGGGTTGGGTGTTTTGTTTTTGTTTTTTGTTTTTTGTTTTTTAACATGAAAGGAAACGTTTGGCTACGTAAAGCCTGGCATCAAACTTCACAATAATTTAAACCAACACGTGACACCCCCCACCCCCAACCCCACACACATCCCCCTTCCGCTTTGCAATGTACCTGTTGTTCCTTGTTTAGTCATGCGACTAGAACACTTACAGCAGTATCTTTCTACAGTTCCAAATTTCAAGAATTCTCGTCACAAATTAACCGGATCTTGCAAACAGCAACCTTCAGAAGAATTTTGCCTGCCACTCAAAGAACGTATTTCATATATTCAACTTGATGGGTTTCGTTGTTGTATTCAAGATTCCACAGCCTTGTAAAGCATGTATGAGAAATAAACCGCTGTTTAAACCGAGAAGTAGAAAAACATGTATATAACTAACATAAAAGCCACATTCCGACCTTTGATGTTTTGCCGACGCACCGGACAACCTCTCGGTGAGGACAGAATGCTATATGTATAGTGATTAGCATTGTTCCGCTTGGTTGATTCCACGTGTTAAATGTCAAGCATTGTACACAACTTCCACTAATTTGTCGTGCCTCCTTCCATTCTGAGCTAACGACGGTGGAGAGGTTGAAGACAGGACAAGATGATTTTGGCGAAATTATTTTCCTTCCCGTAAGAACGACATTTTTACGAGGAATAAAAGGATAAAGGTGAACTATGTATTTTTTTAATATTTTTTTTTAGGAATAAATTCTGAATCCAGAAGCATTTTGGCTAAAAATTTGGTGCTTGCTTTTCAATTTTAGATGCAAAAAAAGTGGTTCAATAATCATTTTCATGCATGTCTGATGACTAATAGATTTAGCGTTTTTGATGGGATGATCATTAATTTCATCTCATAGCTTACACACATACATATGTCTCGCACGTCCGTGCTCACACACACACACACACACACACACACACACACACACACACACACACACACACACAAACACGCATAACACACGCACACACACACACACACACACACACACATAATACACACACACACATACGCCAGCACACACACATACATGCACGCCCCTCCCCCACACCCACATATACGCACACGCACACAAACATTGACACACAACGAAGGAAAGAAAAGCGTAAGCCTACATAATGATTGTGTTATTGGAGCTGCAGAACTTAACGGCTTTAATGGTGTTATCTGTTTACGACTTCCACAGTCAAATCAAACTGAAATTTGTTTGAATAGTAAGAACATTTTTATTTATTTTCTTAATACTTTATTTTGTTATTTTGTGATTTTTCTTCTGTTCTTTGATGGTTGATCGGCCATTCATTTTACACTGCAGTAGTTTGGGCTCTTTTCTTGTATTCAGTTTTCTTTTTTACTTCGTCTGTCTCACACCATATACAGTCCTAAGTAACCGGCCTATTTCGGCTTTATTCTGAATGGGTTTAATGACGTGAAAAGTTGAAGGGGGCAGACAAAATGTCCTACAGTTGGGTGTCATTAATCCCTATGACCCGTGTAATGAATAAGACGGGTGATTGGGGAGGGGGAATATAAGGGAGGTGGTGGTGGTGAGGGTGAACGAGAGGGGTGGTGGTGGTGGTGGTGGTATGGGGAGGAGACTTCGAGGGCGGAATTCACGATGACTCATGTATGTACCGAAGTCTTTTTTGTATGATAATAGAGTCTTTGAAAGAAATAGATGGATAAGAGAGAGATTGAGAGAGAGAGAGCGAGAGAGAGAGAGAGAGAGAGAGAGAGAGTGAAAGAGAGAGGGAGTGTGTGTGTGTGTGTGTGTGTATGTGTGTGTGTGTGTCTGAGTATGTGTGTGAGTGTGTGTGTGTGTGTGTGTGCGTGCGTGCGCGCGTGTGTGTGTGTGTGTGCGTGTGTGTGTGTGTGTGTGTGGGTGGGTGTGTGTGTGCAAACGCGCGGGAGATTATGTCAAACAGAGAATACTCAGAAGAACGCTGACACAATTCCAATTAACAGGGGGAGAGAAGCGAGATATTCTCTCTATCCCCTTCTTTCTCTCACTCTTTCCCCTCTTTCATTCTCTCTTTCTCCTTCTCTCTACTCCCCCTCCCCCCTTTCCCCCCCTCTCTCTCTCTCACTTCCTCTTTCCCCTCTTTCTTTTTCTTATTCCTTCTCTCTCTCCCTCCTTCTCTCCCTCTCTCTCTCTCTCTCTCTCTCTCTCTCTCCCCTCTCCCTCTCTCTCTTTCCTCCATCCCTCTCTTGCCTAACCTTTCCCAAACAAACCGTACCACTCCCCCCCCCCCACCTCTCCCTCGCCACCTAGTTCACACATACACACAGAAGTCAAAATACCACGACTTTTGTTTGTCATCATTTCTATAATTAGGCGGATTCGACTACACGCCCCAATGCACGTCAATCAAAAAACGCAAGTACGCCACAACAAACAGTTCCAAAAAACACATCGTTCAAACTCTACCCCTGAAAGGGTACACACCCGTTCAACCCGAGAGTGTTTTGTGTGCACGGAGGTCGACGGGTACGTGGCCTTTAAGAACCTACCCACGCCTTAATACACCCCATTAACTCCCGGATTGTCTGCTTATTGGCTACAGATGGTCAACGCTTGATCTCTTCATTTTCGGGTGGATTTTTTTTTTTATTCCTCCTGCGTTAAATATAGAGAATGCGGTTGTGTTTGGAGTTACGTTTTGTGGGGTGGAGTGGCGCATGAGGGGTTAGGGAGGATTTCTTCATTTTCGGGTGGATTTTCCCGTTTCGGATGGATGGACATGGAGGTGCTCGGAGTTATGGTTTGGGGGTGGGGTGGGGGCGAGGGGAGGGTGGGAAATGATCTCTTCTTTTTGGGGGATACATTTTCTCTTAAATATGTGGATGGAGAAGGCAGTAGTAGTTGTGGTTGAAGTGGGTGGGGTGGGGTGAGTGGTAGGGAATGATCGCTTCATTTCGGGGTGGATTGTCCCCTTCTGGGGTGGATTTTAGGGAGAGGATGGTAAGGGTAATGAAAAAGACAGGGGGCAATGTTTGGATGCTTGTTTAGGGTGGAATGTGACAGAATGACGAATAATATTGGTGGGAGAATTATCGCTGCGAAAGAGATGACTACTTGTGAAGCAACTGCGGGGATGAGACATCGCCGTGTCGCCGCCTTGGCACGTTCAAAGTCTTTAGCCATTCAGGTAATAAAAACCTCAAATAAAAGAATGCAATCATTTTTAAATTCTTAAAAGCAAATATTATTTTCTAACAAAATATAATTTGTAAAAAATCGGATATCAATTTTTAAGCTTTCAAGGTAAAATTCAATCCTATAGTTCGGAACGGGTCAAAGAATGACCAACATTTCTACAGTTTAAATTCGCCACAGTGCCGCCTAATCTATTTCGAAGTCAGATATGACGCCATCAAAGGCATTTATAGAAAACAACCTGTGGGAATATCATCTTGAAGATTTTACTGTACAGAGTTTCATAAACATCTGTCTGGTAGATTTCCGGAACTGAATCCCCCCCCCCCCCCACACACACACAACGAAATGTAGATAATGAAAAAAAAGTATTAACGATTTTTTAAGGAAACAAACTCAACAAAAAGCCTAAGTTTTATGTAAAGTACAACAAAGTGTTAAGTCAATCAACACATAGATATGAATGTATCCTTTAATGATATTACAAATATAAAATGCCAAAGAAATGACAAATGTGTCAATACGGAAAGAAGCGATACAAACTTAACAAGAAAGTGTTTATGCAAATAGAAAATATATGTTGAATCAAAGAACATGCACAAACGTAAGAATAGATGACATAATATAGTGGCTTAAGGCCCGACCAGACACTCACGGCCGACCCTGTCCACATTTGACTTATGCTCAAAACGGCGCACCGCGTCGTGCTATGATCGCGAAGCGTTATTTGCAGAAGAATAGCGCGTGTTCTAATTTCTATGACACAGACATAGAACGACGGAAATTTGACCAATCAGAGCAAACCAGAGCGATGACGTCAGCTGCTCGCGGCGCGGCAGTCGAACGCAACTGAACCTTCTTGTCAGGTGACCCGCTCCACTGATATCGCGTTGTGAAAAAAATCGTCGATGTGTGGCCACTCGGCAAATCCCGCGCGACGCACAAAACGGCCTGCGGCGCATAGAGCGTAAAACGGCGGCCAAATGTGGTCGGCCCTTTAGTCATCAACCAAGGCATTAGACTTAGACAGGGTCAACAAAACTATACTGTTTAACACAACATGTTATTTTGTTTTGTTTTGTTTTGTTTTGTTTGTTTCCTTAACCCCCAGCCGACCACGAAGGGCCATATCAGGGCGGTGCTGCTTTGACATATAACGTGCGCCACACACAAGACAGAAGTCGCAGCACAGGCTTCATGTCTCAACCAGTCACATTATTCTGACACCGGACCAACCAGTCCTAGCACTAACCTCATAATGCCAGACGCCAGGCGGAGCAGCCACTAGATTGCCAATTTTAAAGTCTTAGGTATGACCCGGCCGGGGTTCGAACCCACGAGCTCCCGATCACGGGGCGGACGCCTTACCACTAGGCCAACCGTGCCGGTCAACATGTTATTTAAAGGCACAGTTTAACACAACATTATATTTAAAGGTACAGTTTTTCTTCACGTAAAGCCCCAGTCTGCCTCAAATGGTTTACAGAACGATTTACATCTTCTCACAAAAAAGCAGTTCTAACTTTATGGAACACACTTGCAATAGCATGTAATAGCATTAAATGACACAGTTCGTCAGTTTGTGATTTCAATGCGACTCGCTGTATCTGCAATAGCACGTTATTGTGTACCTCTGAATCTAAAATGCAACAAACAACTGCGAGTCACACACACTTATCGGCGGCGGTTTGCTTCAAACAAGCAAGCGCTATGCAGAACATTCGTCTGCTTGGGTAAACACGACCTTGTCTGATCTGCTTCCGGGCTCCCCTTTTTCAAACTTTCAAAACTTCGAATTGTACTGATCTTGTTTTGATAAAAAAAAAGAATTCTTTTATAATTGAATAATATTTGTGTAACAAGCTGTCAATTTATTATTTAGATTTTAAAAGTTGGGTCTAGCACCAAAACGAGGCTTTCGATTTGTCTAATGGTAAATCCGTTTTTACTGCACGAAATAAATTCTTTGAAAATGTCTCACTCTCCACGGAAAGCAGCCAGGATGTTCTCGTTCGGTGAGCGTTCAAATGGAAGTATGTTTGTACTGTATGCAGAGGCTCGGGGAGCTCAGGGATCAGAAACGGATGGTTTACGGGAGGCTCACCCTCAGTCTCTGATCTAGCCAGGTTTTTACATGGGGTAAGACCTACCGTCAACTTGGTCATATACCATTAATCAACATCATTACTGCTTTCTCCGCAGATTGAATCTTTTTTTTCTAAAGAATTTAATTCACACAAAAACACTAGTTCCGTGATTAAATGAGTACACCAACAACAACAAAATGTCACCCTGAAGAAAGAACATCCAGGCAGTTCATTTCTAGCAAGTGGATGGATGGTCTTATACCATGAAAAAGGTTAGCCTGTTCTCAGATGGTGAGTGGAATTGTTTACACGTAAAAAGCATGTGACTTTAACCACCCTGTTCTACGGAGAAAAGTATTCATCCCAAGCAAAAAAAAATTGTTTTGTTTTTGTTTTTTTGCCTGAATTCTTTTTTTCTTTTTTCTTTTTTTTTAATTTAGGCGGGGAGCATCCTTCTTCCTTGGTCTTTTTCTTTATAACATAATCAACTTTATATTATACAAAACATAAACTTCTTTCTAATATTTAACTCTAATTCCAATAAAATACCCAAATCTAACTTCTTTCCATACTTACATTTTCCAACGATCATTTTTTTTATCAAAATACAATAATTTATAAAATAAATTTGATCATTTTTCAAATTTTCATTCCAATATACAAACAATATATCCGTTTCACTCAAAATTATATCATAATAAATTTACTTATAAACAAAATCTGTACATAGTTTCCAAAGTTAATTGACAGCGTCTACAGCAATGTGGCATATTGTTGAATGGTCAAATTAAAAAAATCCAATATCTGCTGCAAAACTTCTGAATTGGCTTTAAAAGCAAGCTCAGTAAGCTATTTGAACGTGCCCGGGGATAGGTAAAATCAGGTCCTCTGTCCAGCATGTGGAGTTATTCAAATGAATATAAGGGATGTTCTAAAAAGAATGCCATCTTACGATTGTATTGATCTTCTTTTTACATTTAGTCAAGTTTTGACTAAATGTTTTAACGTAGAGGGGGGAATCGAGACGAGGGTTGTGGTGTATGTGTGTGTGTGTGTGTGTGTGTGTGTGTGTGTGTGTGTGTGTGTGTGTGTGTGTGTGTGTGTGTGTGTGTGTGTGTGTCTGTCTGTCTGTGTGTGTGTGTAGAGCGATTCAGACCAAACTACTGGACCGATCTTTATGAAATTTGACATGAAAGTTCCTGGGAATGATATCCCCGGACATTTTTTTTGTTTTTTTTCGATAAATACCTTTGATGACGTCATATCCGGCTTTTTGTAAAAGTTGAGGCGGCACTGTCACACCCTCATTTTTCAATCAAATTGATTGAAATTTTGGCCAAGCAATCTTCGACGAAGGCCGGACTTCGGTTTTGCATTTCAGCTTGGTGGCTTAAAAATTAATTAATGACTTTGGTCATTAAAAATCTGAAAATTGTAAAAAAAAAAAATAAAAAAAATTATAAAACGCTCCAAATTTACGTTCATCTTATTCTTCATCATTTTCTGATTCCAAAAACATATAAATATGTTATATTTGGATTAAAAACAAGCTCTGAAAATTAAATATATAAAAATTATTATTAAAATAAAATTTCCGAAATCGATTTAAAAACAATTTCATCTTATTCCTTGTGGGTTCCTGATTCCAAAAACATATAGATGTGATATGTTTGGATTAAAAACACGCTCAGAAAGTTAAAAAGAATAGAGATAAAGAAAAGCGTGTTATCCTTCTCAGCGCAACTACTACCCCGCTCTTCTTGTCAATTTCATTGCCTGTGCATCGAGCGGTGGACTGACGATGCTACGAGTATACGCTCTTGCTGTAAAAATGCAGTGAGTTCAGTTTCATTCTGTTAGTTCGACAGCTTGACTAAATGTTATAATTTCGCCTTACGCGACTTGTTTCTTTTCGGTTCAAAAAAAACCACCCTGATCTATCAAAAAACAAGGAATGTTATTTTCTTAAACCTTAAATTTGATTAACAGCAGCAATAACAACAACACAAACAACAACAACAACAGCAACAACAACAACAACAACAACAACAACAACAACAACAACAACAACAACAACAACAAAACGAAATGAAATGAAACACTAAAAGATGGGGTGGGGATGGGGATGGGAAGTTGAGGTGCAACAACAAACAACAACAAACAACAACAAACAATAACAGACAACAACAAACAACAACAAACAACAACAACAAACAATAACAAACAACAACAAACAACAACAAACAATAACAAACAATAAAAAAAAACAAAAAAACAATAACAAACAATAACAGACAACAACAAACAACAACAAACAACAACAAACAACAAACAATAACAAACAATAACAGACAGGTACCACAGCAGCCAAAAGAATGAACATCGGAAGGGAGAAAAGGACACTTAAGACAGTCTGCTGTTTCTCGTTCACCAAATTGAAGGTTCCTCAAAATCACCTGTTTCAGGATTCATTTATTTGTTAAGGTCCCCTAAGAAGTCTTTTTTCTTTCAGATTTTGCTCTTTCTTAAAGAGAAGACTATTTAAAACACCTTCAGCAACAAGGTTCAAATAACCAAAGGGAAGTAAGCGCTCTAAATGCCTACGACATGTGTAATAGAGTAAACGAGAATTATACGGAACCAATCTACTGGCACCTGAGAGAATAACAAGCATTAACATGAACAGGCGACTGTCATCCTTTTCAGGTTAAAAAAAAGCTTCTTCGGCAAAACGGATTTGCATCTATCCACCAAAATATAAAACGAGTCGCGTAAAGCGAAATTAAAACATTTATAGTCAATCTGTGGAGCGAGGCTCACAGAATGCAACAGAACGCACTGCTTTTTTCACCAAGACAACATACTCGTAGTTTCGTCAGTCCACCACTCGTGGCAAAGGCAGTAAAATCGACAAGCCATGCAGAATAGTGCGGTAGTGGTCGCGCTGAGCAAGATAACACGCTTTTCTGTATGTCTATTCTTTTTAGCTTACTGAGTTTGTTTTTAATCCAAACATATCATATCTATATGTTTTTGGAATCAGGGACCGACAAGAAATAAGATGAAATTGTTTTTAAATCGATTTCGGAAAATTAATTTTATTCATAATTTTCATCTTTTTAATTTTCAGAGCTTGTTTGTAATCCAAATATAACATATGTATATGTTTTTCGAATCAGAAAATGACGAAAAATAAGTTGACATTATTTTTGGATCGTTTAATAAAAAAATAATTTTAATTACAAGTTTCCGATTTTTAATGACCAAACTCATTTATTAGTTTTTAA
>NC_090258.1:17449053-17541553 GCF_037325665.1 Littorina saxatilis
TTCGTGAAAGTTGAGGCGGCACTGTCACGCCCTCATTTTTCAACCAAATTGGTTGAAATTTTGGTCAAGTACTCTTCGACGAAGCCCGGGGTTCGGTATTGCATTTCAGCGTGGAGGCTTAAAAATTAATTAATGACTTTGGTCATTAAAAATCTGAAAATTGTAAAAAAAAATAAAAATTTATAAAACGATCCCAATTTACGTTTATCTTATTCTCCATCATTTGCTGATTCCAAAAACATATAAATATGTTATATTCGGATTAAAAACAAGCTCTGAAAATTAAATATATAAAAATTATTATCAAAATTTTTTTTTCGAAATCAATTTAAAAACACTTTCATCTTATTCCTTGTCGGTTCCTGATTCCAAAAATATATAGATATGATATGTTTGGATTAAAAACACGCTCAGAAAGCGTAACCACTACCCCGCTCTTCTTGTCAATTTCACTGCCTATGCCGTGAGCGGTGGACCACGAGTATACGGTCTTGCTGCGTTGCATTGCGTTCAGTTTCATTCTGTGAGTTCGACAGCTACTTGACTAAATATTGAGGGCCCCAAAGGGTTTAAAATCGTGATCGTGATTGGCGTTTTTCGACCTTTCTGTGACCGTGATTGCCGAAATTTCCATTTCTGTGATCGTGATGGGACTTTGTCCGTGATCCGTGATGACAAAAAAATCAAGTCTCGTGATCGTGATCGTCATTTGTTTTCGTGATCGTGATGGGCATTATTGCAAAGCATTTTATTTTCAACGTACATTTTTCACAGCTGTATCACTCTATGATCCTCTATTCGCCAAGGAGCCAATCCCAATTGAAGGGAAGCAACAACACATTCAGAAATATGATTTTGACAGCGATTGCTTCCCTTTAAGAAAACCAATCACACAAAAAAAGAGATCCAATCAGAAGGCAAATTGCAAAAGTCTGCCAAACTTCATCCAATGGAAGGGCTTCGTGCAAAAGTTTTGAGTGCATTCAGTCAAATTCGAATTCGAAGATCAAAAAAGGCGTGCAGCGGTACTGTCATCGAACTTCTGTTATATTTTGTGGATTCAAGCCAGACCAAAGCAGGCGGCGAGAATGCCTTCCTTGGTGGAAAGGTCAGGCTACGGGTCGGTCTTTCCGAAGACGAAATATCAAGGTATGTTGATCTATGTTGCTCCATGACTGTTCTGAATGTAGGCAAAGATCTTGAAATTTGTTCAAGATCTTTGAGTTTGAGTGAGATCATTGACATTGTCGACATTGCCACGTCCGGCTGTCACTCGCTCAGTGTGACCTCGACTGGCTCGAGATCGAGTCTGCGTGTAGCCAAAACCGAAACTATAAATGTGTTTTTCATCCCAGCAACGTGGACACGCTTGGCATAGATTCTAATTGTCGCTTCTTTGCATTAAGCTTGGATTTATTTTAGCGCCTGTAAACTTTAATATCAACAATGTGTTAATTTCAGAAACAATGGCGGGGAGACGTGCCAGTTTGGGTCACTTGATCCTCATGTCAAAGACGATCAAAGTCATGTTCGTTGGGGATTTTGTCAGGCATGCTACTTTTCCGGTAATTGCCGGAAATCCGATAAAGCCGTTTTCAAAATCCAGTAAAGTCAAATTTATTCCGGTGAAGTTGAAACATTTCCGCAAAAACGATCCGTGTGAATATCGCGCAACGCGACCGGGCGCCGGTCTCAATGAAGCCAGCGCACAGTAGTGTTGTTTTCACCAGTTTGGAGGTGTGTTGAATGGTGGTGGGGGGAGGCTAAAATGGGATTTTTAACAAGATCACAACACTATTACAGCCTTGAAAATGATGCCCAGAATGCACCAGATTGCACAGATTTTAACCGTTTTTTGAAAAAAAATCCGGGGGGGGGGGGCATGCCCCCGGACCCCCCTAGTTGGCTCGCCTGCTTCGCAGGCTCAGGCTTGTGACTTCGAGTTCGAGTTCGAGTTCGAGAGAGAAAACAATGAAAACAACATTCTTGTTACTGATTACAAATCATATTTATTTCTATGTGTGTATGAAAGAGAATTAAAAAAATAAATAAATAAAAAAGTGCAACAGTTCTCACTTTGTGTAGTTGAATAAACAATAGATCCTGAGGAGCGTGTGGTTGTGTTTACTTTGACACGTGTTTTCTGTACATGCAACTTTTACCGTGACCGTGATTTGCCACTGGTGTTCGTGATCGTGAAAACAAAAATCAAGGTAACTGTGATCGTGAAAGCTAAAATTTCCCTTCCCGTGATCGTGATGATACCCCCCCTTTGGGGCCCTCAATATTGTATTTTCGCCTTACGCGACTTGTTACATTTAGTCAAGTTTGACTAAATGTTTTAACGTAGAGGGGGGAATCGAGACGTGTGTGTGTGTGTGTGTGTGTGTGTGTGTGTGTGTGTGTGTGTGTGTGTGTGTGTGTGTGTGTGTGTGTGTGTGTGTGTGTGTGTGTGTGTGTGTGTGTAGAGCGATTCAGAGAAAACTACTAGACCGCTCTTCATCAAACTTGACATGAGAGATCCTGAATATGGTATCTTCAGACATTTTTTTTCGTTTTTTTTTTTATAAACGGCAGAAATTAATATGTAAGCGCCTAGGGCTATATCTAGATTAGGCGCATAAAAATGACCACAATAATAATAATAATGACGTCATATCCGGCTTTTCGTGAAAGTTGAGGCGGCACTGTCACGCTCTCATTTTTCAACCAAATTGGTTGAAATTTTGGTCAAGTAATCTTCGACAAAGCCCGGACTTTGGTATTGCATTTCAGCTTGAAGGCTTAAAAGTTAATTAATGAGTTTGCTCATTAAAGTTGTCATTAAAATCGATTTTTCGCAAACAGATTTAAAATTGATTGCATCGTATTTTTCATCACATTCTGAATCTAAAAATATATACATATGTCATGTTTACTCTTAAAATGTGATCACAATTAACGAAAATAGATTAATTAATCTTACGATTAAACTTTAAGAAATCGATCCAAAAAAGATTTCATCTTATTCTTTATCATTTCCTGATTCCAAAAACATATAGATATGATAGGTTGTATTCAAAACAAGCTCATAAAGTTAACAAGAATACAGAAAAGCGCGCTTTCCTGCTTAGCACAATACGCTACCGCGCTAATCTGGCGTGTCAATATCACTACGTTTTTCACGTGGGAGGTGAGCGATTTCCTTCACGCGGGGATTGACGAAGCTGTACTGTCTTGGTGAAAAAATACAGTGCGTTCAGTTTCATCCCGTGAGTTCGACAGCTTGACTAAATGTAGTAATTTCGCCTTACGCGACTTGTTCTTTTTGTAATCCATTGTCCATTCATCTGAGGCAAAGAACAACGATTCAGTGATTTTTGACAAAAGAAAACCAGGTTAAAACGTTTAGTCCAAATTGACTGAATGTAAAAAGCAGAGCAGCTCAAGCTACCTCACGATATTGGATAATCATATTGGTGAAGGGAATGTAGGCCGGGTTCGCTGATTTCTTGCTTGTTTGCTGATTTGCGTGGTTTGGTGGTCGTTGATTGGCCGGTTTGTTTGGGTGGGTGGTAAATAAGGTGGGTGGGTTGCCTGCTAGTCAGCTATTTTACTATTCCTTCCTCACTGGGATAGGTAGCTGACTAATTTTCTAGATCAAATACGAGCTTCAACGCTAAACAGGAGCGTAAAATCATCACTTATTATCATATAGGGGAGGGAGGGGTAGGGTGGGACATGGGGCAGGGTGGAACAGGCTCATTTTAGTGATGATGCGATGCTTTATCCGGGACTTTTGTTTTCCCGCCAAGCTGTGATTTCCCAGACCAGTGTCTGGCGCCAAAGTCCTGCAGACAGTCGTGTTTGGTTTTGATGAGGCAGAAAATATTATCCAGATTCCAACCGTAAGTAAATTTTTAGCTCTTTAATAGGCGCAAGCTTTGTATCATTTGTTTTGACTTTACAAGAATGAAACTTGACACCTGCAGAGAGAAATTATTCAGGCATATTATGCTGCCGGATGCTACTTTCAATACTCTGTGTTTTCTTGACAATTTTAGATTTAATTGCACTGATCCACTGAGGGGCAGGGTGGGACGGGGCAGGGTGGAACAGTCCAAGCCTGCCCCTTCAGTGTTCCACCCTGCCCCTTGGGTGTCCCACCCTACCCCTGGGGTGTTTCACCTGCCCCTCTCCGTAAATTTCTCCCAGTCTATAAACAATGAATAATATATTGTTTGTTTTACATGCATATCACTTATTTTATCAATATTTTTTTCAGTTGAAACTTTTATAATTATTATTTTTCTTTTTTCTTTTTCGGTATTGTTCTTGTTTGTCTAAAATCACTATTTGCAAAGGATGTGAAATTGAAATACATAAATAAATCAATAGATAAATAAGTAAACAAATAAGTAAATGTTTCCTTTTATTTTCTTTCCACTTTCAGATGGTGAGAACATACAAAAGAAAGTCAGACCGGACAGAAAGATCTACTGAGAATGTCCAGCAACTCCACAAAGCAGTGATGGCTGTCAGAAAAGGCCAGTCTTTCCGACAAGTCGCTGAAGAATTTGGAATTAAAAAATCCTCTTTGAGGCGAGCAGTGAGGAAAGATGGCGAAGGAAAGAAGCTGGCCTCATATAGTGAGATGTCCCAGTCAAGGCTGATTTTCACCATTGAAGAGGAAGTTGAGTTAGTTCAGTACTTACTGACCGCATCACGCATTGGATTTCCTCTGGACACTGCGACTGTAAAGTCATTAGCTTACACCCTAGCCATTCGAAATGGGAATCGTGTTCCAGACAACTGGGAGAAAAACAAACAAGCCGGAAAAGACTGGATGACAGCATTCAAGAGTCGCCATCGTCAGCTCAGCATCAGAACCCCTGAGGCGACCAGCATTGCAAGAGCAACTGCATTCAATAAGCACAATGTTGGTACCTTCTTTGAGAAATTGAGGCGGCTGTACCAAGAACACACCCTAACGCCTGAAAGAATCTACAATGTAGATAAAACGGCACTAACCACCTCCCAGAGGCCTCAGAAAGTGGTTGCTGAGGCTGGTGTCAAGCAGGTCGCACAACTGGTCTCGCATGAGCGTGGAGAGACAGTTACGATGCTGGGCAATGCCTGCCACCCTGTCTCGTGTTCCCAAGAAAGAACTTCAAGAACCATATGCTCTTCGGTGCACCACCAGGCACCCAAGGCTTTTGTAACCCAGGCGGGTGGATGACGCAGGAAATCTTCGTGCAGTGCCTCCACCATATTCAGAAACATCTTCGATGCACGGTGGAGAAAAAAGTCTTTGTCATTCTAGACAATCATGTATCCCACATCTCAGTGGAAGCAGTTGACTACTGCAGAGACAACGGCATTGTGCTGTTGAGTCTCCCTCCCCACTGTAGTCACAGGCTCCAACCGTTGAACAAGACCGTCTTTAGCCCGCTGAAGAGGCAGTATAACGCAGCGATCACCTCATGGATACACAACAACCCTGGAAAACGTCAGACGATCCACGACGTCGCAGGAATCCTTGGCGCCGTGCCTTCACAATTCAGAACATCACCAGTGGTTTCAAGTCCACGGGCATCTGCCCACTGGATACCGAAGTCTTTTCAGAAACCGACTTCTACCAAAGCTACATCAGCGACAAACCCTGTCAACAATCAACCACTCCCATTGAAACTTCAACACAAGCCGCCCAAAACGCTGCTGTTGACGGTCGACCTGATCCAAGCGCTGCTGACTGTCCACCTGATCCAAGCGCATCTCGTTCCCCTGACTCTATTCTGATCTGCTCACCTGGAGTTATACCCAAAGGCTACCCAGCAGAGGAAGCGTACCGGTCAAGCGCTTGGCAGAAGCCGAGTGTTGCCAGACACACCACAAAAAGCAGAGATGGAAGCGAAAAAGAAAAAGGTGGCCAAGAATCCTCGAGCTGTGCCCAAGAAACCTCGAGCTGTGGCCAAGAAAGCCAGAGCTTCAAAGAAGCGTTTGTTCAGTGAGGACAGGCGGTAGACTCTACAGGGATCTTATCACCAATCATCAGAAATCTTCAATGTCAATGAAGACTCACGAGGGCGTTGTTTTAGCTGGTACAAGGTTCTTAACTTCACACACAAATTCATATGTCCCACCCTGCCCCGTCATGTTCCACCCTGCCCCAAGCAATGTCCCATCCTGCCCCGTCATGTTCCACCCTGCCCCACATTTGTTTGCGTTTTTAACTGCGAATTCTCCTGAGTCGGTTGAATAAATCTATTTTTTGTTTTCTTTGTTTTGTGGCAAATTCAATAAAGTTTCTGATGACACCAGTTTTGTGTTTTTGTCTTAAGTATTGAATGAGATATTCCAATAAAGGATTTTTTTGTCCCACCCTACCCCTCCCTCCCCTACTGTACACACAAGTCAGGGCAGTTATTCAAATACTACAGCATCAAACATCAAGGGAAACAACTCTACCCCGAATGAACTCTTCAACCACCAGTTGAAGGAGGAGGAACCAAAATCGAAACGCACCACAAACCAAACCACCAAAATGATGGAGCGTACACCTGCAATCAGGGGAGGCAATTACGAACAGTGTCGGCGGGTGCACAATGAGTCAGGCACAAGGGGATGGACGGAGTTGTAACTTATACATGCATTGCGTTGGTCCAGCGCGCTCGACGAACGAGTAACGAATATTGACGCACATCGAACAACGCACTGGCCAAAATTGCGATTTTGTCAGTGCGCTGAGCGTGCGTCGTGTATGTGTGGCTCGCGCATAACATATTTATACACAAACGTTATCTTACATTGATGATTACGCAGACACACAGACAAACACAAAGCCACGCATATCTCGCTGGATATGTTAAAAGCTAGATCAATTGCAAATGGAGGACAAATCTAAATATCTATAGCTCAACATGATATTGAGTGTAATGAATGTACCAAAGCCAAGGAATATTGCACATGGTCGAAATAAATCTTGTCTTATGAATAACCCCTGTCGGCAAATGCACCTTATACTGGACACGCACACACAGTATGATATCTTCTTCTTCTTCGCATTCATGGGCTGAAACTGCCACGTACACTCGTGTTTTATGCACGACTGGAGCCCAATGCATGGCCCCTTCATAGGAGCCTAATTTGATGACGTCACGGAAATAAAGTCGGTGGACTCCATAAAGTCTCGTATTTCTAATGCATAGACCGCGCATAGAGCCTGGAGTTTTACGTTTTTATGTGGATAATCGTTTTAACCCCACCATTTAGGCAGCCATACGCCGCATTCGGGATGTGTGTGCTTGGTATATTTGTGTTTGTATAACCCATCGAACTCTATGCATGTATATAAGTTACAGCTCCTACAAAATTAGAAGAAGTAACCGTGACGTTATTCAGAAATTGGTCAATAGGCTAGGGACACTAAAAACCTGCGTCTGGTGGAGGAAAAAAGTAAAACCTTTATTCAGAAAATCAACGCAAAAATGAGCTGTCTCTTAAAAGGTTATGTTGGCAATTTATGCGTGAAGCAAGTTATTGCCTTTTGTTGACTTAACATTCTTCGTTCACTTTCTCGTAATGCGGGAATTCCCGACAGGCTGATAACTGACTCAACACAGCTCTTCTTTCAGACTGATTTTGCTTCGAGCCCTTCACCCAGAACACGATTCCATGAGAATGTTACGTGAAGCGTAAAAGGCATGCAATTAGCATTGTGTAATGACACAACTACTTCGCTTTAATATAGCTATACACGCACGTAAGCTCACATTCATGATTATGCATACATACTTACAAACACAAAGCAACGTAAATATACGTAGGCTATGTTATCACGGTAGTGTCTGGTAATCTGCTAACAAATATCTGGTAAAATGGGTCGAAATAATCATTTCTGCGTTTTCTCTTCTTTTAGAAGTCACTTCAAATACTCCGAAAATACGAATGATTAATATCAAGCCTACCGACAAACAGCGACATTTTCGGGTTTCATTACATTTTCATGTTCAGAAATATTCTCAAGCAATGGGCACTCCCGGGGATTCCCCTTTAACGCGCTCTTCCTGCAACTGACACGACCCACAGTGATACCGTGGCCAGAAATACACTATGACACAGACACTGACGCACAGACAGAGACACAGACGCACAGACAGACAGCCATACATATACCACGACCCTCGTCTCGATTCCCCGTCTATGTTAAAACATTTAGCCAAACTTGACTAAATGTAAAAATGAGCGTGCACAGATTCAGAAAAATCCAAATATCATGCATAAATAAAACAGTCAAACTATGCATGTTATTCAAATCCTGGTCGCACTTATCAATGAAAATCGGTGAGCTTCACGAGTTCGTTTTCTGCGTTTGAAAAAGTCCCAATACCACTCACATGCACAATATTTGGTAATACTTAATGTAAAATGCTATATTTCAGATAAATATATTGCAGAACACTGGGGTGATAATCATGTTAGCTTTTTTATGTGTCAAGATTTGATTTTAAGTCTTATTGTGGGTAGTTTCGATATTTTTTGTGTGTGTTTTTGTTAATTAATAGGTATGGGTTGTTCTCTGGAGTTGGGTACCACAGAGGGTCATTGGATTGAAATAATAAGATAGACAGTTTTGTTCGTTACTACGCGCTTCTGTATGTGTGTCTGAATGTTGCTTGATGACGTTAAAGCTATTAAACAATATTGTCACTAAAAAATACAGTTTTGTGTCCCGTAATTCGGGCGAATACGTCAAATCAAGAGGCCACAATGGCGGGTAATATGTGGCATGTTCTTGGATGAAGCAATAACTCGGTTGTACGGAATGAAAGAAATACAAAAAGGCCCATGAGCAGTTTATACCTTATTTATCATAAATGCATGTATTTTTAGTAGAATAAGTACCGTTTGCAGAAGATCAACACAATCTTAACTATCAGCCATAGTTGTATGTGGTCAACTTCGTAACGTGTCGTTTCACAACAGGCCGAACTTCATTTGCACAACAAAGACCCACTTATCACTAACGCACGACTCTTTTTGGCTGTCACTACTTTAGCACATAATAAAGCAAATAACGTCCACAGATTTTAAAGCCTGTCCATTAAAAACTGTCAGAGCATTTGGTTTCCCCTTTTTCCTGTTGCGATGTAATCGTCGTTTGTCGTGTTATTTCAATCAAAATGATTTAGTAGCGAACTTCTTTTGTACTAAACTACACAGCATTCTTGGGGAAGGATATATATGCACCCGTTGTACCGCTGCGTGGTAACGTCGCCACTAGCAGACGGTTTGAAGTTTCGTTTCTCATCTGCTCGCTCATGTTACGAAGTTATTTCGACCATTCTTTGCTGCGCTAATGGTAAGATTGTTTTCTCCATTTCACAAAATAGCTGTATCTATACATATAAATAGTGTCCTAAAGATCATATGAACACATTGTTGATGAATGTGAAGTTAGTTCAGTTTTGTTACTAATATGTCACAGTTTGGTACCCAGCTTCAGAGAACAACCCGTATACATTAGTGCAATTCCCAAACTGGTACTATAGGTGATGTGGGCACAATATGTGTGTGTTTCACACACGCACTTACTCATATCAAATATGGAAACAAGATTATTTCTGCAAGAGCAATAAGCTGAGTCTGTCTGTCTCTCGCTGTCTCTCTGTCTCTGTCTGTCTGTCTGTCTGTCTGTCTCTGTCTCTCTGTCTCTGTCTCTGTCTCTCTATCTCTCTCTCCCTCTCTCTCACTTTTATAATTGTAAGCTCAGACATGCGCCTCCGCATGCAAGCACGCACGCACGCATGTACGCTCACACGCACTGCACACACACACACACACACACACACACACACACACACACACACACGCGCGCGCGCGCACGCGCACACACGGCAGACATAGGGTGACAGACAGTTAGACAGACAAACAGTCAGACACTGAGACAGACAGACAGACAGACAGACCAAGATACAGACAGACAGACAGACAGACAGGTAGACAGAGAGACAGATAGACAAACAGACAGACAGACAGACAGACAGACAGACAGACAGACAGGCGGATAGACAGAACAGACAACAGACCAACCTGTGATTCTGGAGTACGCGCTGAATCTCACGAACCCGCCCGTCTCTGAAGCTGCCAAGTCGCAGACTGCAGGCTTGGGACACTAAAAAAACAGGGTCTGGTGGAGAGAAAAAAGTAAAACCTTTATTCAGAAAATCAACGCAAAAATGAGCTGTCTCCCAAAAGGTTATTTTGGCAACAGATGGTTGTCGCAAGTTATTGCCTTTACATTCTTCGTTCACTTTCTCGCAATGCGGGAATTCCCGACAGGCTGATAACTGACTCAACACAGCTCTTCTTTCAAATTTTGCTTCGAGCCCTTCACCCAGAACACGATTTCACGAGAATTTCACAGACACGTCACGTAAATAGCATTTGTGATGACACAACTACGAGGTGGGCTCATTATATTTTGCAACCTAGGCAAACTAATGAAGTCACTACTTTGCTCTTTTTACATTTAGTCAAGTTTTGACTAAATGTTTTAACGTAGAGGGGGGAATCGAGACGAGGGTGTGGTGTATGTGTGTGTGTCTGTGCGTGCGTGTGTGTGTGTGTGTGTGTGTGTGTGTGTGTGTAGAGCGATTCAGACCAAACTACTGGACCGATCTTTATAAAATTTGACATGAGAGTTCCTGGGTATGATATCCCCATACGTTTTTTTCATATTTTTGATAAATGTCTTTGATGACGTCATATCCGGCTTTTCGTGAAAGTTGAGGCGGCACTGTCACGCCCTCATTTTTCAACCAAATTGGTTAAAATTTTGGTCAAGTAATGTTCGACAAAGCCCGGACTTCGGTATTGCATTTCAGCTTGGTGGCTTAAAAATTAATTAATGACTTTGGTCATTAAAAATCTGAAAATTGTAAAAAATATATTTTTTTTATAAAACTATCCAAATTTACGTTCATCTTATTTTCCATCGTTTGCTGATTCCAAAAACATATAAATATGTTATATTTGGATTAAAAACAAGCTCTGAAAATTAAATATATAACAAGAGGCGAAGCCTTCAAGGCTCACGTAAGAAATCGACAAACAGTAACACAAACTCAATCACTCCGTCACACATACACACACACACACACACACACACACACACACACACACACACACACACACACACACACACACACACACACACACACACACACACACACACACACACACACACACAGTAAGCATAGGTGAAACTGTGCAAGAAAGCGAGACCCTGGATCTGCCAATTAGTCTCGGCCCGCTCACAATAACAATGACCGAGACTTTCAGTAATTCCTTTGCGTGACGTCTAACCCTCTTACGTCATAATGTGACGTCTTCAAATAGTTTCTATCACACACGTCAAACACTTTTGACCGAGACGAAATGCGAGCTTTATCCATAGACTCGGAAATGTTAAAGTTTCTATCACACACACACGCACGCACGCACGCACGCACGCACGCACGCACAGACAGACAAAGTTTATCATCGCATAGGCTACACTTACGTGAGCCAAAAATTATTATCAAAATTAAATTTTCGAAATCAATTTAAAAACACTTTCATCTTATTCCTTGTCGATTCCTGATTCCAAAAACATATAGATATGATATGTTTGGATTAAAAACACGCTCAGAAAGTTAAAACGAAGAGAGGTACAGAAAAGCGTGCTATCCTTCTAAGCGCAACTACTACCCCGCTCTTCTTGTCAATTTCACTGCCTTTGCCGTGAGCGGTGGACTGACGATGCTACGAGTATACGGTCTTGCTGCGTTGCATTGCGTTCCGTTTCACTCTGTGAGTTCGACAGCTACTTGACTAAATGTTGTATTTTCGCCTTACGCGACTTGTTTTTTTTATTGCATCTAAGACCAGTTTTTAGAAGACTTGTGACAACAAATATTACTTGATTCCGTGCAGGCCTTACACGAACATGTTACAAGACCGTTTGTAGTTTTGTCTGAGATAAACGATGGACAAGAATTCAACCTTTCATATATACCGCAGTACTTTGCCAAGTGGCACAGAATGATTCTATAATACCGACTAGATCAGTTTTATCAACATCATCATGATGACCAAACTCGGCAGTACTCTCCACATAGTTGACTTATTGCCAACTTTCAGCCAACTTTTGGCGGATAGAAGTAAGCATAGCTCCGAAGTTGCTGGGGCAAAATCGTCGAGAAGTTGGCTAGGCTATTAGAACACGGCGATTTATCAGCGATTCGAAAAATACAGTTCAGAGCCTTTCTACTTCGCGCTGATTTAGCAGCAACTTGGGGCAGACATTTATTACAGCGTTTCCCCGTCAAGTTGTTAGCTCTAGCAAACACACGCAAATGGTCATTGTCCAGCTTTATAAACTACGTACAACTACTTACAATAGTTCAGTTTTTGACTCCCATGTCACTGTTTGGTACCCAGCTCCTGAGAACAACCCGTATACATTAGTGCAATTCCCAAACTGGTACTACAGGTGATGTGGGCACAATATGTGTGTGTTTCACACACGCACTCACTCATATCAAATATGGAAACAAGATTAGTCTGCAAGACTGAGCAATAAGCTGAGTCTATCTGTCTCTCTCTGTCTCCCTGTTTCTGTCTGTCTGTCTGTCTACCGGTCTGTCTGGCTGTCTGTCTGTCTCTCTCTCTCTTTCTCTCTCTCTCTCTCACTTTTATAATTGTAAGCTCAGACATGCGCCTCCTGTCTGTCTGTCTGTCTGTCTGTCTGTCTGTCTCTCTCTCTCTCTCTCACTGTCTCACTCTCACTCTCACTTTTATAATTGTAAGCTCAGACATGCGCCTCCTGTCTGTCTGTCTGTCTGTCTGTCTGTCTGTCTGTCTCTCTCTCTCTCTCTCTCACTTTTATAATTGTAAGCTCAGACATGCGCCTCCTGTCTGTCTGTCTGTCTGTCTGTCTGTCTGTCTGTCTCTCTCTCTCTCTCTCTCTCTCTCTCTCTCTCTCTCTCTCTCTCTGATTCTCACTTTTTACATTTAGTCAAGTTATGACTAAATGTTTTAACATCGAGGGGGGAATCGAGACGAGGGTCGTGGTGTATGTGTGTGTGTATGTGTGTGTGTCTGTGTGTGTGTGTGTGTGTGCGTGCGTGTGTGTGCGTGCGTGTAGAGCGATTCAGACCAAACTACTGGGTCGATCTTTATGAAATTTGACATGAAAGTTCCTGGGTATGATATCCCCATACGTTTTTTTCATTTTTTTGATAAATGTCTTTGATGACGTCATATCCGGCTTTTCGTGAAAGTTGAGGCGGCACTGTCACGCCCTCATTTTTCAACCAAATTGGTTGAAATTTTGGTCAAGTATTGTTCGACGAAGCCCGGACTTCGGTATTGCATTTCAGCGTGGTGGCTTAAAAATTAATTAATGACTTTGGTCATTAAAAATCTGAAAATTGTAAAAAAAAAATATTTCTTTTATAAAACGATCCAAATTTACGTTTATCTTATTCTCCATCATTTGCTGATTCCAAAAACATATAAATATGTTATATTTGGATTAAAAAAAACTCTGAAAATTAAATATATAAAAATTATTATCAAAATTAAATTGTCGAAATCAATTTAAAAACACTTTCATCTTATTCCTTGTCGGTTCCTGATTCCAAAAACATATAGATATGATATGTTTGGATTAAAAACACGCTCAGAAAGTTAAAACGAAGAGAGGTACAGAAAAGCGTGCTATCGTTCTCAGCACAACTACTACCCCGCTCTTCTTGTCAATTTCACTGCCTTTGCCGTGAGCGGTGGACTGACGATGCTACGAGTATACGGTCTTGCTGCGTTGCATTGCGTTCAGTTTCATTCTGTGAGTTCGACAGCTACTTGACTAAATGTTGTATTTTCGCCTTACGCGACTTGTATAATTGTAAGCTCAGACATGCGCCTCCGCATGCAAGCACGCACGCACGCATGTACGCTCACACGCACTACACACACACACACACTCACACACACACACACACACACACGCACGCACGCACACACACACACACACACACACACATACACACATACACACGCGCGCGCACGCACACACGGCAGACACAGGGTGACAGACAGTTAGACAGGGCAAACAGACAGACAGACAGACCAAGATACAGACACACAGACACACAGGCAGGTAGACAGACAGGCAGGTAGACAGACAGGCAGGTAGACAGACAGGTCGACAGACAGGTCGACAGACAGACAGACAGGCAGGTAGACAGACAGACAGACAGACAGACAGATGGACAGACAGACAGGTAGACAGACCGACAGACCGACAGACAGGCAGGTAGACAGACCGACAGACCGACAGACAGACAGACAGACAGACAGACAGGCAGACAGACAGACAAACAGGCAGACAGCCAGACAGACAGACAGACAGGCGGATAGACAGAACAGACAACAGACCAACCTGTGATTCTAGAGTACGCGCTGAATCTCACGAACCCGCCCGTCTCTGAAGCTGCCAAGTCGCAGACTGCAGGCTTGGGACACTAAAAAAACAGGGTCTGGTGGAGAGAAAAAAGTAAAACCTTTATTCAGAAAATCAACGCAAAAATGAGCTGTCTCCCAAAAGGTTATGTTGGCAACAGATGGTTGTCGCAAGTTATTGCCTTTACATTCTTCGTTCACTTTCTCGCAATGCGGGAATTCCCGACAGGCTGATAACTGACTCAACACAGCTCTTCTTTCAGATTTTGCTTCGAGCCCTTCACCCAGAACACGATTTCACGAGAATGTCAATAGAGTGACAGACACGTAAATAGCATTTGTGATGACACAACTACGAGGGGGGCTCATTATATTTTGCAACCTAGGCAAACTAATGAAGGCACTACTTTGCTTTTTTTTTTATTGCATGTAAGACCAGTTTTCAGACTTGTGACAACAAATATTACTTGATTCCGTGCAGGCCTTACACGAACCATAGATGTGTCAAAACACATCTATGCACGAACAGACCGTTTGTAGTTTTGTCTGAGATAAACGGTGGACAAGAATTCAACCTTTCATATTTACCGCAGTACTTTGCCAAGTGGCACAGATTCTATATTACCGACTAGATCAGTTTTATCAACATCATCATGATGACCAAACTCGGCAGTACTCTCCACATGATCGACTTATTGCCAACTTTTTGCTCCGAAGTTGCTGGGGCAAAATAGTCGAGAAGTTGGCTATTAGAACACGGCGATTTATCAGCGATTCGAAAATACAGTTCAGAGCCTTTCTACTTCGCGCTGATTTAGCAGCAACTTGGGGCAGACATTTATTACAGCGCCTCCCCGTCAAGTTGTTAGCTCTAGCAAACACACGCAAATGGTCATTGTCCAGCTTTATAAACTACGTACAACTACTTACAACCGTTCTCCTACAAAATTAGAAGAAATACATCGTGACGTTATTCAGCAATTAGTCGATTTACTAGTCAATGGAGTAAACGAGAGAGCGAGAGAGAGAGAGAGAGAGAGAGAGAGAGAGAGAGAGAGAGAGAGAGAGAGAGAGAGAGAGAGAGAGAGAGAGAGAGAGAGAGAGAGAAAGAGAAAGAGAGAGCGAAAGAGCGAAAGAGATAGAGAGACAGAGACAGAGATACAGACAAACAGACAGACAGACAGACAGACAGACAAACGGACAGACAGACAGACAGACAGACAGACTTTTGCTATGATTTCTTCAACAAAGACAGATCTAATTGAAAATGAGACACCAGTCTTTGTCTCTATTAACCTCTCTCTCTCTCTCTCTCTCTCTCTCTCTCTCTCTCTCTCTCTCTCTCTCTCTCTCTCTCTCTCTCTCTCTCTCTCTCTCTCTCTCTCTCTCTCTCTCTCTCTCTCTCTCTCTCTCTCTCCCTCTCTCTCTCTCTCCCTCTCTCTCTCTCTCAGTCTCTCAGTCTCTCTCTCTCTCTCTCTCTCTCTCTCTCTCTCTCTCTCTCTCTCTCTCTCTCTCTCTCTCTCTCTCGCTCTCTCGTTTACTCCATTGACTAGTAAATCGACTAATTGCTGAATAACGTCACGATGTATTTCTTCTAATTTTGTAGGAGAACGGTTGTAAGTAGTTGTACGTAGTTTATAAAGCTGGACAATGACCATTTGCGTGTGTTTGCTAGAGCTAACAACTTGACGGGGAAACGCTGTAATAAATGTCTGCCCCAAGTTGCTGCTAAATCAGCGCGAAGTAGAAAGGCTCTGAACTGTATTTTCGAATCGCTGATAAATCGCCGTGTTCTAATAGCCAACTTCTCGACGATTTTGCCCCAGCAACTTCGGAGCCAAAAGTTGGCTGAAAGTTGGCAATAAGTCGGCGTGCAATGAATGAACTGACTAGTAAATCACGCAAAGCCCCAACCTGTATTAATTAATCTTATGCATGGTACAGTTAGCATTGCTCAAGTCCATCAACACCGTGTGCTTGGAGTTGTAATTGATGATGAACTTAACTGGCGCTCTCACATGGATACAGTTTATAAACGAGTTTCTGTGAACCTTTTCTTACATAACAAGCTCTGGTGCGTTGTTTCTGTGGATGCCCTCAAAATGTTTTTCCACGCACACTGTCGCTCTCACATTTGCTATGCATCTACTGTCTGGTGCAATGCCAGTGATGTTCATATAAATAAAATAAACACACGTCACAAGAGATGTGTAAAGTTATTAAACCGAGATCCCAATATGACTACTCAAGAAAAATACACTCAACTGAACATTCTTCCGCTACAACAGCAGTTCTTTTTAAATGCTAGTGTTTTCATGTTCAAAATGTACAACCATGAAACACCTTCATACATCCAAGACCTGTTTGAGCGTCCTCCTGGTAGAGCGAGGCTTTTGACCTACACGCTACAGCTCCCACGCATTGATTTGTATAAATCTAGTTTATCTTACTGGGGGTCGCTAGTGTGGAATCTACTTCCAATGTACTGTCAAACATGTCAAACCCTTTCGTCTTTTAAAACAAATGTTCGAAAATATCTTTGTCAAAAATAATTCTCTTCCTACACTTGAAAATCATAACTCTTACTGTATCACATCTTAATCATCATTTTATTAATCCATGAACCACGTTATTATAGCTAGTGTTTTTGTTAGTTTTAACCTGATTACAAATTATTAGTTAATTCGTTTGGCTGTTTAAGATATGTTATATAAATATATAAATGTAATGTATAATGTCATGTATGTCTAAAAGGGACAGGTTGGAAGATTAGGCATCGCCTAAAACCTTTATCCCTTTGTATTAAAGTTTTGAATCTGAATCTGAATCTGAATCTCTCTCTCTCTCTCTCTCTCTCTCTCTCTCTCTCTCTCTCTCTCTCTCTCTCTCTCTCTCTCTCTCTCAGATTGTAAGACTAGGCAACGCCTAAAATCTCCATCCTTCTGTAATAAAGTTCAATCAATCAATCAATCAATCTCTCTCTCTCTCTCTCTCTCTCTCTCTCTCTCTCTCTCTCTCTCTCTCTCTCTCTCTCTCTCTCTCTCTCTCTCTCTCTCTCTCTCTCTCTCTCTCCCCTTCGATCTCTCTTTCTCTCTCTGACTATCTGTCTGTCTGCCCACAGATATTTCCCGTCGCTCTCTGATGCGAAACACATCCGTGTTGAAATCAGTTCATTCGCTGGCAGAAATTATTTGCCAGAGAAATCGTCCCATGTTCTAATCGCTCCAAAAAGGCGTTCCGTTGTTTATATTGCATCCTACTTGCCACATTCTGGCTGTCAAGCCTCATCGCTGTTCTTCTTTATTTTCCTTGTTAAGTCATAGGGAAATTCCGATAGAAGCTGTTATTGACTTGTGCACGCACAGATGAAAGGTTTCACTTGACCCCCTTTCCGTAATCTGAGAACTGTTGCTCGTGACAACGTACTCTGGTTTTGTCAGAAATGTGCACTGAACTAAACACAGCGGAATATCCAGGCTTACATAACTATGACTAATGATAGTGTTACAAAAGGAGACAGGCGCTCCGCGCTCCTCAAAGCATGGATTAGTTTGACTGTCAACTATTATCGGTCACTTTCATCTTAAAAAGCCACAGTCCTTCCCCAGAAAACATGTAGGGGAAGGGCTCCTAATATGGACCACTTTTTGTTTCATGCTAATAACTAGCTTGTTTTCTTGCGAAGAAGTTTCATTTTGTGTTTGGTAGTCCTTCTCTCTTCGGTGAACCGTTAGGCCTAATTAGAGTGAAATAGCTTTGATAGACATTCAGCAAAAATCAAATACAGAAAAAATCACAAATGGTCCATATTAGGCGCCCAGGCACACAAAGTTGACTCTGAGAAATAAATCTCTCGCCGAACGTGGGGACGAACTCACGCTGACAGCGGCCAACTGGATACAAATCCAGCGCGCTACCGACTGAGCTACATCCCCGCCCTGCCTTTAATGTGATTAATATTGTCTACGACGGTCAAGCTGCAAAGGCCCTGAGCAACGATTTGGTTTTGGTTTTGGACAGGGATTGACCTTATTGGCCTTTAGGATTTAAACAGTCCCACCTACCGTGTCGACCACCTCTCGACCACGACCACCTGCTTATTATGACCGCACAAAGGACCCCCAACGAGGTTTATTTGCGAAGAGTCCACCTGTCAATGACGACCATTTTTAGTCGGCCCTTCGGGTGGTCGTTATGAATGAAGATAGCAATCCGACAGTGTGGATTAATGTTGTTTATAGACTGAAAATCCAAGACGAGTTCAGCCAGTATCGACGCCTGCTCGATACAGTACCATGTAGTTAGAGGTACTTTCGGGCCGTATAACCCCTACTTTGTTCCAACTAACGAACTGGTATGAATTATGAATGTATAAAATATGAGAATGGCACTGCAGTTTATAATTGAAGAAGGGGCATACAAGATCGTGTTAAGAAGGTGGGGGAGGGAGGGGGCGGGGGTGAAGAGAAGAACAAAATCTCCAAGCAGAGATTGTTTGCGCGACGTCAACACCCACATACACATACACACACACGCACACACATACACACACACACACACACATACACACACACATACACACGCACGCACGCACACACACACACACGCACACACGTACACACACACACACACACATACACGTACACACACCCAAACACACTGCTTGAAAAACTATCAATGATTTAATTCAATCAATCAATGAGTCTTATATCGCGCATATTCCGTGGGTACAGTTCTAGGTGCTCTGCAGTGATGCCGTGTGAGATGAAATTTTATACGGCCAGTAGATTGCAGCCATTTCGGCGCATATTTACCTTTCACGGCCTATTATTCCAAGTCACACGGGTATAGGTAGACAATTATTAACTGTGCCTAAGCAAATTTGCCAGGAAAGACCCTTTTGTCAATCGTGGGATCTTTAACGTGCACACCCAATGTAGTGTACACGGGGGGAGGTTCGGACACCGAAGAGAGTCTGCACACAAAGTTGACTCTGTGAAATAAATTTCCGCCGAACCTGGGATCGAACTCACGCTGACAGCGGCCAACTGAATACAAATCCAGCGCGCTACCAACTGAGCTATATAATGAATTTTCGGAATGCGTGATGCTGGTCGTCGACAGTAACTCAAAATTGCTAGCAATGCCGGCAGTCCGTACAGAAAATGTCTGACGAAACTATCAATATGTTGCCGTTGTTATGTCTGGCATGTACATGTTTTTCCATTGAAAACAACATGCGAGAATCTTTTCCGTCAAATCTAGCTGAAAGACCAGTAATTTTTGGTTGGTCTTCGGGGAGCATATCGCCTTCGGTTTTCGTCTTTATCAACCTCGAACAAAATATACTGGTCTGACAACAAGCCACCAAAAATCGTTTTTGTCATTATTTTGGATGAGCAAAAGTACGCACAAAACAGACGGGATCCCATTTCTGAACGTAATTTTTAGAATGCGAATCCGGGACTCAAATCGCCTAATCGATTTGTTACATGGGGAGCAGTGTTATTTGTTCTCTAGCTTGTTATGAAAGAAAACTCGTGAAAATGATGACAATAGTTATTATCACTTAATAGACAATTATCCGTGACAATTACACCACCGTGATTTTGTAATCAACACTTTGGGCTTTTGTTTCAGCATAGCAGCGCCAATGGTAAAAATTACGAATGCCACATAGTGATATTGGTAACTCCCAATCAAAAAAAAAAAAAGCTATGCCCATTTGTGACCCTCCACCACGAAATGAGTCGCATGTCACCTCGCGCGGTTCTGCGCTAGGCTTAATATAAGTCCGGGGAGTGTCTGGTAACAGTATGAGGGTCACCTTAGTCACAGGCTTATAACTCAAACAGTTTCCGTTCTTTTCTAAAACGGTTTTCACCACTGGATAGAGCATAAAAAACTCTGTATGAAAATGTAAAAATATGAAAATCATGCAAAGGTGACATGCGACTCATTTCGTGGTGGAGGGTCACATTTGTACAGTGAAATTCAGTAATATTCTCACTTTTGGCACCACAATGTCGTCATACGCGGCGTTCCTGTCGATGTCGGCCACTGCGATCACTACAAGCGGCGTTTGTGCCCCGCGATAAAACGCAACAAAAGAGACGACGTTACGCCTAGTTGGCAAAAGATTTGACTCTCTCGTGCGAGTTTTGCCGAGTAGTTCCGAAGCTAGCCTTTTTGTCCCGAAGGAAGTAACGTTAACGCTGTCGGCATTGTTGGGTTAACCTGCGACTGCCTTTGTCGGTGTGAAGAGAACAAAACCTGCAGCAAAAGATCAGAGGCGAAAATGTCGGAGTTTCCAGCCATAAACCACAAAGTGACGAATAGAAAAATGTGGCGGTTTTCTGTCCTTCTGAGGCATTCCTGGAACAAACACGAAGTTGTTAAGTTGTTAAATTTGTTTGATTTCGTCTGATTTTACGCTTTAGCGCCGCCGAAGCATGAAAACGATCACTGCACTAGAAAGAGCATTCTTCTTCTTCTTCTCCTTCTGCGTTCGTGGGCTGAAACTCCCACGTACACTCGTGTTTTTTGCACGAGTGGAAGTTTTACATGTATGAACGTTTTTTACCCCGCCATTTAGGCAGCCATACGCCGTTTTCGGAGGAAGCATGCTGGGTATTTTCGTGTTTCTATAACCCACCGAACTCTGACATGGATTACAGGATATTTTTCGTGCGCACTTGGTCTTGTGCTTGCGTGTACACACGGGGGTGTTCGGACACCGAGGAGAGTCTGCACACAAAGTTGACTCTGAGAAATAAATCTCTCGCCGAACGTGGGGACGAACTCACGCTGACAGCGGCCAACTGGATACAAATCCAGCGCGCTACCGACTGAGCTACATCCCCGCCGTGAAAGAGCATTCATTGTGCGGTGGTCTTACATTTCCCTGTGATTCGGGTAGGAATAACAAGGAAATAAACATTGCAAAGCAAAGTGTGTGTTGTCCTCTCACACCTTTGTCTGCATTTGTGACCCTCCACCACGAAATGAGTCGCATGTCACCTTTGCATGATTTTCATATTTTATACATTTCCCTAAAGAGTTTTTTATGCTCTATCCAGTGGTGAAAACCGTTTTAGAAAAGAGCAAAAATTGTTTGAGTTATAAGCATGTGACTAAGGTGACCCTCACACTGTTACCAGACACTCCCCGGACTTATAATTATTAAGCCTAGCGCAGAACCGCGCGAGGTGACATGCGACTCATTTCGTGGTGGAGGGTCACATTTAAACAAAAATGTGTCGAGTATCCTTTTCCATATTAGATTGACCGTGGTGTAAATCAACAAATCCAACCTTGAGAATCACGGTTTCATTCTATGCGATTTGATTTTGACCATTCATTCAAAATCTACTGTTTGTCCTCTCTGGTACTGAAGCTGTTAAAACATTCTGCGAGTGGATAGTGTAGTCATTGAGTCCGTCGACTGCGGAATGTTGTTGATATTTGTTTCATTTCATATCAATGATTTCTTCAAATAAGCTGCAGTAGGTGCAAACAATAAACGTTTTGTTGTTGTTGTTGCGTGCGTGCGTGCGTGCGTGTGTGTGTGTGTGTGTGTGTGTGCGCGCGCGCGTGCGAGTGTGTGCTATGACTGAACACATTTCACGCGGTGCTTGAACAGAAAGACAAGGTAGTGACCTATACATTTTTCATCAATCACTCCCTGTCTATCGGTTTTAGTTCGAAGGTGGGGGGGGGGGGGGGGGGCAGAAAGAGGGGTGGGGGCGGTGTCTATCAAACAGCTTTTCATTGCAGTGAGGGCAATGCGGACGACCAGGAGAAATAAATCTTACACAGTGGAACTTTCCTTTCAACACCTCCAGATTGAAGACCCAATACTTACTCAAATTTTCGGTTGAATTCCTCAGTAAATTGTCCTCCATTTGGTTTAAACTGTTTTATTCAACGTTTGTGCATTATTTACACACAAAAAACGCATATAGAGTAAACAACAACAAGCATAATGCTTATAGTGGTGTTTACAGTTTTCTAGAAAAATACATATAAATGGCGGCTATTGTACAGTTTAAATGAAAAGCAAGCAAACATGAAAAGAAAATTGAATGAAAATTGTACATCAAAACAAAAATCCGTTTAAGAATACATATATAATATTTATGGTATTAGCGAGTAAGACTCAGATCATGATTTCTTTGATTTTTTTTTAGGTGTTAAAATGGGGGTTCCACTGCATCAAGTAATTGTTCCTCTGTTTCTCTTATTCTCTTTCTGAGGATTGGGTCTCTTCTTCTTCTTCTGCTTCTGCGTTCGTGGGCTGAAACTCCCACGTACACTCGTGTTTTTTGCACGAGTGGAATTTTACGTGTATGGCCGTTTTTACGCCGCCATTTAGGCAGCCATACGCCGCTTTCGGAGGAAGCATGCTGGGTATTTTTGTGTTTCTATAACCCACCGAACTCTGACATGGATTACAGGATCTTTTCCGTGCGCACTTGGTCTTGTGCTCGCGTGTCTTGTGCTTGTGTCTCTTATCGTCAATGTCTTTGAGGTGTATTCACTGATAGATGGTGGATTTTAAATTATGCAAATGTTGAGGAACGTTGTTTATGTTTTCAAGATAAAATGGTTGGCGCGTGATTTGGGTGATTGCTTGCTTGTTTGCTTGTCTCCTTTGTCTTCCAATGTTTCAAGTCCAGTTAAATGGACACATTTACTTTTAGGGGAAATTTGACTGTCCTGTTAAGATAGTTTCAGCTGTAAAGTTTCCAGTCCCGTTGAAGTTAATTAGTCTTTTCCCTGTGTTTTGTTGTTGGTGTAGGTTATTTCTTATGATTTTGTTGAGTTTACAGTCCAAGACAGATTAATTTTTACACAAACAAACAGGTGTTCAGTACCATTAAAAAAACAGTAGTGGGAGAGCGTCAGGAAAAACACAGCCGACTTCCGAATATCATTACGCCCATTACGATTTGCCTGATGACAACATACAACACCCACTGACACAGCAGAAAGAGTCAAACTGGGGTCACGCCGACAACGTGTAAGTGCTATTGTCCATTAAGAAAAGACGTGTCCCGAATGGCCCCCGTCTGCTTTTCAGTTCCCATAATAATATGCTTTCAAACTGTCGCGCACACTCAAGGGGCAGTTTTGTTCCCTGTACTCCCCCCCCCCCCCCCCCCTGCACCCCCCCTCCCTCTCCATCCTTCTCCCTCTCCACCCTACCTGACGCACATTTCTTTGTTCCGCTGCTAATATGCGATATGTATAGTACTGTCGTGCACACTCGAGGGCAAGTTTTGTACTCTTTACTTCCATGTCGTTAAAAGGTAGGGTCACACACTGCCGCGATTTAATCGTACGATTTGTATCATACAAGGCGATCGCCCATTAACTCGCATGCAGCAACCCGTCACACGACTTGACACGGCTTAAAGCCCCACTCCGCCTCTTATGATGTTTACATACATTTTTTCACCAAAACAGCAATAACAAAATAAATGGAACACAATCACAATAACATTTAACAACGTAAAATGACATAGATCAATTGAATGAATGGCTATTAAACACGCGTAAACCGCACACCAGTTCTCGTGGTTTGTTCAACCCCTGAGCCATCGGGGCCCCGTTTGACCAACTTTTTCATACATGATCAATTAAGTCGTTTGCAGTTTCAAGGTGTCTCAATATCTGCAATAGCAAGTTATTGTGCACCCCTGAATCTAAAATAAAACAAATGACTGATAGTGACACAAACAGAGTAGCGGTGTCTTCAATGAAACTGTATATCATATCACCTTCGTATCCATTTACTTTACTTTGTCTTGAAAACACATTTATTCTTTATTCTTTCTTACTCTCCTTCTTACTTGTGTTCTGTATAAAGTCATGCTCTGTTTCCCCAGAGGCTATGTGAGAGCTAGCCTCTGTCCCTTGTGCAGCCACTTTTCCCGTTGTTCGGCGTGGGGTAGAGTACCACCGTTTCGGCCCTGGATTTTAAGCATGTACTTCAGAGATGCCATTACCTAAATGCCTGTTGATTTTCTAACTTCCAGGGCTAGAGTCGGTGGTTTCTGTTCCAAGGCGGCAACTCTCTCACAGAAAGTATTATTTTACAATGTTCTTGATGCTTGTATAGCAATAGCCATAGTTGTTAGAAGAGGAAATGGTGTGAACTTAGCTATTGTATTATGGTCTCTACACTTCGTCTATAGTTACAGTCCCAACGAATCGCGACAAAATAACTCTGAAAAGGACTCAGTAAATACTAGCAACCGTGAAGTACGCTCGATTCCTATAAGTACGCTGTTTTTTTTTTGTAATATTAGTTTTTTTAGTCTTGAAACTGATGTTATGTGGGGACATTAATCCGAATCCGGGACCAGTTTCTCCGTTAGAAAAAGGTGAACTTATAGTAGCACACTTAAACACCAGAAGTTTGAGGAACAAACTTGATATTGTGGAAAGTGAAATTAGAGATTTTGACATAGTAACTTTATCTGAGACTTGGTTACCTGCTGGTAATATGCAAGACCAATTTAATATTAATGGTTTCCATCCACTTGTGCGGAGAGACAGACCAGACGGAGCACACGGTGGTGTGGCAATATATGTTAAAGATTACTTATGCTGTAAAGAGAGAACAGATCTTTTGATTCCTAACCTTGAAGCCACATGGATCGAAACCAAATTGAATCAAGAAACTATATTGATAGGCTCGTTTTACCGGCCTCCTAGTGCCCCTGTTGCTTATTGGCAACTGATCGATTCTTCTATTAAACAAGTTATGGCCACCCCTCACAAATTCATAATTCTTGGTGATTTTAATTCCGATTTTAATGACAACCCACCAAAGCAACTCACAGACATTTTGTATCTGAATAGCTTAAAGCAACTAGTTACAAGTCCCACACGGATAACTGAAGATACGTCCACCTGTATCGACCTGATTATTACCCCAAGCACTGACATTGTTGATAAAGTAGAAGTTATTCCTCCCATTTGTAGTGATCACTCCGTACCAGTCGTTTATTTAAAGCATCATTTGAAGAAAAGATCACACTCAAAAAGAACGATTTTAGATTATAGCAAACTAGACGGTCAAAAGTTAATAGTTGAGTTACAGAAAATTGATTGGTCAAACATAGTGACTTTAGAAGATATTCATACCGCAGCTTCTCTTTTTTTGGAGCAGTTGTATTCGATCGTGAAAACCTGCTTGCCCGTCAAGGAAGTCACCATTCGGGAGGGAGACACACCCTGGATCACATCATATATTTTGAAATTAAAAGACCGAAAAAGATTTATTCATACTATTGCTGTGCATGTAGACACACCACAAGCTTGGGAACTCTTTCGTAAGATAAGGAACCAATACACAGATGCTATTCGAACGCGAAAGAAACAATATTTAGAGGAACTTGACCGGTCCGTATCTGATCCAAAGAAATTTGGTCAGAAGCAGTGGTGGAAGTTAGTTAACAGGTTTATGGCAAAGAAAGGCTCTGACCAAAACGAAATCCCGCCACTAACAGTTGATTGTAAAACCTATTTTGAAGACCAGGAAAAGGCTGAATTATTTAATATGTCTTTTGTTAAACAATCAGAAATAAACGACACAGACGATAATGTTCCCGATATAGACAATGCTGAGTTTTTTGTCGACGATATGGTCGTGACTTCCGAAGAAGTGAAAAGTGTAATAGAAAGTCTTGATACATCTAAAGCTGTCGGGCCTGATAAAATTCATAATAAGATTCTTATTGCAAGTTTACCTATAATAGCAGAACCTCTATCTATTTTATTTACAAGATCATTAAATGAGGGTGTATTTCCAAGCATATGAAAAACAGCACACATAACACCGATATTTAAAAAGGGGGATAAAGGAGACTGTTCAAATTATCGTCCCATCTCACTCTTAAGCTGCGTAGGTAAAGTTCTTGAAAAATGTGTTCAGAAACATGTGTTTGATTATTTTGTATCGAATAACATAATCACACCTTCCCAGTCTGGTTTTATTCCCGGTGACTCCACTGTGTACCAGTTAACATGCCTATATAACGACTTTTGCAAGTCACTCGACGACAGCATTACTGTCCAGGCAATCTTTTTCGACATTTCCAAAGCATTTGACAGAGTCTGGCACAAAGGTCTTCTGAGAAAGTTATTTGCACTAGGGATTCGAGGTCAGATGTTTAATTGGTTGCAAAACTATTTAACTGATCGAACACAAGCAGTGGTGCTTAAAGGAAGTATGTCTAGCCACTTACCTGTGCAAACAGGCGTTCCACAAGGCTCTATTCTAGGACCTCTCCTTTTTCTGGTTTACATTAACGACATAGTTGATAACGTTGAATCCATTATTAAACTGTTTGCCGACGATACAAGTATGTATTTAAGCCTGGAAAATTCTCAGATGCGAACAGATATTTTTAACTCAGATCTTGAAAAAATCGACCAGTGGGCTAGTCAGTGGAAAGTTAAATTTAATCAAAGTAAAACAAAACTTCTGAATATAAGCAGGAAAAGGAATCCAGATTACATCCCTTTAAACTTCGGTGGCACAATTTTACAAGAAACTGAAAGTCATAAACATCTTGGTATTATTATTCAGAATAACGGTAAGTGGGAGTTACATATTAAATCTGTTATAGCAAAATGCCGTACGCTCGTAGCTTGCTTACGATCTTATAAATATAGACTAGGCAGAAAAGCTTTAGAAACAATGTATAAATCCTTCATATTGCCACATTTTGATTATGCTGATGTTCTCTGGGACAATTGCCCAAAGGAGTTAGCCACCGAGCTCGAAAGTATTCACTTAGACGCAATTCGAACAATTGTTGGAGCAGTCCGCGGTACAAGCCATCAAAAATTGTACGATGAGTCAGGCTTTATTTCATTACTAGAGAGGCGAAAACGTCATAAATTGATATTATTTCACAAGATCGTTCACCGCAAGGTGCCAAACTACTTATTAGCGATATTGCCACCATTGATATCAACTAATAACCCATATCACCGGCGCAGACCTCTAGACAGGAAAGTTCCATCGTTTAAAACTGAATTATATAGAAACTCATTTCTCCCATCTACTACACAACTCTGGAATTCTTTACCAGACTATATAAAACTTAGTGATTCCCTAAGTGAATTTAAGCACTTTTTGTCAAAAAACGATTTAAGTCCGCCGTGTTATTTTTATTCTGGAGATCGCATGTCACAAATAATTCACTGTAAGCTCAGGTTATATATAAGTGATCTCAATAACGATCTAGTGAGACGTCACGTTGCTACAGATGCATCTTGTGACTGTGGATTCCCGTCCGAATCCGTACAACACTTGATATTCGATTGTCCAAATTATCGCGAAGCACGTCAAGAAACTATACATACCCTCCCTAATCACACAATTCACCTCCCCCACCTTTTAAACGGAGACAGACAGTATTCTTTAGATTTGAACAGGAACATTTTTTCCACCGTACACTCGTTCATTGAACGTTCAGGCCGCTTTGGGCAAGTCAGAATAAATGCTCTACAAGCCGGACAACAACTTTAACTTCTGCACATCTCCTACCCATCCCTCTTCTTTTATTCATCTTCTTTCCCTCCTTCCTTCCTTTACTGTCTTTCTTTATAATCATTATGCAACGTTCATTACGTTATTAATAGATTTGGTTTATTGAGACAAATTTTTCACCCGTTACCGCCTTATGTTGTACTGTCATGCAGGAACACCACTATAAGCTTCTAGCTTGTTGCTGTTTCTGTGAACTTTGTATACATGTCATGATTGTAACCCTTGTTAAAAATAAACTTATGTTTAAACCAATGAAACTGTATTTCTTCGACGCGTCTAACCTGCTTGTTAAGATTTTTTTTTTTAAACATTTGAGTAAGAATTATCAGGAAATTCAATGAGACAATATCATGCAGACACATACATACTTGAATTAACTAAGAAGTCAGTGTACATGACATTTCAATATAAATAAGATAATTATTCTCGATATCTATCACAAGCATAATATTGTAGAATAGTTAACTTCTTCTGGAATATGAATTATAATGAGAAAGAAAAAACAGTAACGGTTGTTCTCGAAATCTGGTCTTTCATTCTTTCTTTCTTTCTTTCTTTCTTTTTTTCTTTCTTTTTCTATTTTCTTCTCTTTCTTTCCTTTCCCCCTAATACGCTCCTTTCAACCTTCCAGCGTGGGAACACAACGAACCCCCCACATGCTCTAATGGCTGCGGAGACCGGGCCTTCCGCCTGCAATTATCTGCCCACTACATTGGAGTTATCCCCCCTCGTTAGCTTCTCGCAAACATGGCGGTATTGTTGGTGGAAGGGCGGCTATTAGGTTGTCGTTTGGTTTCCGAGTGTCACTGGGTGGTTCTGTCACACTGTGGGGTGGATAGAGCGGAGTTGAAAAAAAGGTAGAGGGGATGACTTGTCGTTGCTGCCCTGTTGATCATTTTGAAGACTCTCTTTCTTTAGCACCTGATGTCAAGGAGGCTCTCCTCAAGAAAAGAAAGAACCACACACATGCACCAAACAGAAAACTGTGGATGATTGGTCATTACAGAATCCTGTTGACCATTTAAAGTCCGTCATCTTTAGAAGGGATTTTAATCATCAGTCTCTTTCTCCTGCGACCACACCGTTCCCACCACCATCGCTACCGCCGCCACAACCTACGACACCCCCCCCCCCCCCCCGCCCTCCCCCTCCAAGAAAGAGGCTAAGGAAAGATACCGGGGTATGGTTGGCCATTGCTTACCGCTTGACAAGATTGTACTCTCATATACCAGAGCAATTTTCGAGGAGGGTTTGTTGTTTTCCCTTTCCCCCTCCCACTCTCCCAACCCCAAGGCGTGTTGACCACTGGTAGTCATGTTTTATGATCAGTAAGTTCGAGGAGATTTTCTTCTCCCCCTCTCCGCTCGCCTCGTCATCTCTCCCCCCCCCCCCCCCCCACCACTCCATTCCCACAGTCCTTACCCTGGGGAATGGGTGTGGAAGGATGATTGATCAGTCAGTTGTGCCCCGTTAACTATTTAAGTCTCTCGTTTATTTGTGGCAGCAACAATATCAAGAAGACGCACCCCCCCCCCCCCTTCCCATCCTGGTTCCTCCCTCCGCCCTCCACAAACTCTCTGGACCGGCTGACAGGAGTAGCAGTGCGCAAAATGGCCGTCATTAAATTTGCTGTTGACATGACGCTCGGGGTCAGAGGGCAACACTCTAGTTGTGTCCCTTTTGCTTCTCACACCCCAACGCTTCTCTCCCCTTGTTCGCATCCATGTCAGTCAGTCGGTGCGCAGACGACACGTAAGGTCACGTGACATGTAAAGCGTGTGAGGGTTTTTGGTGTTTTATGACTTGGTTGTGAAACGTGATGACTGGTTACGATGACTTCTGCATTGAGAAGTCATTTAGATATATGATGACGACGATGATGACAGGGAAAGGATAAGAAAAAGGGTCTTTCCTGGCAAAATTGTATAGGCATAGATAAAAATGTCCACCAAAATACCCGTGTGACTTGGAATAATAGGCAGTGAAAAGTAGGATATGCGCCGAAATGGCTGCGATCTGCTGGCCGATGTGAATGCGTGATGTATTGTGTAAACAAATTCCATCTCACACGGCATAAATAAATCCCTGCGCCTTGAATATGTGCGCGATATAAATTGCATAAAAAATATAAAAAAATCCCTGCGCTTAGAACTGTACCCACGGAATACGCGCGATATAAGCCTCATATTGATTGATTGATATTGAGAACTTGTAAGATCGATTTAATGAAAATAACAATGACGACGACGGCGAGTATGACTATGATGATAATATTAAGGCGTCTAAGTTCGAGACATGAGATGAACGTGATGATGATGGTGGTGGTGGTGAGGAGAGCTAGAGTCACGTTTAAAGGCAAAGCAAGGATAAGGTACAATTCATGTAAATGTGCCCAGAAATGTCACACAAAAGTACACAATTATGAAAACGCCAGCCTCAAAAGAGGGCTTTCAACAAACGATGACTCACAGATGCCAAAAAGTGCCCAGAAAACAACCCCCAAGCCAAAGTCTCAAGGAATCAATGGTTTGTCATTGAAAGACAAACTGAACCCACTCTGTGACCCGGCTTGGCTTAACAACACTGACTTGGTCAGATTGATCCCCAAAGCAATTAGCGCTGTATGGCAAATGCAATACTGTGCCCGTAGAAGGACAATACTTTCCCAGAAGATTCCAATGGTCGCGTACACAATAAAGGATGTACCTTTAGCATTATCTCTATATATATATATATATACGACTTGTGTCTGTCTGTCTGTGTGTCCGCGATGCCAAGCCAAAGTTCTCGGTGGATCTTTTTCAAATTTGGAGACCGTATTCAGCTACACCCCGGACACAACCTCATCGATGAGATATTTCAACACGTGCTCTCAGCGCGCAGCGCTGAACCGATTTTGGTTTTTCTTTGGATCCATTCCCAGTAACTCTTCCTTATCTTCTCCAGTGTTTTCAGCCGCGGTTATCTCCCTTCCTCCGTGCGGTGCGCCGGCATAGCCGGGTCCCCGGCGCAGCCGGGTATTCAGCTCGACTTCTTCCCGGCGCAGCCGTACCCGGCGAAGCGGGTATTCATCTAGTTACAAAATATATGACTTCTCAAAACAAATCTTTAACGTCAGATGACTCAGAGATCAAAAACCCTGTCAAGAAAACAAGCAACAACCTAAATCCCACACTACCTATTGTCTGAAAGACCCAGCTAAGCGCCTATAGCCTACTCTTTGACCTTTGACACAACAATACTGACTCGGTCAGATAAACCTTCTGAGTCATGCTGTATGTCCAGCGTTTTGACCGTCGCTGCACAATACTTTCTCGTATGGGTCAGCTAGAGCGGTTTGGATTCAACCGGTCATACTATTCCTTGCCCCTCAAACTAGCTAGATTTAGAGACAAGCACAAAGCCCACCACTTTCTCTTCATCACCTCATTTTCTCTTGCCCGTTGGGATGCGCGCACACAACGAAACTCAACAGTGCATGTTAAAAAGTGTGGCGGTTTAGACTGACGCCCGCAGAGAAGTTCCGTTTGCAGAAGAAGCGCGATGTGCGATGTGAGCCACACTGAATGTCCAGTGCAGTGCCTAAAGGCAGTTTGCTGATTTGCGTGGTTTGGTGGTCGTTGATTGGCCGGTTTGTTTGGGTGGGTGGTAAATAAGGTGGGTGGGTTGCCTGCTAGTCAGCTATTTTACTATTCCTTCCTCACTGGGATAGGTAGCTGACTAATTTTCTAGATCAAATACGAGCTTCAACGCTAAACAGGAGCGTAAAATCATCACTTATTATCATATACTGTACACACAAGTCAGGGCAGTTATTAAAATACTACAGCATCAAACATCAAGGGAAACAACTCTACCCCGAATGAACTCTTCAACCACCAGTTGGAGGCGGAGGAACCAAAATCGAAACGCACCACAAACCAAACCACCAAATGATGGAGCGTACACCTACAATCAGGGGAGGCAATTACGAACAGTGTCGGCGGGTGCACAATGAGTCAGGCACAAGGGGAGACAATTACAAGTTTCACACTTGCGGTGCAGGTGGCGGGGCGGTAGCGTGTCGCAGACGACAGTAATGGCCATGTGCAAGTTTGACCGTCTGCATCATTTTTAAAACGTGACTTTCCTTCTTCAGCCTGTTATTAGCGTCGACCTACGTTAGTTTATTGGGTAGACGAATGGTTTTTTTTTAACATCCTCCCTTCAGTACAGTAGGTTTCTTTTTCTATTTCGTTGCATCTTTCTTATTCTGGGTTGCGAGTGGGTCAATGTTGTATGAAGAAAAAGAAGGCACTTTTGGTCGAGGGTAAGATGGCGATGTAGAATTAGAGGATTTAGGAGATGCGGGAGAAGGTCTGTGAACAAGCTGAATATTAATGCTAAATGCCAAGTTTGTTTTTGTTAAGAGAGGAGGCGGGGGGTGGGTGTGGGGTGGGGGGTGGGGGGGGGGGGCTAAAGTGGAGAACATATACAACCATTGAATACAAACAAGCTTTTCTAATGAAAGGTGAAAGTAAAAGCCTTTTACATCCATAAAATCTGAACGTTTTCATACAGAGAAAATTAGCCTTGGAGCAAAAAATGACAAACACACCTGTTAATACATATCTGCGTGTGCGTCTTGCATGATGCGAATGTAAAAAACAACATGGATTAACTTTTACTAGTAAAAGTGGGCTTTAAAGAAGCCTTTCTTCCCATGCGACTCATTACTCGGGGAGCTCTGTGATCAGAAACAGATGGTTAACGGGAGGCGGAGGGTGGCTTTAAGCATTACTTTAAAAGCTACATTTAGTGCACGTTGGTGTTATGTTATGCAGTCCTTCTTAAACTTGAAGGCCAATGGTTTGGATCATTCTGTAAACTTGGAGAAAGGGAGAAATAAACATATGGAGGACGGGTGGAAGACACCAAGACGACAACACAAAACAACCTTGACGACGACTGTGTCAGCAAAAAGACGAAAAGGGAGTGAGACAAATGACAGGGCAGGGGTGTAGCTCAGTCAGGGCGGGGATGTAGCTCAGTCAGGGCGGGGATGTAGCTCAGTCAGGGCGGGGATGTAGCTCACTCAGGGCGGGGATGTAGCTCAGTCAGGGCGGGGATGTAGCTCAGTCAGGGCGGGGATGTAGCTCAGTCAGGGCAGGGGTGTAGCTCAGTCAGGGCGGGGATGTAGCTCAGTCAGGGCGGGGATGTAGCTCAGTCAGGGCGGGGATGTAGCTCAATCGGTAGCGCGCTGGATTTGTATCCAGTTGGCCGCTGTCAGCGTGAGTTCGTCCCCACGTTTGGCGAGATATTTATTTCTCAGAGTCAACTTTGTGTGCAGACTCTCCTCGGTGTCCGAACATCTCCGTGTGTACACGCAAGCACAAGACCAAGTGCGCACGAAAAATATCCTGTAATCCATCTTTACTTTCTTTATTTGGTGTTTAACGTCGTTTTCAACCACGAAGGTTATATCGCGACGGGCTGTAATCCATGTCAGAGTTCGGTGGGTTATAGAAACACGAAAATACCCAGCATGCTTCCTCCGAAAACGGCGTATGGCTGCCTAAATGGCGGGGTAAAAAACGGTCATACACGTAAAATTCCACTCGTGCAAAAAACACGAGTGTACGTGGGAGTTTCAGCCCACGAACGCAGAAGAAGAAGAAGAAGACAAATGACAAACGTCTCCGAAGTGATGATTACCACTTAAACACTAGCACAAACATGCCGTTTGGTCGGAGTAATTTATTTGTGTTATGTAATCATATCGCGCAACACTTCCTGGAACGGAACGTCTGGAATTTAGCGACGGCTGGCCAAGGAGGCGTCAGGTGTTGGTCCTTACAGTTGAAGCGTGGGGCCTTTTCACCTTGCTTGTTCAGTCACAAGACGAACGCTCACATTTTACTCAAGGCTGAGGTTAGTGGGAGTCAAAGTGCTTTACTTTGAGCTATGCTATGCTAATTTGATAATTCTGTCCCCAGTACAAGAGACTATTTGCGACATGCAGTGTTATTACGCTAAAATGTGTGTTGAGCCTGATGTTAGATATGTCTTGTGTGTTTGTATTGCAGATAGTGAATAAGACAGGCCTGACTAGTTTTTTGTCCGTTCATTCTCTAGATTCACACCGGTGACACTGTGACGGTTCCCCTACGCTTTGTGTTCGGTGCCCTGACCCTTTGTGTTCGGTTCCCACTCGGTTCCCACACGCCAAAATTCGCGGACAAAACATCCATTTATGGTAGTATTACGCAATGTTGCTCTCTGAGAATGGTCTTGTTAGATCTGTGAGTGTTTACACTACATGCCTAGGTGCTGTTGGATTGAAGGTTTTTGATATTTTAGCCGTTATTAGGTAGAATGCCTTCCACTTTACTGCAAAACTGCATAATTCGTAGCATCGGCAAGAAATATCCTACCAAAAAATGCCTGCTTGGAACTGTCGTTGGTCCAGCAAAATGTTCAACATGTCTGTAGCAGACAGCCCAAGTTTCAAGATTGTAGGGCCATCCAAACAGCCGTAATAATAAAAACAATAAAAGTAGTCAGTGAAATTGGCTGTGTTCGGTCCCCCCACACTTTTGTGACGTAGGCGTGACGGTTCCCATAATTCATTGTGTCGGTCCCCACTTTCTGTGTCGGACCCCACTTTCGACCTAATTTCTCTGTGACGGACCCCACAACCAGCCTATTTTGTGTCGGTCCCCACACCTTCTTGGATTTATGACTTGCCGGTTACTTGTATCATTGTATGCATTGAATCTAATTGTCTCGGAGTTATTTTTCAGCAATAACCGGCAAGGCAGCACCTTTTGTGATACCAAGTAAGTCAGATGACATCAGTATGTGTGTGTGTGTGTGTGTGTGTGTGTGTGTGTGTGTGTGTGTGTGTGTGTGTGTGTGTGTGTGTATGTGTGAGAGAGAGAGAGAGAGAGAGAGAGAGAGAGAGAGAGAGAGAGAGAGAGAGAGAGAGAGAGAGAGAGAGAGAGAGAGAGAGAGAGAGAGAGATTGACACCTTTCCAGATCACTCCGGTTATGCGACACTACCGCGAGCGTCACTACCGCGTGTCACACTACGGCGAGTACGACACTACCGCGTGTAACACTACCGCGTGTCACACTACCGCGAGTACGACACTACCGCGAGTATAACACTGCCGCGTGTCACACTACCGCGCGTACCACAACCGCGAGTACCATAACCGTAGAGAGAACGCATGCAAACTTACTTCTTGTGAGTTTGTGTTCTAACGGCTTTGATTGGAAGCAACCCATTCTATATGTATTCTGATAGGGCCAAAAAAAAAAAATTGTCTGTTTAGGGTAACCCGACCGACCCTATCGATTTGGCGCCGACCCAAAAACTTTTTTTTGATTTCAAAAAAAAAAAAAAAAAAAAAGAGGTAAAAATGCTAAAAAGAGACATTTGGCGTTTCTTTCTCTCCCTTTCTCTCTATTTTATTTATACGTTAGTTTTGAAACATGTATTCATCAAATATAAGAAGTGAATGTTCAGCCAACATAGCATTTACACAAAAAAAAAAAAAAAAAAAAAAAAATAACCTACCTACCGACCCTACTTTTTTTGGTCATGTTACCCTAAACAGACAATTTTTTTTTTTTGGCCTAGTGTGTTCTGATCGTTTTGAGTTCTTGGTTAGCATGACAAACATTGAATTAGTGTTCAGAAAACAGACCAGGCCTTTTTATATTTAGTCAAGTTTTGACTAAATATTTTAACATCGAGGGGGAATCGAAACGAGGGTCGTGGTGTATGTGCGTGTGTGTGTCTGTGTGTGTGTGTGTGTAGAGCGATTCAGACTAAACTACTGGACCGATCTTTATGAAATTTGACATGAGAGTTCCTGGGTATGAAATCCCCGAACGTTTTTTTCATTTTTTTGATAAATGTCTTTGATGACGTCATATCCGGCTTTTCGTGAAAGTTGAGGCGGCACTGTCACGCCCTCATTTTTCAACCAAATTGGTTGAAATTTTGGTCAAGTAATCTTCGACGAAGCCCGGGGTTCGGTATTGCATTTCAGCTTGGTGGCTTAAAAATTAATTAATGTCTTTGGTCATTAAAAATGTGAAAATTGTAAAAAAAAATAAAAATTTATAAAACGATCCAAATTTACGTTTATCTTATTCTCCATCATTTGCTGATTCCAAAAACATATAAATATGTTATATTCGGATTAAAAACAAGCTCTGAAAATTAAATATATAAAAATTATTATGAAATTTTTTTTTCGAAATCAATTCAAAAACACTTTCATCTTATTCCTTGTCGGTTCCTGATTCCAAAAATATATAGATATGATATGTTTGGATTAAAAACACGCTCAGAAAGTTAAAACGAAGAGAGGTACAGAAAAGCGTGCTATCCTTCTTAGCGCAACGAATACCCCGCTCTTCTTGTCAATTCCACGTGCACTGCCTTTGCCACGGGCGGTGGAGTGACGATGCTACGAGTATACGGTCTTGCTGCGTTGCGTTGCGTTCAGTTTCATTCTGTGAGTTCGACAGCTACTTGACTAAATATTGTATTTTCGCCTTACGCGACTTGTTTTTCATTTGTAATCAAGTTGTTTATGGATTGTTATATTTAGTCAAGTTTTGACTAAATATTTTAACATCGAGGGGGAATCGAAACGAGGGTCGTGGTGTATGTGCGTGTGTCTGTGTGTCTGTGTGTCTGTGTGTGTGTGTGTGTGTAGAGCGATTCAGACTAAACTACTGGACCGATCTTTATGAAATTTGACATGAGAGTTCCTGGGTATGAAATCCCCGAACGTTTTTTTCATTTTTTTGATAAATATCTTTGATGACGTCATATCCGGCTTTTCGTGAAAGTTGAGGCGGCACTGTCACGCCCTCATTTTTCAACCAAATTGGTTCACATTTTGGTCAAGTACTCTTCGACGAAGCCCGGGGTTCGGTATTGCATTTCAGCTTGGTGGCTTAAAAATTAATTAATGACTTTGGTCATTAAAAATCTGAAAATTGTAAAATAAAAAAAAAAATGTATAAAAAGATCCAAATTTACGTTTATCTTATTCTCCATCATTTGCTGATTCCAAAAACATATAAATATGTTATATTTGGATTAAAAACAAGCTCTGAAAATTAAATATATAAAAATTATTATCCAATTTTTTTTTTCGAAATCAATTTAAAAACACTTTCATCTTATTCCTTGTCGGTTCCTGATTCCAAAAATATATAGATATGATATGTTTGGATTAAAAACACGCTCAGAAAGTTAAAACGAAGAGAGGTACAGAAAAGCGTGCTATGCAGCATAGCGTAACCACTACCCCGCTCTTCTTGTCAATTTCACTGCCTATGCCGTGAGCGGTGAACCACGAGTATACGGTCTTGCTGCGTTGCATTGCGTTCAGTTTCATTCTGTGAGTTCGACAGCTACTTGACTAAATATTGTATTTTCGCCTTACGCGACTTGTTTTATATTTCAAGGAAACATTTCAACCTTTGCCTTCAGCCATGGAAGTCATAAAATGACACGCGGTAATGTTATACTCGCGGTAGTGTGACACGCGGTAGTGTTATACTCGCGGTAGTGTCGTACTCGCGGTAGTGTCGTACTCGCGGTAAGTTCTGTTTCCGTACCCGCGACAGCGGCAGCGACAAAAGAAAACGCGCGCAAACGCGTGACGTGTTTCCGTACTTGCGTTTTAAACATGCGGTAAAATCTGTAAACTCCCGCGTTGCCGCGCGACAACGCGAAAAAATCGCTCCAGGACCCTTTCAAAAAAATCGCGTCGCTTGCCGCTTGTCGCGCCGCTAACGCGTCGCGCGTGTGGAAACACTCCTGGTCATTTTCTATGTGCTTGATTTTCGTCGCACCGCTGGAAAAACGCTGTCGCGGGTACGGAAACACAACTTTAGTGTGAGACGCGGTAGTGGTACTCGCGGTAGTGACGCTCGCGGTAGTGACCAGCACCCGATCACTCCACATAAACGCTGGTTCTGGTTGCATTGTGCCGCTGACATACAGCTAATAGGATTTTTACACCCCCGGTATAGGGGTGTGTATAGGTTTCACTCGATGTGTTTGTGTTCGCAAGTAGATCTCAAGAATGAACGGACCGATCGTCACCAAACTTGGTGAACAGGTTCTATACATTCCTGAGACGGTCCTTACAAAAATTGGGACCAGTCAAACACACGGTTAGGGAGTTATTGGTGGATTAAAATGATACAAGGCCTGGTATAGACGGACACCCCCGTTGGTCAAAGGGAAATAACCATTCTCACTGCCACCAACTGAGAAGGTTATTTCCCTTTGACGGGGGTGTAGTTCCTATCGGAGGAATTTCTTGTTTTAATCCTTTTGTGGTATTGCTGATGATGCTGAACATGTATTTTACTAGTTTACCAATATGTATCTTTGACCCTGATAGCCTACGAAAACGGAGCAATCATGGCCCAACATTGGCCCAATGCTGAATTTATTGGCGCGGTGTTGAGCCTTAGTCGGGCCGTTGTCGTAGGCTGTCAGGGTTTATGTAGCCTTGTTCCATTGTATTCTGACTGTCATAAAGTAATTAATTTTAAGAGAAAGCAGTCATGAACACAAGGAGCTGGGAAAAGTTGCCTCTTACAACAAGCGTGGATAAAGACACAGGCAAGTATTCTTTATATTTAGTCAAGTTTTGACTATTTTTTTTTTCAATCACCACTAGAAGTCCCTGGGCAGCATTTTGCTCTGAAAACTGAATCTCACATACGACAGGTGGATCTTTTATTTTAAAAATGTGCCAAATTGCATATCTCCAAGGCCGTAAGACTAAGAGTAGATATTGGGAAGGCCAGTTCAAGAAGGTGTGGGTGGATCAACACATAATTTGCTGGTATACTGGGAACCGTCCCAGAGATAAATAATGTTATATATTATTTGTGGCATAAACTAATAAAGTTAGTCTCTCTCTCTCTCTCTCTCTCTCTCTCTCTCTCTCTCTCTCTCTCTCTCTCTCTCTCTCTCTCTCTCTCTCACACACACACACACACACACACATACTGATGTCATCTGACTTACTTGGTATCACAAAAGGTGCTGCCTTGCCGGTTTTTGCTGAAAAATAACTCCGAGACAATTAGATTCAATGAATACAATGATACAAGTAACCGGCAAGTCATAAATCCAAGAAGGTGTGGGGACCGACACAAAATAGGCTGGTTGTGGGGTCCGTCACAGAGAAATTAGGTCGAAAGTGGGGTCCGACACAGAAAGTGGGGACCGACACAATGAATTATGGGAACCGTCACGCCTACGTCACAAAAGTGTGGGGGGACCGAACACAGCCAATTTCACTGACTACTTTTGTTGTTTTTATTATTACGGCTGTTTGGATGGCCCTACAATCTTGAAACTTGGGCTGTCTGCTACAGACATGTTGAACTTTTTGCTGGACCAACGACAGTTCCAAGCAGGCATTTTTTGGTAGGATATTTCTTGCCGATGCTACGAATTATGCAGTTTTGCAGTAAAGTGGAAGGCATTCTACCTAATAACGGCTAAAATATCAAAAACCTTCAATCCAACAGCACCTAGGCATGTAGTGTAAACACTCACAGATCTAACAAGACCATTCTCAGAGAGCAACATTGCGTAATACTACCATAAATGGATGTTTTGTCCGCGAATTTTGGCGTGTGGGAACCGAGTGGGAACCGAACACAAAGGGTCAGGGCACCGAACACAAAGCGTAGGGGAACCGTCACAGTGTCACCGGTGTGAGATTGCCTATTATAATTCTGTATTGGGTTTGCTTGTCCGTGTATTTGTTTGTTTGTTTGTTTGTTTGTTTGCTTGTTGTTGCTGTTGTGAGTGTACATGTGCGTGTGTGCGTGTGTGTGTGCGTGCGTGCTTGTGTGTGTGCGTGTGTGTATGTGTGTGTGTGTGTGAGTGCGTGTGAGTGTTTGTGTGTGTATATGTGTGCGTGCGTGCGTGTGTGTGTGTGTGCGCGCGTGTGTGTGCGTGTGTGTGTGTCTGTGTGCGCGCGTGCATGCTTATGCGTGTGTGTGCGTGCCTGCGTGTGTGTGCATGTTGTTGTTGTTGTTGTTAACGTCGTGGACAAAGTTTCAGCCTCTATCCTTTTTAGGATCTGTTAACATCGCCGTATACTATTTATTCTATAATTTTCACCTGTATTATCTTCGTCGTACCCCCCGCGGGTTAGGGGGAAGAATTTACCCGATGCTCCCCAGCATGTCGTAAGAGGCGACTAACGGATTCTGTTTCTCCTTTTACCCTTGTTAAGTGTTTCTTGTATAGAATATAGTCAATGTTTGTACAGATTTTAGTCAAGCAGTATGTAAGAAATGTTAAGTCCTTTGTACTGGAAACTTGCATTCTCCCAGTAAGGTCATATGTTGTACTACGTTGTAAGCTCCTGGAGCAATTTTTGTATTAGTACTTTTGTGAACAAGAAACAATTAACAAGTGGCTCTATCCCATCTCCCCCCTTTCCCCGTCGCGATATAACCTTGAACGGTTGAAAACGACGTTAAACACCAAATAAAGAAAGAAAGAAAGATCTTCGTAGTTGTCGTCGTTGTCGTCGTTGTCGCAGAAAAGTACAAGAATTCATAATACAGACAGAATACAACCAACATGTGAATAAATCACTACTTCGAGTAGCGTTCGTCAGTACACTGCTTTGGCAAAGGTAACAGAAACTCTCTCTCGAAACATTGGGCGTTCCACCCGGATACAAAAGCTTGATTAACACTGTATTTGCCTTCCAACTGCGCTGTTCTGAAACCACTCAGTCCCGCTGGCAGGGATGATGTGTGGATTAAAGGTTGCAGACTTCATTTTCTTCGACGCTTGACATTTGTTGTGCAGTGTAACCTGTATCCTCTTCTGTGGCTCCCTGACACCTACAGTTTACAAGTATACCCCCCCCCCCCCACCTCTCTCCCCCACACGGTTTCTTGTCCTTACGCCGACCCCCTGATTTTCCGAAAAGTATTTTTGAAGTGTTGTTCACATTTCCTTACACCGATTTCCCGAAAAGTATTTTTGAAGTGTTGTTCACATTTCCTTACACCGATTTCCCGAAAAGTATTTTTGAAGTGTTGTTCACATTTCCTTACACCGATTTCCCGAAAAGTATTTTTGAAGTGTTGTTCACATTTCCTTACAGTTACACCGATTTCCCGAAAAGTATTTTTGAAGTGTTGTTCACATTTCCTTACACCGATTTCCCGAAAAGTATTTTTGAAGTGTTGTTCACATTTCCTTACGCCGATTTCCCGAAAAGTATTTTTGAAGTGTTGTTCACATTTCCTTACACCGATTTCCCGAAAAGTATTTTTGAAGTGTTGTTCACATTTCCTTACACCGATTTCCCGAAAAGTATTTTTGAAGTGTTGTTCACATTTCCTTACACCGATTTCCCGAAAAGTATTTTTGAAGTGTTGTTCACATTTCCTTACACCGATTTCCCGAAAAGTATTTTTGAAGTGTTGTTCACATTTCCTTACACCGATTTCCCGAAAAGTATTTTTGAAGTGTTGTTCACATTTCCTTACACCGATTTCCCGAAAAGTATTTTTGAAGTGTTGTTCACATTTCCTTACACCGATTTCCCGAAAAGTATTTTTGAAGTGTTGTTCACATTTCCTAACACCGATTTCCCGAAAAGTATTTTTGAAGTGTTGGGCACATTACCGATTTTTAACCGCTTTCCAACCGACTTTTGAACGATATAAATTATGTGAGAACCCTCTCTAAACAGAACGTATCCAAGGCCGAGGTGCACGAGAAAGTTACCAGCCGGGTGGGAGCATGCAGTCGCAGTGGTGGATTGGTTGAAATTGAGATGTGTTGTGATTTCAACGAATCAAATCCCGCGGTTTGTTCTCACCCGGTTGGGTTGCACCCACTTTCGCTTCGTGCCCCTCTGTCTGCCCTGGTGCCTATGGACTTTTGGTGTGTGTCAAACTGAAAGGGTGCTTTTATCTCGTCTGAAAGTCTCAGGGACGTTGTTTTGCATTAAAAGGAAGGTGAGTATATAATGTGGATGCCCAGTATCGAATTAATTTGTCTTTTTACCTGGATCGAAACTATATTCCTTCGACAGCTGAGAAAGGGTTAGGCCACACAAAAAAATTGTCTGTTTCTGGTCACCCGACCGACCCTAAATTTCGGCGCCGACCCTAAACTTTTTTTTTCCAAACTCAAATTTTTTTTTTTTCTTTTTTTTGTGGTAAAGGACAGGGTGAGAAAATGAACAACAAAAACGTGTGAAAACGAAAGTCCGCTGACGATTTGTAAATGTGTTGAGTGTCTTGTCTCTATGTATAGTGAATCCAGTCTCTGCGCGATTTTTAAAGTTAGTTTTATTGGTCTACATTTGGGGTAAAAAAAATAAAAATAAATAAATAAAAAAATCCCGACCTACCGACCCTATTTTTTTAAGCCATGTTACCAGAAACAGACAATTTTTTTTTGGCCTTAACAATGCAAAACACTGTTGCAATGATTTATGTGTGCCTTTGTTACATAATTTGCTCTGTCTTTCTTTTGTGTCTGTTTTTTTATTTTTATTTTTTTTAACATTATTAACACTTGCCATCATTGCACTAAAGAAGCAACGCCTTACTGAGCTAGAAGAATGTTTGCTTTTAGTGTTTTGTTTTTGTTTTGTATCTGTTATTTTTGTTGTTGTTGTTGTTGTTGTTTTTTTTTGGGGGGGGATGGGGTCTGTTTCTCATCATAATTTGTCTTCTGTCCACTTCAGAGAAAACTAACCAGGTCGAAGTACTAGTGAATGTTTCGTTTTTGTGAATGATTTACAGTTGTTTCATACAAAACGGAATAAAAGCACAACATGATGTGTATTTTAATCTGTCCACCAACCCCCATGCACGTCCCGTCCATCTGTCCATCCCCCTGGTTTTAACAATAGACACCTTTTTGTACTCCTCGCCCACATCAATACACACACACACACACACACACGCGCGCGCGCGCACACACACACACGCACACACACGCGCGCGCGCACACACACACACGCACACACACACACACGCGCACGCGCACACACAAACGCGCACACACACACACACACTCACACACGTACGCACGCACTCACACACGCACACGCACACACGCATACACACACACACACACACGCATACTCACACACAAACACACACACACACACACGCACACACACATACACACACATACACACACACATACACACACACATACACACACACACACACACATACACACACACACACACACACATAAACACACACACTAAGCAAGACAAGACAGTGGCAACAGTGCTAACTAATGATCCTGCTTCTTCAAGTTCTTACGCCCATTCGTCTTCTCCGCAACTGTGAACTCACTAACAACCCTTGAGTGAGAATGAATGTTCTCTGCGACCCCTTTTTAACCACCCTACGCGCCATCGGGGTGAAGCGAAGGGGTCATTTTGAAAAGGATATATAAATGTCTTGTTAAGCGGTCTTGTCGTGGGATATTAAAGCGATAATGTGCTCCCGCCTGTAAAAGTGTTCATTTTAGCCAACGCACCAAGACAAACTTGGCGGGGCGGGGCGGGGATATAGCTCAGTTGGTAGCGCGCTGGATTTGTATTCAGTTGGCCGCTGTCAGCGTGAGTTCGATCCCAGGTTCGGCGGAAATTTATTTCACAGAGTCAACTTTGTGTGCAGACTCTCTTCGGTGTCCGAACCTCCCCCCGTGTACACTACATTGGGTGTGCACGTTAAAGATCCCACGATTGACAAAAGGGTCTTTCCTGGCAAAATTGCTTAGGCACAGTTAATAATTGTCTACCTATACCCGTGTGACTTGGAATAATAGGCCGTGAAAGGTAAATATGCGCCGAAATGGCTGCAATCTACTGGCCGTATAAAATTTCATCTCACACGGCATCACTGCAGAGCGCCTAGAACTGTACCCACGGAATATGCGCGATATAAGACTCATTGATTGATTGATTGATTGATTGAAAATACAAAATAGTGCGACTTTTTGTTTTTATCTCAACCAATATATATACTGTTCAAAAAAAGAAACGCATAGCTTGTAATATTTGGTTAATTTAGTTATATGGCTACAAGGATATCCACCAAACTGCAGAAAATGTTTATCTGGTCGTCGACCTTTCGTCCATTGCCACAAGTGAGCTCTGCACGTGACGCATGCGTTATCAGTGGCTACAATGTCAACATTGCTCATTTGGCATGACCACTCGTCATGCTTCAGTGTAATCTCGTGAAACTCGGGGAATATTGAGCTCTCACCATGTCTTCCAAAACCCATAAAAGCGGATTGTTCGCCACAAAGAAATCAGACGACAATTCAGCGACGAAAGATGGCCCGATTGAGCAGAGAAGACCGCCAAATTGCATTGGGTCGTTTACAAGCAGGCCAAAGTCAAAGTGCAATCGCCAGGCACTTCCACGTGTCCCAGAGCACCATCAGTAGACTGTGGGTCAGGTTTCAAGCCACTGGCTCCGTTGCTGACTTGCCACGAGCGGGAAGACCAAGGGCGACAACTGCTGCTCACGACCGCTTCATACGGCTCCGCCACCTCCGGAATCGTTTCCTGTCGGCCTCATCTTCTGTCCAGGCTCTCCCCGGGCCACACCGATTATCGGACCAGACCGTGCGGAACCGCCTGCATGAAGCTGGTTTGAGAGCTCGCAGACCTCACAGAGGAGCTGTCCTCACCCGCCGCCATCGCCAGAACCGAGTGCAGTGGGGCAACCAGCACCTTCGCTGGACCGTCCGGAATCACTGGAGACACGTGTTGGTCAGCGACGAGTCCTACTTCCTGCTCCAGCGACATGATGGTCGGAGGAGGGTCTACCAGAGAGTAAACGAACGTTACGCGCCCAACTGTGTGGATGAGGCACCCGTTCATGGTGGTGGAGGCGTCATGGTGTGGGGGGCGATCAATACCGCTGGAAGGAGCACCCTGGTGCACGTCCAAGGGCGCATAACTGCCCAGCAATACGTGGAGGAAATTCTGCGCCCACACGCCCTTCCTCTTCTGGCTGACCAGGATGCCATATTCCAGCAGGACAACGCTCGCCCGCACACAGCACGACTCGCCACCCAGTTCCTCACCGACCACCATGTCCAGGTGCTTCCCTGGCCATCCATGTCGCCAGACATGAACCCGATAGAACACCTCTGGGATGAATTGGACAGACGTGTGCGCAGGCGAGAAGAAGCGCCGGCAAATCACCGCGATCTATTGCAGGCACTTCAGGAGGAGTGGGACACCATCCCACAGCAAGATATCCGGCATCTGATCCAGTCCATGCCCAGAAGGTGCCGGGCAGTTGTTGCTGCTCAAGGCAGTCACACCCCCTACTGACTTGACAGCCTCGGCACCCAATCGTGTTGATTGACTGATTGATTTGAAGATGCAAATGAACTGTGTGTGCATTCAACTGTGTCCATACCAAATTTCAAACAAATAATCTAAATATTGGATTTTCTGTTAATTTTTTCGAAAAATAAAACAAATTTGGCAAGTAGCAACTATGCGTTTCTTTTTTTGAACAGTATACATACCTGTGTTATTATACTCAACTTTTTTTTGTTATGACGGATGCCTGTTTTGTGAAAAAGGTGCTAGATTTGGCAATCTACAGACATTTCCAATCTACTTATCTTTTTCACAGAGGTCCCGTGACGGCCACTCAAATAAGGCTTCCCCAAAAATCGACGAGTCAAAAAAAACCAACACCATCAGTTTCTATTTCAAGAACCAATAACAATTCAGACTGGCAAAATATATCAACTTCTGTATACGGAAAGAATGACCCATCATTCCCGACCCAATGCAAGTCTACCGGCACGGTTGGCCTAGTGGTAAGGCGTCCGCCCCGTGATCGGGAGGTCGTGGGTTCGAATCCCGGCCGGGTCATACCTAAGACTTTAAAATTGGCAATCTAGTGGCTGCTCCGCCTGGCGTCTGGCATTATGGGGTTAGTGCTAGGACTGGTTGGTCCGGTGTCAGAATAATGTGACTGGGTGAGACTTTTGTCTTGTGTGTGGCGCACGTTATATGTCAAAGCAGCACCGCCCTGATATGGCCCTTCGTGGTCGGCTGGGCGTTAGGCAAACAAACAAACAAACAAACAAATGCAAGTATGCTGTGTATGACCATTTTGTGTGCATTTGATGTTACAGCATTCGGACTGAAGCAGGTCTCAACCGCGCTAGAAATCGAAAACGAGATGACTTGGCTTGTGTGTACGAGAAAGTTACCAACCGAGTAGTAGCTAGCCGTGGGATCGAATTGGTTGAAATTGACGTTTGCTTCGGATTTCAACCAATCCGAACCCGTCGCTGGCTCACACTCGGTCGGTAGTTTACTCGTGCACATGGGCGTCACTGAATTCCGGAAATAACTCTTGAGTTTGTATGGGTTGCTCTTGGGAACATTGAGAAAAACTTTTCACGTGACCGTATGGGCCAGTCACTAGCGACAGCCTACACACATGGTCGCTGATGAAGCAGAGTTCAAACAAACTTTAAGGATATTATGTTTACGTACCAAAAAAGTACCGCAATATGTTTCGCCCATTTTATATTTGCACAATAGGTGAAAACGCTGAAATGTTGGAAGTCTTCATTGACGTTTGGAGGAGTTGGGTTCATAAGCAATTTCTTGACGGAATCGTGTGAGATGAAGTTAAGGGTATAAAGTTTGTACGAGAAACGAGTTTAAAGAAAAATAAGAACAAACTTGGACCCTTGGGATATTTAAATTGTGTTTTTGAAGACTCTTGTTTTATGCGGTTGTGCTTTTATTCTTCATTGTTCTACTGTAGAAACACCCATCCTCTGTCTGTCTGTCTTTAACTCTCTCTGTCTCTGTCGCTCTTTGTCTGTCTGTCTGTCTGTCTGTCTGTCTGTCTACGTGAAAAAAGACTCGACCCTGGCCCTTGTAATCCTCTTATTAACTGAAATTGTCAAATAAGCTCGTTGTGTGCGCATAATTATGTAACATCAGATTATTCTGTACCTTTTGGGTGACAGCCGTTTCCTGCCTGACCCTCCGACCCCCTTTCGCCCCCCCCCCCCCCCCCTCTCTCTCTCTTTCTCTCTCTCTCGATCGCGAGACCTGCTGCCGACAGGAACGAATTGGAAAGCTCTCGCTTGTTTGAAAGTTTTTCTGCTTTTATTCCACCATGTCTCCAGTTGTTGGCTTCCCAACAGCTTTGGTCTGGTCACGTGATATAATATAAAAAACGCTGGCGCTGGACCCGATTACTCTTCAGACTGGCTCGCTCCCCCAGTATGAAAGTTTTTGTTTTGTGCACGTGGATTTAAAAAAAAAAAAAAATTTTAATTTATTTTACACAATTAAAAAAATTATTAGAGTAAAATAAAACATTAAAACGTTCATAATAAACAATAGTAAACAAGAATTTAAGAAAAAAAAATAGACCGCCCATGCTGGGAATCGAACCCGGATCCCTTGGATGTAAAAAAAAAAATAAATAAATAAAAAAATTATATATTTATTTTACACAATTAAAAAAATTATTACAGTAAAATAAAACATTAAAACGTTCATAATAAACAATAGTAAACAAGAATTTATTATAAAAAAAAATAAAAATAAAAAAATAAAAAAAATAGACAGCCCATGCCGGGAATCAAACCCGGATCACTTTAGCAATAGTCGGAAACGTATTCCACCAAGCCACCAACTCTATCATTCGCCAGTGAACTCAAATGCCTATACTCCTCGCGCACAGTGGTACACGCACGCAAAGCACGCACGCACTCAAAGCCTGGTCTCGCTGTCGCTGGCTGGCTGGCGGATTAGCCGAACGGCTGTTCTATCCCACCGCGAATCGCGCCCGCCGTTAAGAGTCGTTTTTGTGGAATATTTCGCATTTGGGTCCCAGGTAACATTATGAAGTTTTAATACGATCAATCGGACCTATTATGAAGTTAGTGTATCAACTTTTGAACGAACTACGCCCAGTAGTTTCCCAGCAATAAGCTGTTAAGTCGAGACAGACAGACACACAATTAAAGTCTGCAGGACCCTAGTACTGCGTACTCGGGGATAAGCATTTGCTTGAGTGCGTGTCCTAGCTGTGTGTTTCGAACTGTTCATGCGAAGAAATTCTGAATAAAATTTTGTTTAAACCAACAGCTTTGGACAACCTATTCGGCGTCCTGCTGGCAGAGAACACACTGACGTCGTGGAAATGCATCGCTGAAAAGGAAAACACTACCATTGTTATCCGACTGTCTTCAACCAGCCCACCCCAAAATGGCGACCAACAACAACAGCACACAGTCAACTCGTACAGACGGAAACCTCCTAGCCAGCTTCGACGGGACCACAAACGAGCCCAGCAGCGACATGAAACACGTCACGTTGCGGAGAAAGAGGCAAGTTACTTTGTTTTCACCAGAACTTTTTCTTTCGCCACTATTCTCAAAACCAACTGTTGAATCCGCCGATGAAGTTGGCCTTCACGATCAAGAAAGTGTAACGCAGCAGAGCGACACACCCCCTTCTCCATCTGCACGTGAAACGCGTGACCACGACAATAGGAGCAAGGACATCAACATTCCTGACCCTGAAACCACTGCCACTTGCGTGGCAGTCGACAACAACGAGTGTGACACGGTGTGTTCGGAGGAGAGTGAGGAAAGTAAAGACGAACAATTTCTGTCGTTGGCTGAACATTCTGGATATGATCTGCACACCATCAAAGAAATTGTAGCTAGCATCAGAGACAGGTCCCTACAACGCAGACTGAAGGACTCCGACAGAAACAATTCTTTCATGAAAGTAGCGTTAGACTCGCGACATGGCAAGAAGCATCTCCTCCTTGAGTCTGATGACATTGTTTTGATCTTGGATTGTGCACTAGTTGAGAAAGACCGTGGAAAACATGCCATCGTGTACTGGTTTTTCAAGCAGGAGGAAAGATACCTGCTAGATAAAGAAAAGACAGTTCTCAGTAACATTCATACCTGGCGACCTGTGCAAAACAGACATTATTACCAAGAGATCGATGATGCACGCGTGTCGCTTCTGACTGTCATCAAAGTAGTTACTATCTACATGGGCTAACTCTGCGAGACAAATGTTGCTGGTAAATCCGCGATGTATAGAAAAGATCATTGACTTCGAGCAGAACTGTGAAGTAATTTTTACCTGGCATGGATACCTTGCTAGAGAATGTCTGTAAATATTTCATGTAAATATGTTCATTTTCATTATTTCATGTAAATACGTTCATTTCTAAGAGTGTGTATTACCAATTGTCGATAAGGCTTTAATTAGCTAAAGACATTAAACTATCAAACCATCAAACCGTCAAACCGTCTCTCTCTCTCTCTCTCTCTCTCTCTCTCTCTCTCTCTCTCTCTCTCTCTCTCTCTCTCTCTCTCTCTCTCTCTCTCTCTCTCTCTTCCCAAGGACAGATTGTAAGAAAAGGCATAGCCTAAAATCTTAATCCTTGTAAAATAAAGTTCAGTTCATTTCAATTCTCTACCACCTGCTCCAACGTGAAGAACAAGTCGTCCTACTCAGATTCCGCACTGGACATAACAGACTAAACCATCATATGGCCACAAAGCTGAAGCTAGTTCCCTCCCCCCTATGTCCGTGTGGCAGCAGAGCACATCCTGCAGGCTTGTCCATACCACAGTGCTCTGAGGGACACCACCTGGCCAGAGGAGACAGCGCTACAAAAGAAGCTATACGGCCCCAGAGAGGACTTGGAGAGGACAGCACGTTTCGCCCAGCCCCTGCAGTCCGGAATGACGATCTAACAGCGAACGACAAGAAGAAGAAGAAGATTTCAATTCTCTCTCTCCTTTTCTGTCGTTGTTGTTGGCTGTCTTTGTTTACATTAATATTCTTTTCTTTCTGTCCTTCCATCTGTCTTTCTCTCTCCTATTTCCATTGTTCTTTCTAATCTATTGTTTTTAAAAGTCATCCGTATGTTTTACTCGTAATTGCTGCATTCTGTCTCAAATGTTACATATTTATTTTTCAAGTGTGGGCGTGGGTGCGGTGTTTCTTTGTGTTCTCCCCCAAAAATTATATTTTCTTTCATCCCACTTTCTTTTGATCGCTGACCTTTTGAGCACAAGATGAAGCGATATGAACTGAAACCGCCTACTATTTAGAGTTACCGTGTATTTTTCATTTTTTCTTTGCATTTTAATTAATGTGAGCATCACGTCCTTGGAACTCGTGTGATGTATGTAAGCTGCAGTAGCTTTGGCGGAAGCGGTGCAAAGCTCGTAATTCAAAACGCAAACAATGTTTGTTTTGTTTTGTTTGTTTGCTAATTTGTTTGTTTATGTGCTTCTTTGCTTTGGTGTGTGTGTGTGTGTGTGTGTGTGTGTGTGTGTGTGTGTGTGTCTGTGTGTGTGTGTGTGTCTGTGTGTGTGTGTGTGTGTGTGTGTGTGTGTGTCTGTGTGTGTGTGTGTGTGTGGGTGTGTGTGTGTGTGTGTGTGTGTGTGTGTGTGTGTGTGTGGGTGTGTGTGTGTCTGTGCGTGTGGTTTGTGTGTGTGTGTGTCTGTGTGTGTGTGTCTGTGTGTGTGTGTCTGTGTGTGTGTGTGTGTCTGTCTGTGTCTGTGCGTGTGTGTGTGTGTGTGTCTGTGTGTGTGTGTGTGTGTGTGTGTGTATGTGTGTGTGTGTGTGTGTGTGTGTGTGTGTCTGTGTGTGTCTGTGTGTGTCTGTGTGTGTCTGTGTGTGTGTCTGTGTGTGTGTCTGTGTGTGTGCGCGCGAGCGCGTGTGTGGAGGAGGGAGGTGCGCGCGCGTGAACATGTATTTGTCCAAGAGCGTATTCGTGAGTGCGCGTGCATGCACACTCGGACACACAGAGAGACGTGTTTTAGATGGATTCATTAAAAAAAAAAAAATTCTTTCAAACGTGGTATTTTCTTTTATAACCACATCACAGTAGCTTCAACTGCATCATCTTCTGCAAATTCTGACCACTACTTCGCCGGCTAGAATCATGATGATAATGATGATGACGTTGGTCCCCAATGATGCGGTAGGTCCCATGACCTAATTAGCGTGATCACGAGTGGGTGCACAGGTCATAATGACGCGAGGGGCAACTCATCTTGGACACTGAGCACCCTCCATTGTGCATGGAAGAAACCAGAGGGTGTGAAATTTGAGACACAGACCGGTATGTGAAACACTGTACATGCAGACTTTATGACTTGCATGGATAATGGAACTAAGACTCTCTGTCTCTGTCTCTGTCTCTGTCTCTGTCTCTGTTTCTGTCTCTGTCTCTTTTGGCTTATATTTCAGTCAAGGCCCAACGGATGAATATCATTGGGACTCTCTCTCTCTCTCTCTCTTTCTCTCTCTCTCTCTCTCTCTCTCTCTCTCTCTCTCTCTCTCTCTCTCTCTCTCTCTCTCTCTCTCTCTCTCTCTCTCTCTCTCTCTCTCTCTCTCTCTCTCTCTCTCTCTCTCTCTCTCTCTCTCTCTCTCTCTCTCTCTCTGTTTCTTTTTCTAATTTATTTTGTGCGTGTGCCGATCTCTTTTGTGAAAAGACTCCCATATAACATAATTATGTTTATCCGGCCCCACACGCTGTGCACAAACGGTGTTGGTTATTTCAAAAGCTGCCCTCAGTACGCACTGGTGTTATTCTTCAGTTAGCTTTGAAAGACCAACACTTGTATAAATCCTTGTTTACCATGCATGAGAGGGATTGTGGCTTTAACAAGCAAATGTAGGACATGAAAAGAAACGGCAAGTTGTGTATAATACTATGAATATGAAAACAAGAGACTTTTGTGGCTTAAAAAAAAGTTTGGTTGGAAATTTGTTTTATTTTTGTAAATCATATTTAGATGCGTGCGTGCGTGCATGGTGTATGCGTGTGTGTGTGTGTGTGTGTGTGTGCGTGTGTGTGTGTGTGTGTGCGTGTGTGTGCGTGTGCGTGCGTGTTTGTGTGTGTGTGTGTGTGTGCGTGTGTGTGTGTGTGTGTTTGCGCGCACGAGAGAGAAGAAAATAGTGTGTTGGTGCGCGAATGGCAGTCTGTCTGTGGGTGTAAATGAGCTTTCATTTCCACTCGCGGTCACTTGATAATTTGGCCAGAGAGAGAGGGAGAGAGAGAGAGAGAGAGAGAGAGAGAGAGAGAGAGAGAGGGAGAGGGAGAGAGAGAGAGACAGTGAGACAGACCAACGGCGACAAATAACTCCCACAGACACACAGACAAACAGACAGGCAGACAGACAAACAGACATAACTCGCAGACAGACTGTCACAAAAAGACAGGTGCGGCAAACATAAGGAGGAACATAAGCGAAGGAGCTATACCACCGAACCAGTTCTTACTATAGCTACTTAGGTCATACGCTCACCAATTAGGCAAAGCTTCATCAAACCTAAATGATGGCTTCGTTATCGCCGCCAGCAAGGTGTGTCGGCAGTAATTCGCTGTCTATGATCCCAAGGTGTAGGGCAGATGGAGGCACCAACATCCGGCGGAAGTTACGTCACAAACCTGAAATATGCATCTGTCGCTTGGGACACTTCAAAGTGGACACTGGCTGGGAGAAGTAGTCTCCCTTGCATCACACAGGTGGCGCAATCACAGAGGTGTGGCGCCCTGTGCGCGTGCGAGCAAACGTCACGTGCGAGCTCACGAGGGCGTAAAGCTCATGAATATTGAATGAGGTAATGTTGGTTTCTCTTGAACTTCAACACGCGGGAATTACACTCTTATTGAGCGTATTGAATAAAGATCTACTATAACATTCTTACGCGCTCTTTGGAATTTCCATTCAAAACTTAACTTATCTTTCTGTTTGTTAGTTTGTTGGTTTGTTTGTTTGTTTGCGGTTGGGCGGGGTTTTTTGCTTGTTTAATTGTTTGTCTGTTTGGTCGCTAATTTGTTTGTTTATTTGCTTCTTTGCTTTGGTTGGTTGTGGGTTGTATGTTTGTTTCGTCAATGGAGCAAAGTTGAACGGTTTCTGGTTGCCATCGTTTACCTGCACTTGATTTCAAGTTGAAAATACATCTGAACCTGTCCATAGCGACTACACAAAACAGGCCGTTATAGACAGGTTGTCGCTATGGAAAGGTGAATTACATAGCCGACAAATTCGTCGAGGATGCTTGGGAGTGGTCGTTTTGGGCAGGTGGTCGCTTTCGAGAGGTGGTCACAAAGGCAGGTTCGACTGTAGTCGCCTCCTCTGCCCTCCGGCCCTTTTCTCTCTTGCGAATGAGAGGTGGATCCAAGTCGATGCCACTTTATCTGAAAAAAATGAAGTAGTCGATGAAACGACCATAAATGGCGCGACAGGCGGTATCTTCTACTCACAAAGTGGGAGGGACCCCCCCCCCCCCCCCGACATAAAACAGTTAAAAAAGCAACAAAACAAATACCATCAAATTGAATGAACACCACCATCTCTCACTCTTTCCCTCTCACTTTCCCTCTGACCCTCGCTCTGACTCTCTCTCTCCGTCTCTCTGGCCCTCTCGCACTCTCTCTCTCTCTCTCTCTCTCTCTCTCTCTCTCTCTCTCTCTCTCTCTCTCTCTCTCTCTCTCTCTCTCTCTCTCTCTCTCTCTCTCTGTATGTATGTGTGTGTGTGTGAGTGTGTGTGAGTGTGTGTGTGTGTGTGTGTGTGTATGTGTGTGTGTGAGTGTGTGTGTGTTGTATTGAGTGCGAACGTGATTGCAGGCATGCGGCGCGCGTGTGTGTGCGAGTCGACTTTTCTTTTCCTTTGTATTATATTGACATACATGTACATTTCAATGTTCTATTATGCATTATGTAGTCGTATAGGTAATGTTGTAATTAGTAATACTGTATGATTGCGATTGACAATTGTCCTTTTATTGTCTTTATTTTTATGTCTTAGTTTAGCAGGGACATATTGTAAGACTAGGCGTGAGCCTAAAATCTCCATCCTTGAGTAATAAAGTTCGTTCGTTCGTTCGTTCTCTCTCTCTCTGTCTCATCCTCTCCCATTCTTACTCTCTCTCTCCCTCTCTCTGGCTCTCTCTCCCTCTCTCTGGCTCTCTCTCTGACTGACTCTCTCTCTGTGACACACACACATCTCTCTCTCTCTCTCTCTCTCTCTCTCTCTCTCTCTCTCTCTCTCTCTCTCTCTCTCTCTCTCTGGCTCTCTCTCTCTCTCTGGCTCTCTCTCCCTCTCTCTCTCTCTCTCTGACTGACTCTCTCTCTCTCTCTCTCTCTCTCTCTCTCTCTCTCTCTCTCTCTCTCTCTCTCTTCCTCTCCGCAGATGAGAGACACCTAGCAAGCCCAGAAGAGCGTGTATCGTATAAAGGGAGGCAAACTAGCTATGAATAAGTGAGCAGAAGAAATCATGAATATTTGACGAGGACAAGACCTCGATGATGAGAATGAGGTGCGCGCGCATCTGGATAGCAGGATCGCGGTTAATTGATTTCTGGCGGCTGATTAGTTGTAATAAAAACCAGGTAATTAATTCCCGCCCGGGACTGTCCAATTTGCTTTGTCTCTACGTCTACGTCTGTCTTATTCTCTCTCTCTCTCTCTCTCTCTCTCTCTCTCTCTCTCTCTCTCTCTCTCTCTCTCTCTCTCTCTCTCTCTCTCTCTCTCTCTCTCTCTCTCTCTCTCTCTCTCTCTCTCTCCCTCTCTCTCTCTTTTTCTCTCAACACATTTTCAATATTTCCAGCTGGGTAGTTCTTTTTGTATTCGGTAGAGCTTTAAGCCAGAGCAATTAACTTCACATCAAAGTACACTAACACTGTGAAAAAAAAGAAGAAAAAAAGACACACACACTTACACACAAAACAAAAAGCACAGAAGAAAATATGCAATAAAATCGAAATCGTATTCACACTCACACAAGACTTTTGTCAAATGTAAAGAAAAGGAGACATATAAGGGGGAAAAAAACACCAACATTGACAGAAAAAAAAAATGTGTGGGATACAAGGTGTTGGCTGCAACCTGGACTTTTCTCTCGGCGAGAATAGTAGTTCAAAAATGATGTGGCAGAAGCGAATTTTGCAATAAAGATGTCACAATTTATTGTCACTGTGAACAGCTTAGTTTTTACACGCCTGCATCGAACAAAGCCCTATGATGCAGGCAGGCGTTTCTTACATAGACTTCAAACGTGGAAACGACCAGTCTGAGAGAAATTCAAGTTTTATCAAATGTTTTCTTTAAATGAGATACACAAGTGTATGCGTGTTTATGTGGTATCAGCCATCTACACTTAAGGTAGAATGACCAAGATCTTTTACGTGCCATTGTGGTGACACGGGGGTGGGACATGGCTTCCGTCTCTGGGTGTGCACATAAAGTTGACCCGTGTCAGTCCCGGCCCGAATTCAAACCAGCGACCTTCCGATCACAAGTCCTGTGCTCTACCAACTGAGCTACTGGGCCCCCACGACCAGTCTGAGGTTTACAAGCACTCATTTGAGTATCCACATTCTGAAGGTTAGGCTTGGTGTCTGATGCTGATGTCATCAGACTTCTACACACATAAATAATAATAATACGAGAATTTATAACGCGCACATATCTCACCACAAGGCGACTCAAGGCGCACTCATACACAATCTTTCGCATTAACAACTCAAGCATACTCATATACACTTACGCATAAATTACATGAAGATGACAAGGCAACAACACAAACAGAGAGACACGGCACTCAAAAGTAAGCATGAAAAAGAAAAAAAAATTCAAACAATAATTATGTACATGTGCAAGTTAGAATTTCTCAGTGATCTTTTTACATTCGGTTCTCTGAATGATGATGCTCTGTGCACTACATGAACACTCAATGTAAACACATGTGATTTACGAGTTTCCTGTCAGCTTTTAAGTCCAGACAATATCACCCCCTGAAGCCAATCATCCCCACATCAAAGGCTGGGAACTGTGTGTTCACTTCCCATACAAATCCATCACAACAAGACACAACAAGACACAATTTGTGCACCGCTGCGAGCATCAATTGTCATGAACATCTTAACAACCGCATCTCAGTGCAACATACTGATATATCACTTATACAGGACGGCGGAAGCCTTTTGATTGGCGCATGTAGGAATAATAACTCCAATATATCACCCGCTAGCTCAGCTGTATCACCCCATTGCGTTGGCGAATCTTGTCAGCAATATAGCATAGATGTAATAAATGTAATAGGTGTGCTGCAATATCCCCATTCGTCGGCGAACCTTTTTCATCAATATAGAAAAGATGTAATAAATGTAATAGGTGTGCTGCTATACCCCCGTTCGTCAGCGAACTTTTTTCATCAATATAGAATAGATGTCATAAATGTAAAAGGTCTGCTATACCCCCGCCCCACCCCAACGTTCGTCAGCGAACTTTTTTTTATATTTTTTTTTTAGCAATATAGAATAGATGTTATAAATGTAATAGGTCTGTTATAACCTCCCCCCCCCCACACACACGCACATACACACACGCACACACACAAACACAAACACACACACTCACACACACACACACACACACTCACACACAAACACACCACACACACGCACACACACACAACCACCCACCCACCCATCACCGTATGTCAGCGAACCTTTTCAGCAATACCGCACATGTCTGAATGTAATAACCTAATACCACAACACATATCACTTGTGGCTGGCTGTAGCCGTATCCTGACCGTGCATCACATATAAGGGCCTAATCCCCGCTACCTTGCAAGTTTGCCGTGCACACACTATACAGGGGGTATCTGTGTGACAAGATAGATGTTAACGGCCTGCAAAGCGTTGGGCTGGCGCCTGCGGCCAACCGTAGATGGCTCAATTATGTTGGATCAACAGACAACTCTGTGGCTGGGAGTCGCGACCGCTTGTCGGTCTCGGTGATAAACGATGGTATGGAAGGCGGAACTGATCAAAAGTGGTGGTAGCTTGTTTGTTGTTGTTGTTGTTGTTGTTGTTGTTTTTGTTGTTGTTGTTGTTGTTGTTGTTGTTGTTGTTGTTGTTGTTGTTGTTGTTGTTTTGTCTCAGTTATGTGCATGCTTTTTTTATGCTCATTAAGATTTTGCTTGTTTGTTTTACAGGGTGACCCAAAAAAAAGAGTACCCAAACAAAACGTCATAAATTGAACAAAAATAAAGCAATCTTCATAAAAATTTATTTACACACACAAGTAGCCTCTGCATGATTTCAACAGAAAATGTTAGCGTTCTAGCTTGTCTTTCAGGAAAGTTATGCTCATTCTACAGAACATGCTCCAAATGGCCTCCCCCGGATTTAAATCCCCCAGATTTCTATCTTTGGGGGTTCCTGAAAGACAACGTCTACAGGAACAACCCACAGACAATCGCAGAACTCAAGCGAGCCATCACAACAACCATTCGCGGAATCTCGCAACAGGAGTGTGTGCGGGTGATTGATAACTTTGCGCGGCGAGTTCAAGTTTGCCTGAATCGACGCGGAGGCCATTTGGAGCATGTTCTGTAGAATGAGCATAACTTTCCTGAAAGACAAGCTAGAACGCTAAATTTTTCTGTGCAAATCATGCAGAGGCTACTTGTGTGTGTAAATAAATTTTATGAAGATTGCTTTATTTTTGTTCAATTTATGACATTTTGTTTGGGTACTCTTTTGTTTGGGTCACCCTGTAGAATGAAATTATAAAGCGCCTGAACCTAATTGATGGGACTCGCGCTATAAAAAAACTTATTTAGTAGTGGCAGTAGCAGGAGTAATCAGGTCACATTTTATTCGATTCAAATTTTAAAGATACAAACATGATTAAACAATTAGTGAAGAAACCAAAGCAAAAACGTACTTGATATGCTTTAATTATAAAATTTTCAGTTATCAAATTAGTATTTCTCGGCCTTATTTCATTTGTTTGTGAAACATGCATGACCGTGCGTATTGACTTTCAGCATACAATGGTGCAATTAACAGACAGGCAGACATCTAGACAGACAGACAGACAGACAGACAGACAGACAGAAAAGTCGAACAGACAAACAGACAGACCACACTAACAAATATACAGTATTCACTTCTTAATGGTTTCTAGCATGACCACGACCGTGGATAATTCAGTTCTCCTTAAAACATGTTATTACAACTATGTTATAAAACAATCGCAGTGAATGGAAATGTTGTGGTTTAATGAGAGCAGTCTCAGAAAGGAAGCAAAGGTGCGCAGTTCAGACCCAAACCGCCAACCATACGGCGCTGCCTGCACGAAAAAGGGTTCAAAAAGCGATGAGCCCGAGGGAAGGCACGGGCGCATCAAAGCGCTACGGCAGGCCGGTGATGTCACAATAATGAAAAGGCTGAGTAAAACAACGATCAGAGTTGTACAATGCGCCTATTATGGCCCTAGCCTTCAGCCACAAGGTCTCAGTCTTTTGGCTTCGACGCTGCAACCACGTGACAGATTACTGCGCCCAATGGTTGGGGCGCATCACACGTTCAACAATGGCTGACAGCCTCCGCACACACTTCCTCTTTGATGTTTGTCAGCTGACGAATGGGGACGCTCAGCCAAATTAATTTGAGGGTGATCTCGTATCTAATTAAGAGTGGCGGTAACACGGAAAGATCGAGGGAGGGGAGGGGAAGGGAGGAAAAGGGAAGGGAAGAAGGAGAGATTCTGATTCTGCCCAGGAGGCATAGGGCAGTGATTGAAAGCAATGGCGACAGAGCTACGCGGTCATTATGTATGTATTATGCTCGTGGTCAAGAGGCTATCTTTCTCCGTTTTGACATACTTATTAGACAGTGCGTAGGTAATGGAATGTAATATGCATTGAGTGAGAGTATCTTATTAGCTGTAATGGTGTCCAGAAGACAGACAGAGGTCTGAGGATTGCAGGTGTTATGATGCCGTGGTCAGCGCGCCTTGCCTTTCTGGACTTGGTTTCATACATACTTACCAGACTGCGAGTAGGTAATGATATGCAATATGCATTTAGTACGAGTATTTTATTATCTTTGATGTTGTCCAGAAGACAGGTTTGGGACGGATGATTGCATGTTTATGCTGTGGTCAGCTTGTTTCCTTGTTGAACTTAAATTTATGTTCCCAGACACGTATACTTACTACGCCCAAAAGCATGGGAATCTGCTGGAAGGTGTATGAGGGGGCCCGGGTAGCTCAGGTGGTAGAGCACGGGACTTGTGATCGAAAGGTCGCTGGTTCGAATCCGGGCCGGGACGGACACGGGTCAACTTTATGTGCAGACCCAGATACGGTATCCATCTCCCTCGGTCATTCTGCGACAAGTGCAGATGGCTGATACCACCTAAACACGCATACATTTGTGTATCTCATCTAAAGTCGGGTTAAAACCCGGGAACATGCCCCTAATGGCTTCGCGTAAAACTTGAATTTCTCTTTCCCGGAAGGTGTATGAATAAAACTCGTTGATCTTCATCGTTTGTTACACCTCCAAGCCACTTCAATGACTACCATGATTAAGTTCATACTTTCATTTTCGAAGTAATATGCATACACAGACAAGTGTATACTGATGTGATGAATTACTCGCCGGCTTGTCTCCTTGGTTAATCTTTATCCTCGTTCTTGGCTGCCCAAATGTCTGATTAATGACAATCCGATATTATTTGCAAAGAAAACCCGCGATGAAAATCACAATGTCTTTAAGCACACGCACACACAGAGACAGACACACAAACACACACACTCACACACACACAACTGTCTTGCCAGATAATAAAGCTGATCGTTTAACAAAAATATTGACTTCTACTTTATTCTTTTTTTATACTTTGATTCAATCTGATTGGCGTTTTGAAAAAAAATACTATGTTATGTAATTTTAAAAAAAGTGTAATTTCTTTTTGTTACTCCGCGAAACTACCAGACAATCCTTTTTTTAAAAAAAAATTTTTTAACTGATTCTTCGTTAAGAAAAGAAAAGAAAGCGTTGGAAAAAAAATTCCTGCTGCCCTTAATTCTGTCTCATTACCTCCAAAGACAGAGACTACCAGCTGCAGTAAACTTTGCTGAATGTTGTAGGTAGCGAGAACGGGATGCGGGGTTGTGGAGGCGCTTATACGGTAAAAGAAAAACGGGCCATTCGGAAAATACGCGCGCATATGTATGACGGCTTACTAGCGCCAAAACTAAAAATTAGTAATCAACCCGTGAAAGTTACTAATTTTCACGAGAAAATTACAATTATGACGTGAAAATTACTACTTTTCACGTGTTAATGACTCATTTTCAAGTGTTAATGTCTAATTTTCAGTTTTGGCTCGTCTCCTGACGGCTTACTAGCGCCAAAACTAAAAATTAGTAATTTTCACGCGTTAATCACTCATTTCCATGTGCCTCGTGACTGCTACACCGGCCAGAGCGAAACATCCTTCGATTCAATACTTTTGTGGTCCATAGTTCTTTAATCCGATGCAAATTAACAATAAGAGCTGAGCGCATGTGTAGATAACCGTGACATACAACTGTCTGTCCGACAACTTGTTGAATAATGAATTCTATCGAAAGATATTTGTGAAAGTGTGTGAGTCTAGACCGAACAGAGCCGTCTGCTAGTGGTCGGACCTTTACCACACGTCCGGCCAGACGCCATTTTTCCTCTCTCGATTCGAACATTTTCGGATCGATTGTCATTCACTAATACACTACAAAGCAGATGTATGAGTTTGTTTGTTTGTTTGCTGCCAGTCCACCACGAAGGGTGATATCAGGGCGGTGCTGCTTTGACATTTAACGTGCGCCACACACAAGACATAAGTCGCAGCACAGGCTTCATGTCTCACCCAGTCACATTATTCTGACACCGGACCAACCAGTCCTAGCACTAACCCCATAATGCCAGACGCCAGGCGGAGCAGCCACTAGATTGCCAATTTTAAAGTCTTAGGTATGACCCGGCCGGGGTTCGAACCCACGACCTCCCACTCACTGGGCGGACGCCTTACCACTAGGCCACCGTGTTGCGGTAGATGTATGAGTGTAGTAGTGGAAATAAATATGAGGTACAGCTGTCTGCCCGACAACTTGTCGAATACGGAATTATATTGAAAGATGTATGTGAAAGATATATGTCAAAAGTCCGTCTGCGAAAAACAGCTTCGATTCGAAAGTTTTCGGGGTCAATTATTCTTTTCTAAGATACCCAAAACAACGTAAAGGAAAGCGTTATTGCAGAAAACTGTGACATGCATCTTACCGTCGGATAACTTGCTCGATAAGGCCTTCTATTAAAAGATATTTCAGAAATAGTGTGAGAGTGATGTTTGCCGGACGTTGTAGCCTCTCACTGCGGACTCTTAAAGCACAACTACTGTGACTGAAAACGAGGCAAAAAATGAAAATTAGTAATTAACACTGTTAATTACTAATTTTCACGTGAAAATGGTAACCCTAGGTTTTGGAACTAGTAAGCCGTCATACATATTGGCTTTCAGACGCGCTCATATGGGCGCGCTCATATGGGCTATGCGCTCTTTTGGGAAGCTTTGCCCAAATCACAACTAATTTGGTTTGGTTTGTTTGTTTGCTTTAACGCCCAGCCGACCACGAAGGGCCATATCAGGGCGGTGCTGCTTTGACATTTAACGTGCGCCACACACAAGACAGAAGTCGCAGCACAGGCTTCATGTCTCACCCAGTCACATTATTCTGACACCGGACCAACCAGTCCTAGCACTAACCCCATAATGCCAGACGCCAGGCGGAGCAGCCACTAGATTGCCAATTTTAAAGTCTTAGGTATGACCCGGCCGGGGTTCGAACCCACGACCTCACGATCACAGGGCGGACGCCTTACCACTTGGCCAACCGTGCTGGTATCACAACTCATCTCAGTCGCGTAATTCCTATGTTAGAGACAGCGCAAACTGAGGGAAGCATGCCAATCTGATCACTGACACCGCACAAAAATAAGATAACAGGAATCTTAAAACATGTTATCAAATATAACAAATGTAACAAATAAGAAGTATGAAAGCCTCAGCGGAGACCTCGCAAAATCGAAAATGTAAAGCTTTTTTTAATTTTTTTAATTTTTATACTTAATCATTTTCATTTACAAAATACTCAAACGTCTCAACCCTAATTCGCAATTAAACATTATATTTAAATCAATAGGCCTACCATATCTAAACTTGCTGATACACATATTTGCTGTCAACAAAATATGAAAATGTAAAGCTCTTTCGCAATCCTCTCATTCGAATTGATCCTTGACAAAACGCCTTTCTGGCTATAGGCCCGTTAAATGTGTTACTGGAGACTTATCGGGCACACCTGAGGTTGGCTGAGGTTGGTGATTTCGATAGGCCTCAGGTTAGTCAGAACTAATATACCTGGCTTCATACCACGATTTACACTTGAGAACCAAAACAAGCCAAAAAAACAGTGAGCGTTCTCGCCGCTGAAGTCACATTCTCTCTGGATTTAGCAGAAAGACGTTATCGCCGGCAGAGGGTCTTTCAGCCAGTTGTTGCACGGTGTAGGGAGAACCTGCAGGTCAGTAGACGTGGATCCTGGGTGATCCATGCCGGTACGCTTTGATCTATCGTTTTATGGTTAATCTGCTAACAGCTGACCGCCGGCAGAGGGTCTTCCAGCCAGTTGTTGCAAGGTGTGAGCCAAACCTGCAGGTTAGAAGATATGGAACCCGGTTGATCTGTGTCGGTACGCTTTGATCTATCGTTTTGTGGTTGACCTGCTAACAGCTGATTGTCTCCTTGCTGGTCTTGGGCCAGAGGTGTTATGATGATGTGCTGTTTCGAGGTGGTTTTGTTCGAGGTAAGATAATTCACGATGCCGTGGCAAACACAAACAACTGTGCTTTATGGGTTATTGGTTGAAGAATACATCGTCTGGTCCGGAATCAAGACTAACAATTTATGATGCCATTCAGCCTCAAATTAATTGGGCGAAGTCGACTTCGCGAAGCTGGCTGCACGAAGCTTTGGCAGTGACTTTTCGTTAAAAAAAAAGACTCAAGACTTCGGACTCAATGAAGGAAAGCCTTTACAAACAAAAGCACAGGGGTATCCTTGTTTAAAGGCAAGGCAAGGCAAGGCAAGGCAAGGCAAGGCAAGGCATGGCAAGGCAAGGCAAGGCAAGGCAAGGCATGGCATGGCAAGGCATGGCATGGCAAGGCAAGGCAAGGCAAGGCAAGGCAAGGCAAGGCAAGGCAAGGCAAGGCAAGGCAAGGCAAAGGATTTATTCAAGAAACCCCATGGGCCGGGTACGTGAAAAAACGAAACAAAAAGAAAAGAAAAAGAAAGAAATGCAAGATGCTTCAACATAATTATACATCAGCTCATTCCGATGCGGAAAAAAAGCACACAAAAGAGTTTAATAACTCAAGAATAGAAACGCACGGGTTATGACTATATGCATGTGTAAGCCTACATATCATTGCTGAAAAAAATAAATCATTATGCAGAAGTTTTCTCTTCACCAATGCTTGTGTACTCGCCGCCCCTCTCCTTTTACTAGTTATACGGGCTTTACACCAATTGTCTTAACACGAAAACGCTGGAAGAAATAATGATTTGATACGGGCTTTACACCAATTGTCTTAACACGAAAACGCTGGAAGAAATAATGATTTGAAACGGGCTTTACACCAATTGTCTTAACACGAAAACGCTGGAAGAAATAATGATTTGATACGGGCTTTACACCAATTGTCTTCAACACGAAAATGCTGGAAGAAATAATGATTTGATACGGGCTTTACACCAATTGTCTTCAACACGAAAACGCTGGAAGAAATAATGATTTGATACGGGCTTTACACCAATTGTCTTAACACGAAAACGCTGGAAGAAAAAATGATTTGATACGGGCTTTACACCAACTGTCTTCAACACGAAAACGCTGGAAGAAATAATGATTTGATACGGGCTTTACACCAATTGTCTTAACACGAAAACGCTGGAAGAAATAATGATATGATACGGGCTTTAAACCAATTGTCTTCAACACGAAAACGCTGGAAGAAATAATGATTTGATACGGGCTTTACACCAATTGTCTTAACACGAAAACGCTGGAAGAAATAATGATTTGATACGGGCTTTACACCAATTATCTTAACACGAAAACGCTGGAAGAAATAATGATTTGATACGGGCTTTACACCAATTGTCTTTACACGAAAACGCTGGAAGAAATAATGATTTGATACGGACTTTACACCAATTGTCTTAACACGAAAACGCTGGAAGAAATAATGATTTGATACGGGCTTTACACCAACTGTCTTCAACACGAAAACGCTGGAAGAAATAATGATTTGATACGGGCTTTACACCAATTGTCTTCAACACGAAAACGCTGGAAGAAATAATGATTTGATACGGGCTTTACACCAACTGTCTTCAACACGAAAACGCTGGAAGAAATAATGATTTGATACAGGCTTTACACCAATTGTCTTCAACACGAAAACGCTGGAAGAAATAATGATTTGATACGGGCTTTACACCAATTGTCTTAACACAAAAACGCTGGAAGAAATAATGATTTGATACGGGCTTTACACCAATTGTCTTAACACGAAAACGCTGGAAGAAATAATGATTTGATACGGGCTTTACACCAACTGTCTTCAACACGAAAACGCTGGAAGAAATAATTATTTGATACGGGCTTTAAACCAATTGTCTTCAACACGAAAACGCTGGAAGAAATAATGATTTGATACGGGCTTTACACCAATTGTCTTAACACGAAAACGCTGGAAGAAATAATGATTTGATACGGGCTTTACACCAATAGTCTTAACACAAAAACGCTGGAAGAAATAATGATTTGATACGGGCTTTACACCAATTGTCTTTACACGAAAACGCTGGAAGAAATAATGATTTGATACGGGCTTTACACCAATTGTCTTAACACGAAAACGCTGGAAGAAATAATGATTTGATACGGGCTTTACACCAATTGTCTTAACACAAAAACGCTGGAAGAAATAATGATTTGATACGGGCTTTACACCAATTGTCTTAACACGAAAACGCTGGAAGAAATAATGATTTGATACGGGCTTTACACCAATTGTCTTAACACGAAAACGCTGGAAGAAATAATGATTTGATACGGGCTTTACACCAATTGTCTTAACACGAAAACGCTGGAAAAAATAATGATTTGATACGGGCTTTACACCAATTGTCTTAACACGAAAACGCTGGAAGAAATCATGATTTGATACGGGCTTTACACCAACTGTCTTCAACACGAAAACGCTGGAAGAAATAATGATTTGATACGGGCTTTACACCCATTGTCTTAACACGAAAACGTCAGAAAAAGTAGTGATTTCAGGATCATCTTATTCAACAAACGCTACGAGGGGGCTTACAAAGTGTGCTGCGGACCAAATCTACTTCAGACACATTCAGCAACCAGCTCTCCGGCAATTACTTGACTGAATTGGTCGGCTTGCTGTGATCCTCGTGTATAGTTGACCTGCCGATTGCTGATTGACACCTGTCTGTGTTGTATTGGCGCATGGGGATTTTTCTGGGCGCGATATCCGGAGGCGGGACAATACTTCGCCAATAGACGGAAAAGAGCAACAATGGGAAACCGATGAGACTAAGAAAAACAGAGACATTTTGATTCCACTACTAAATGCGCTGGTTTTGCGTTGCTGTAAAACTGTTTTTAGAAAACAATTGCGATTGTGTTGTATTTGGAGGCGGTGCGATAATTCGACAATAGACGGAAAAGAGCAACAATGGGAAACCGATGAAACTAGGGAAAACAGAGACATTTTGATTCCACTACTGAATGCGCAGGTTTTGCTTTGCTGTAAAACTTAGAAAACAATTGCGATTGTGTTGCATTCGGAGGCGGTACGATAATTCGACAATAGACGGAAAAGAGCAACAATGGTTTATGATCGACAGCTCCACACAGGGAACCGATGAGACTAAGAGGAAACAGACATTTTAATTCTACTACTAAATGCGCTGGTTTTGCGTTGGTGTAAGACTTTTTTTTAGCAAACAATTGCGATTGTGTTGTATCCGGAGGCGGTATTGTAATTCGCGAATAGACGGAAAAAGAGCAACAAAGAGTTTATGATCGAAATCGAGAAATAAACTGATGAGACAGAGGAAAAACACTGGACATTTTCCCTTACACAGCTGGATGAGATGATTTTGCGGTGCTAACAAAATTCAGCCAATTTAACCCAGCAAATGATCATAAGTTTTACTGGAAGGTCGGCTACTTTTAAACCTCCTACAGTTGACTTGCTAATTGCTGATCGATGTCGCTTTTTCGGTGTTGTATGGGGACTTCAAAGATGTTTGCCCTTTCTCACAAGCGGCCATGTTCACCGTCGCAGGTGTGTTCCGGCTTTTACATAAGATGACATCGTCAATCCATTTGGGCTCATACCAAAATTTAGCGTTATGGACTCTTTCTGTGCACAGTGAAAATGTTTTTTGTTGAATACGGTTCCTAAGTGACTCGATCCTATGTCAATCACTTAACAAGTCACCCCCCAAAATCCCCCTCCCCTTTGTCAGCTGCAACCTTCTGAAGAATTAACTTATGTGTATATTTTCTCGGATTGGTGTAGTTCTCGAATGTACTGTGTCTTGCCATCGCACATATTATTGAGATTGAATAAGCATTGACAAAAATGTGGCCACCCCCAGTGCGGTCTCAACTTTTGCCAATCGACAAACATGATGATGTCATCAAATTTTACTACCAAGTCTTCGAGGAACTTACATTTGTTAGTGCGATTTTATGTGTGAGAATATTAAAAACATTATCATAATGTAAATACGCACGCACAATTAACAATTCAAACAAACAATTGCACGTGACGCCACAGAATGCACATATAATTATATAATCATTAACTTTTACCTTACACAAACAACGTATCATTTCCACTGACACTTTCTAGTTAACATGCTCCTACGAGTTTTATCTATTTACCTACAAGAATTTTTAAGCGGAATAAAATAAAATAATTCCTCAGCTTTTTAATAAATAATCTGTGCTGTCTTTGAACTGCAAGACGGTCAAGAATTTGTATGGATGTTCTGTCAGTTCAATGCAAATGGTGCAGTCCTCACCCTATCACAGACAATGTGGCGTCATTTCAGTGTCATTTGATAGGTTCTCCTACTTTCTCTTCTTTCACATCTACTCAGCTATACAGGTGTATATAAAAATAAAATTAAATTAAAAGTGGCTGCCACGTAGACCGTTCTAGTTCATTTATATTCTCATTATGAATCACTATAGACCATGCATAATTTTCGTTGCTGCGTGGAAATAATATACATCACTTTTCTCTTACCGTACATCCCGTTTCACTTACATTCTGTGCACCGAACGTACCGACCCCAGCAAGAACGGTCGCACGTGTCATTCTTTATTGCTAGTCAGGGCTAATAAACAGTAATTATAAATGTATGATTATGCATGTATCTCGCTCCCTCTTCCCGTTCTTCACGACTCCACAAAAGCATTCATTACAAATTTATTAACACTGATATATTCTTTTGACTTGCCTCCCCTGCCCTTCAAAAACTCGTCTGCTCTTCTTGCTCAGTTGTCTACCCTGGTCACGTCTGAGTCTCGCGAGATCTCCATGTAACGTGCCGTGACACTGACAAGCCGCCATGACAGGGGAAGATGACAGAATTTGTTCCTCGCTAAAATATCGTCCAGACTTCAAAGGCAGTTATGAATACGGCCTAAGCGAAGATCACAAGAACAGTCAAAGCGCATCTCCTTTTTTACGCGGGCAAGTCAGATGAAGGTGAAACGCACGACGGGGACAAGATGGTCGACTTCTTCTCGGGGTTGGTTTTACACGGAAATGGCCGTAGAGCAGTCCTGTGGACATGTTTACTTTTGGGAGCGTGGAGTTGGGTTGATGGTGGGTTTGCATGTGTGTTTGAGGCTCTCTCTCTCTCTCTCTCTCTCTCTCTCTCTCTCTCTCTCTCTCTCTCTCTCTCTCTCTCTCTCTCTCTCTCAGAAGCCCGCGTACACACACACACACACACACACACACACACACACACACACACACACACACACACACACACACACACACACACACACACACACACACACACACACACACACACACACACACAAACACACATATACACACACACACGGTGATTACAACACAACAAAAAGATGAGCGCTCACCCTGTTTTCATTTTAAAGGCGCACTGGACTTTCCCGTCTGAAGACAAAAGTAAAATGATTAAAAACACAACATTTCGCGTGGAGACATTCAACCCGAACCTTATCAAAAATTCAAGGTCGTCAACAAAATGTCGATTTGGTGACCTGAATGTCAGTCGGCTGTAGTGTTAGCGTTCAATGCAGTAATGCTTAAAAATATTATCCCAAATTCAGAGAATTTGTTGCAAAACACCAATCTTTGGAGACAGAAAGAACGGTGGCAGTGTTTTAAAACGGAGACAAAATCGTGCTGAAAAACAATAGTTTTGACTTTGACATTCGATTCATTCCGTAAAGTGTATTTAATGTTGAAATGACATAACTACATGGCAGACTGTTGATTTGTTGTTGTTGTTGTTGTTGTTGTTGTTGTTGTTGTTGTTGTTGTTGTTGTTGTTGTTGTTGTTGTTGTTGTTGTTGTTGTTGTTGTCGTTGTCGTTAACCTTTTAACAGATTTGTTTATAGGTTTTTGTTCTCCGTAGATGCAAGGAGTGTACGGATGTATGAGTGTTTCACACCAGGACAATTACCAAAGGCTGTTTTGCCATAATATGGCGAAATAAATTCTTGTTCTTGTTCTTGTTCTTGTTCTTCTTGATGACTGGTGTTCTTTTACAAGCATTGCACTAGTTGCGTTACTGACAAACAAAACCACTGTAAGACTTTCCGCAGGACTGCTTCCTGACAAGCCCAAGGTGCGAATGTGTTTGAAACAATTAAGCAACAAATGAGATGCGAATGCAGAATAGATATCTCTCTGTCTTCCCCGTGTGAGAGGATGAGGTGGAAAAGTATTTAGTTGTCCAACTCGTCGCATTTAGGAGAGCAGTTCTTATCACGAAGAACTATAATTATTTGTAGCGGGAAGTCTTCATTCTTTGCATGCGAAATCATCTGTCATTGTTCTTCATTCGTCGTTGAAGGATGAGAATAAAAACAAAAGGGCGTTAGTTAATGAAGGGTTTGACGTAAGCCTGATATTTAACAGGCAAATTCGACTTCGCGAAGTCCACTTCAAGAAGCTCGCTACACGGAGCTCGCTGCATACTGAATTTTGAAAAGTTAATGAAGGGTTTGACGTAAGCCTGATATTTAACAGGCAAATTCGACTTCGCGAAGTCTACTTCAAGAAGCTCGCTACACGGAGCTCGCTGCATACTGAATTTTGAAAAGTTAATGAAGGGTTTGACGTAAGCCTGATATTTAACAGGCAAATTCGACTTCGCAAAGTCTACTTCAAGAAGCTCGCTACACGGAGCTCGCTGCATACTGAATTTTGAAAAGTTAATGAAGGGTTTGACGTAAGCCTAATATTTAAAAGGCAAATTCGACTTCGCGAAGTCCACTTCAAGAAGCTCGCTACACGGAGCTCGCTGCATACTGAATTTTGAAAAGTTAATGAAGGGTTTGACGTAAGCCTGATATTTAACAGGCAAATTCGACTTCGCGAAGTCTACTTCACGAAGCTTGCTATACACGGAGCTCGCTGCATACTGAATTTTGAAAAGTTAATGAAGGGTTTGACGTAAGCCTAATATTTAAAAGGCAAATTCGACTTCGCAAAGTCTACTTGAAGAAGCTCGCTACACGGAGCTCGCTGCATACTGAATTTTGAAAAGTTAATGAAGGGTTTGACGTAAGCCTAATATTTAAAAGGCAAATTCGACTTCGCAAAGTCTACTTCAAGAAACTCGCTACACGGAGCTCGCTGCATACTGAATTTTGAAAAGTTAATGAAGGGTTTGACGTAAGCCTAATATTTAAAAGGCAAATTCGACTTCGCAAAGTCTACTTCAAGAAGCTCGCTACACGGAGCTCGCTGCATACTGAATTTTGAAAAGTTAATGAAGGGTTTGACGTAAGCCTAATATTTAAAAGGCAAATTCGACTTCGCAAAGTCTACTTCAAGAAGCTCGCTACACGGAGCTCGCTGCATACTGAATTTTGAAAAGTTAATGAAGGGTTTGACGTAAGCCTGATATTAAACAGGCAAATTCGACTTCGCAAAGTCTACTTGAAGAAGCTCGCTACACGGAGCTCGCTGCATACTGAATTTTGAAAAGTTAATGAAGGGTTTGACGTAAGCCTAATATTTAAAAGGCAAATTCGACTTCGCAAAGTCTACTTCAAGAAGCTCGCTACACGGAGCTCGCTGCATACTGAATTTTGAAAAGTTAATGAAGGGTTTGACGTAAGCCTAATATTTAAAGGCAAATTCGACTTCGCAAAGTCTACTTGAAGAAGCTCGCTACACGGAGCTCGCTGCATACTGAATTTTGAAAAGTTAATGAAGGGTTTGACGTAAGCCTAATATTTAAAAGGCAAATTCGACTTCGCAAAGTCTACTTCAAGAAGCTCGCTACACGGAGCTCGCTGCATACTGAATTTTGAAAAGTTAATGAAGGGTTTGACGTAAGCCTAATATTTAAAAGGCAAATTCGACTTCGCAAAGTCCACTTCAAGAAGCTCGCTACACGGAGCTCGCTGCATTCTGAATTTTGAAAAGTTAATGAAGGGTTTGACGTAAGCCTGATATTTAACAGGCAAATTCGACTTCGCGAAGCTTGCTATACACGGAGCTCGCTGCATTCTGAATTTTGAAAAGTTAATGAAGGGTTTGACGTAAGCCTGATATTTAACAGGCAAATTCGACTTCACAAAGTCTACTTCAAGAAGCTCGCTACACGGAGCTCGCTGCATACTGAATTTTGAAAAGTTAATAAAGGGTTTGACGTAAGCCTAATATTTAAAAGGCAAATTCGACTTCGCGAAGCTTGCTATACACGGAGCTCGCTGCATTCTGAATTTTGAAAAGTTAATGAAGGGTTTGACGGAAGCCTAATATTTAAAAGGCAAATTCGACTTCGCAAAGTCTACTTCAAGAAGCTCGCTACACGGAGCTCGCTGCATACTGAATTTTGAAAAGTTAATGAAGGGTTTGACGTAAGCCTGATATTAAACAGGCAAATTCGACTTCGCAAAGTCTACTTGAAGAAGCTCGCTACACGGAGCTCGCTGCATACCGAATTTTGAAAAGTTAATGAAGGGTTTGACGTAAGCCTAATATTTAAAAGGCAAATTCGACTTCGCAAAGTCTACTTCAAGAAACTCGCTACACGGAGCTCGCTGCATACTGAATTTTGAAAAGTTAATGAAGGGTTTGACGTAAGCCTGATATTAAACAGGCAAATTCGACTTCGCAAAGTCTACTTCAAGAAGCTCGCTACACGGAGCTCGCTGCATACTGAATTTTGAAAAGTTAATGAAGGGTTTGACGTAAGCCTAATATTTAAAAGGCAAATTCGACTTCGCAAAGTCTACTTCAAGAAGCTCGCTACACGGAGCTCGCTGCATACTGAATTTTGAAAAGTTAATGAAGGGTTTGACGTAAGCCTAATATTTAAAAGGCAAATTCGACTTCGCAAAGTCTACTTCAAGAAGCTCGCTACACGGAGCTCGCTGCATACTGAATTTTGAAAAGTTAATGAAGGGTTTGACGTAAGCCTGATATTAAACAGGCAAATTCGACTTCGCAAAGTCTACTTGAAGAAGCTCGCTACACGGAGCTCGCTGCATACTGAATTTTGAAAAGTTAATGAAGGGTTTGACGTAAGCCTAATATTTAAAAGGCAAATTCGACTTCGCAAAGTCTACTTCAAGAAGCTCGCTACACGGAGCTCGCTGCATACTGAATTTTGAAAAGTTAATGAAGGGTTTGACGTAAGCCTAATATTTAAAAGGCAAATTCGACTTTGCAAAGTCTACTTCAAGAAGCTCGCTACACGGAGCTCGCTGCATACTGAATTTTGAAAAGTTAATGAAGGGTTTGACGTAAGCCTAATATTTAAAAGGCAAATTCGACTTCGCAAAGTCTACTTCAAGAAGCTCGCTACACGGAGCTCGCTGCATACTGAATTTTGAAAAGTTAATGAAGGGTTTGACGTAAGCCTAATATTTAAAAGGCAAATTCGACTTCGCAAAGTCTACTTCAAGAAGCTCGCTACACGGAGCTCGCTGCATACTGAATTTTGAAAAGTTAATGAAGGGTTTGACGTAAGCCTGATATTAAACAGGCAAATTCGACTTCGCAAAGTCTACTTCAAGAAGCTCGCTACACGGAGCTCGCTGCATACTGAATTTTGAAAAGTTAATGAAGGGTTTGACGTAAGCCTAATATTTAAAAGGCAAATTCGACTTCGCAAAGTCTACTTCAAGAAGCTCGCTACACGGAGCTTGCTGCATACTGAATTTTGAAAAGTTAATGAAGGGTTTGACGTAAGCCTAATATTTAAAAGGCAAATTCGACTTCGCAAAGTCTACTTCAAGAAGCTCGCTACACGGAGCTCGCTGCATACTGAATTTTGAAAAGTTAATGAAGGGTTTGACGTAAGCCTAATATTTAAAAGGCAAATTCGACTTCGCAAAGTCCACTTCAAGAAGCTCGCTACACGGAGCTCGCTGCATTCTGAATTTTGAAAAGTTAATGAAGGGTTTGACGTAAGCCTAATATTTAACAGGCAAATTCGACTTCGCAAAGTCTACTTCACGAAGCTTGCTACACGGAGCTCGCTGAATTCTGAATTTTTAAAAGTTAATGAAGGGTTTGACGTAAGCCTGATATTTAACAGGCAAATTCGACTTCGCGAAGTCCACTTCAAGAAGCTCGCTACACGGAGCTCGCTGCATACTGAATTTTGAAAAGTTAATGAAGGGTTTGACGTAAGCCTGATATTTAACAGGCAAATTCGACTTCGCGAAGCTTGCTATACACGGAGCTCGCTGCATTCTGAATTTTGAAAAGTTAATGAAGGGTTTGACGTAAGCCTGATATTTAACAGGCAAATTCGACTTCGCAAAGTCTACTTCAAGAAGCTCGCTACACGGAGCTCGCTGCATACTGAATTTTGAAAAGTTAATGAAGGGTTTGACGTAAGCCTAATATTTAAAAGGCAAATTCGACTTCGCAAAGTCTACTTCAAGAAGCTCGCTACACGGAGCTCGCTGCATACTGAATTTTGAAAAGTTAATGAAGGGTTTGACGTAAGCCTAATATTTAAAAGGCAAATTCGACTTCGCAAAGTCTACTTCAAGAAGCTCGCTACACGGAGCTCGCTGCATACTGAATTTTGAAAAGTTAATGAAGGGTTTGACGTAAGCCTGATATTAAACAGGCAAATTCGACTTCGCAAAGTCTACTTGAAGAAGCTCGCTACACGGAGCTCGCTGCATACTGAATTTTGAAAAGTTAATGAAGGGTTTGACGTAAGCCTAATATTTAAAAGGCAAATTCGACTTCGCAAAGTCTACTTCAAGAAGCTCGCTACACGGAGCTCGCTGCATACTGAATTTTGAAAAGTTAATGAAGGGTTTGACGTAAGCCTAATATTTAAAAGGTAAATTCGACTTCGCAAAGTCTACTTCAAGAAGCTCGCTACACGGAGCTCGCTGCATACTGAATTTTGAAAAGTTAATGAAGGGTTTGACGTAAGCCTAATATTTAAAAGGCAAATTCGACTTCGCAAAGTCTACTTCAAGAAGCTCGCTACACGGAGCTCGCTGCATACTGAATTTTGAAAAGTTAATGAAGGGTTTGACGGAAGCCTAATATTTAAAAGGCAAATTCGACTTCGCGAAGCTTGCTATACACGGAGCTCGCTGCATACTGAATTTTGAAAAGTTAATAAAGGGTTTGACGTAAGCCTAATATTTAAAAGGCAAATTCGACTTCGCAAAGTCTACTTCAAGAAGCTCGCTACACGGAGCTCGCTGCATACTGAATTTTGAAAAGTTAATGAAGGGTTTGACGTAAGCCTGATATTAAACAGGCAAATTCGACTTCGCAAAGTCTACTTCAAGAAGCTCGCTACACGGAGCTCGCTGCATACTGAATTTTGAAAAGTTAATGAAGGGTTTGACGTAAGCCTAATATTTAAAAGGCAAATTCGACTTCGCAAAGTCTACTTCAAGAAGCTCGCTACACGGAGCTCGCTGCATACTGAATTTTGAAAAGTTAATGAAGGGTTTGACGTAAGCCTAATATTTTAAAGGCAAATTCGACTTCGCAAAGTCTACTTCAAGAAGCTCGCTACACGGAGCTCGCTGCATACTGAATTTTGAAAAGTTAATGAAGGGTTTGACGTAAGCCTAATATTTAAAAGGCAAATTCGACTTCGCAAAGTCTACTTCAAGAAGCTCGCTACACGGAGCTCGCTGCATACTGAATTTTGAAAAGTTAATGAAGGGTTTGACGTAAGCCTAATATTTAAAAGGCAAATTCGACTTCGCAAAGTCTACTTCAAGAAGCTCGCTACACGGAGCTCGCTGCATACTGAATTTTGAAAAGTTAATAAAGGGTTTGACGTAAGCCTAATATTTAAAAGGCAAATTCGACTTCGCGAAGCTTGCTATACACGGAGCTCGCTGCATTCTGAATTTTGAAAAGTTAATGAAGGGTTTGACGTAAGCCTGATATTTAACAGGCAAATTCGACTTCGCGAAGCTTGCTATACACGGAGCTCGCTGCATTCTGAATTTTGAAAAGTTAATGAAGGGTTTGACGGAAGCCTAATATTTAAAAGGCAAATTCGACTTCGCGAAGCTTGCTATACACGGAGCTCGCTGCATACTGAATTTTGAAAAGTTAATGAAGGGTTTGACGTAAGCCTGATATTTAACAGGCAAATTCGACTTCGCGAAGCTTGCTATACACGGAGCTCGCTGCATTCTGAATTTTGAAAAGTTAATGAAGGGTTTGACGTAAGCCTGATATTTAACAGGCAAATTCGACTTCGCGAAGTCTACTTCACGAAGCTTGCTATACACGGAGCTCGCTGCATTCTGAATTTTCGGTAAAAAGACTTCGCAAAGTCTACTTCAAGAAGCTCGCTACACGGATTGAATTTTCGGTAAGAAGACTTCGCGAAGTCAACGTAGGCTCATTTGTTAGGATGGTTGTTGTTTGGTTGATTTGATGGTTATGATTATATGTTGTTGACTACATAATTACACCACCACAACGAACGGAACACTAACCGCCGTGTTTCATCAGGCGGGGTATCCATTTTTGTCACTGGGTGTTAACAAAAAGCAGTTTACTAAATAACCAGAATGTCCAACAAGCTTTTCCGTTGCCCTCCCCACCCCGTTACACCCCAACAGCTAAACTCTTCAAAACACGTGGACGAATATCTGGACAGTACTTGATTGGCAAGCATTTGCATCAGCACACATACAAACATAGATCATTATAATGTCAACACAAATGTTATCTGCCAATTTTTTTAATTAAAAAACAACAAACTTGTAAACTAAACACTTTTTAGAAGCAGAATGAATCCAACTCAACTCAACTCAACTCAAATTTTATTGGCTTCAATTTTCATAGAAGAATTTGTCTTGCGCTTGGGAAAAAGTAAGAGTATAACATATAAAAACAGCATTCATATCACATTTCATGTATCACACACAGTAATCACTAGTATAAGCCTACAATTATCACATTTGTACCTGTATCATACATGCAAATAAATAGTATCACATTTCCACGTATCACACACAATATATACATTACATAACATACAGCAAGCTTCCATCTCCTGCCCCCCCCCCCCCTCCCACACATACATATCCTCGCACGTGCGTCGACTCCATACAAATGACATCATCAGTCCATTAACTAAAATGCACAATGACTAGTAGTGGGTACATGATACTTAATACGTGCTCAACTAGACCTGCTAACTAAAATAATAACAGAAACAAAAACAAGGACTGGGCACAACATTTACACGTGTGTGACCTACTTACATCAAGTGCCTGTGATCTATAAATAACAATGATTGCGTTTAAAGTAAAACATGAATAATGCCGATGTTTGCTAACAATGAATACATAACAACTAAGATAAGAATGTATGTGCTTTCATAATATGATTATTTTATAAAACACAGTGGGCTTTAAACAAAACACACCTTTTTCCCCGAATGACTCGAGTCATTAAGATTGTAGATTTCATTTGCAAGAACTACTCCGTGAATGTGATACCATCTGTCATTATCCTTCCTTCTAAGAGAGAGGATGAGGGTGTAGTACTCACTGGAGATTTGTGTGTGTCTGTTTGTTTGTTTGTTTGTTTGTCTTTTACGGGAATTTGTTATTGGTTTGTTTGTTTTTGTTTAGTTTGTTTGTTTGTTTGTTTGTTTGTTTGTTTGTTTGTTTGTATGTTTGTTTGTTTGTTTGTTTGTTTGTTTGTTTGTTTGTTTGTTTGTATGTTTGTTTGTTTGTATGTTTGTTTGTTTGTATGTTTCTTTGCTTGTTTGTTTGTTTGTTTGTTCTTGGTTTTGTTTTTGTTGTTGTTGTTGTTTTTGCGTGAGGTTAATTGGTTGGTGTGTTCCTAGGTTGGATGGTTGCTTGCTTTCTTGGTTGCTTGGTGACTAATTTGGCTACCAGGACATTGTTAAGTTGTTTTGAAACTTCATGACTTACCTCATTGTTTTATATTATATCTCGGTAAACTTGCACTTATACTATCAGAGACCAAATTCACTTTTGGTTTACTCTGCGGTATACTTAATTCTTTACTAAATAACTTCAGGTTATGAAACGAATATCAACCGAAAGTGCAAATCAAAATTGTAAGCATAAAAAAGTAGCAACGATAGTTTTGTTGATATTAAATTTGTTTTACAAGTGATGATTTATCAGAATATGAGTTGTCACCTTCGCGACATATTTTTGGCTGTGCGTGCAAGAATTTCCGTTTGGTTAATAGCAGCACATAAGGCGGCACGGAATGGTTTATCAAGTGGATATTTAGTCCATTCTTTAGGTGTTTTTGTTGTTGTTTTGGGGGGTGCTTTTTTACCTCCCGTAGAGTCTGTTCACAGGTAAGTTTAGCACATAAAGGCTGTTTTTTGGGGCTTTTCATAAAGAAAAGAAAAGCTACAAAAGGAATCGCCAGATTGAGAATTAGACGGGATTTTTTCATAAAATTGGAACAAAATACGGCTGTTTTTGCACACAAAAAGAAGACAACAACAACAACAAAAATTAAAAATACAACCTATATCTGTGTCTTTATTCTCCCACGTTTAATCACTTACATAACAGCACGTTCCCTTGTTTCAACATGCACACGCACCTTAATGTCTACAGGTTGACAAATTACGTATCACATCCGCCGACGTGTGCACCGAGAAGCTTACTTGTTCAGACAATTTTATGACGCACTGAGGTGAAGACATAGTTTATCATGTGAGTTCCGGATATTCAACTTCAAGATTTTTTTTAATCAGCTCGCTTTCTCGTGTTAATTAGCGGCCTAGGCACGTAAGCTGTGAGCGGTGCTGCTTTGACATATAACGTGTGCCACACACAAGACAGAAGTCGCAGCACAGGCTTCATGTCTCACCCAGTCACATTATTCTGACACCAGATCAACCAGTCCTAGCACTAACCCCATAATGCCAGACGCCAGGCGGAGCAGCCACTAGATAAGATTGCCAATTTTAAAGTCTTAGGTATGACCCGGCCGGGGTTCGAACCCACGACCTCCCGATTACCACTAGGCCAACCGTGCCGGTCTGCTTTCGTGTCCGGTCCGCGTAATCTGCACGCACGCTCCCAGAGATACACACGGGATACGAGCACCTGAACATAAAGAGCTACTGTTAACCCGTGATTTGTAAAAGTGATCTATTAGAAAAAAATTTCATTACTTTATTGTCCCATCGCTGGGAAATTCGGGTCGCTTCCTCCCAATGGAAAGCTAGCAGCAACAGAGTCGCGCTACCCCAAAGTCAAGGGATCTATTAGATAAAAAAAAAATTAAAAAAATCATTACTTTATTGTCCCATCGCTTGGAAATTTGGGTCGCTTTCTCCCAGTGGAAAGCTAGCAGGAACAGAGTCGCGCTACCCCAAAGTCAAGGGATCTATTAGATTTGTTTTGATTTTTTTCCCATTACTTTATTGTCCCATCGCTGGGAAATTCAGGTTTGTTTCTTTGTTATACTAAATATCGTAATATTTTATCTATCGGGCCCAAACCACCCCCACCACCTAGCATAGAGGCTCTAAACAACAAATATCAATGATAATAAAAGGCATGTATTACTTTGTGGAATGCAATATTTTTACATTTTTACAAATCGCGGGTTTAGGTTCGACGTAATTTGTAAAATGTTTTTTTTTTACAAATCACGGGTTAACAGCTACGTCCAAATGTCAAACTTTCTTTGATTCCTCCAAAAGATTTCACATCTGTCTCTAAATCCTTTCGACGATTTTTTGGATTTTTGATCTAGAGAATCATCAGCTTGTCATAAGTCTCTGCACAGGACGCCCCAGCCACAGGACAGCTACCACCTGATATCCAGACCACAGCAGGTGGTCATCTTCCGCCTGAGAACGGGACACAACAGACTTAACCAGCATCTCCACAAGAAGCTGCATGTTGTGCCCTCCCCCATGTGTTCTTGTGGAGAAGCAGAGCAGGACACGGCCCACATCCTACGAGACTGCAGGAACCACCAGGTGCTGAGAGAGGAAATCTGGCCATTGCCGGAGTCCCTGCACAACAAGCTGTACGGGCCAGTGGCTGCGCTGCAGAAGACCACTAATTATATCTCAAGATCTGGACTCCAAGTGTGATCGGCGATCGAAAAGAAGAAGAAGATCAGCTTGTCGTAAGGTGCAATGAGCTCCAATGCAGCTGTCCATCTTAATTGTTCTGGATTTTCTGGGATTCCCCCCCCCCCCCCCAGCCCCCCCCCCCCACACCCTGAATCTTTGCCACTACTACGTTGAAATAGGGTGCGGATTCTTCTGATGTTCAAAGTCTTTGAAACGTACTTTAGTGATGTGGATTGGCGTTAGCCAACAAGCCAACCTTGCGCCATCAATCATGAAGAAAATTATGGGGCTTAGTGTCCGTCAGGGCTTAAAATGCCTATATTGGACATGAGATTTTATACGATAAACCATCAATCATTGCTACTAGTGGCTTATTAGTAATAAGCCTACTGGGTGGGTTCTTCTGGTGTTCACTAAAGGTCTTTGACAAATGCAGTGTATCTTGGCAGTTTGCCCAAGGTACTCAGATACTGATATTCCATCCTATAACTTCTTAAAATGTTCGGATACCTCACACTCAAAATATTTGCAATCTTAGTCAGGCGAGTTTTTCTGATATTCAACATAAAGAATCTTAAACAGAATGAGGCAGAGCGATGTTAAGATATCAAATAACCAAAGGGAAGTAATCGCTCTTTATGCATACGACATGTGTAATAGAGTAAGCGAGAATTGTAAGGAACCTTTTCTCCTGGCACCTGAGAGAATAACAAGCTCAGGTGCCAGGAGAAAAGGTTCCGTACAACTCTCGCTTACTCTATTACATAATTATGTCGTATGCATAAAGAGCGATTACTTCCCTTTGGTTATTTGATATTCAACATGTTTAACACTGATTTACAGTAAATGATGATCTCAACTCCTAGCTCTGTAAACTGAGATGCTTATTCTCTATTTCTTGGGATCTGGGCTCGAATTTCGAGACCGCACATCATGTGTCTTTTCTAACAGTAAACTAGTACTTAAGCAGATTCTTCTACTTTTGATATTCAAATTCTTGATGCTTACAGTAAATCATTATTTCAGCTCTTGGCCCTGTAAAACTCCAGAGATCTTATCCCGTAGATTCCCCAAGTGTTTCAAGCGTGCACGCCCTAAATCCGCGTTCTCAGTAGGTTAATCCTCGGCGGATTAGGCTGGATGATCATCAACGCAGGAATGTCTGTGAAGCAGGGGCGGTCACTCTCGATGACGGACCTGCAGGGGTTATCTTGTCATTGCCGTGGGATCACGTGACTGGAGCTGTAAAGATGATTACCCGACTGCTCAAACGCCGCGCTTCAAAGATGGGAAAAAGAGGGTGGGCAAGATGTTATAAATTAAATGCCCATAGTTTCCGCTTAAACGGCGACTAAACCTAAATACGCAAAGCGGCGGAGGCCAAGTCGCGATAAAGTGTCGTAGCGGCAGCTTCTTGGCTAAAGACTGTTACCAGCCAATGTAATGCAGGCATGATGATAAATACTTGCAAAGTGCGGCGACTCATATCAGTCTCTGAATGCTTAGCCCAAGACTATCACGGAGACATTTTCGAAGTTATTAAAGGGGGAAAAATAACCTGCCCACACAAATAACTGACGTAGCTTTTTAGTTTAGATTAGGCCCCTCCAAAAAATAGTCTGTTTACGGTATCCCGACCGACCCTATTTTTTCGCGCGACCCTAGACTTTTTTTTGGCATTTGGGGAAAAAAATATTTTAAAAAAAAAAATTCTGGCAAAATAACTTAAAAATATGTTTTTTTGGAGAAAAAAAATCCCGACATACCGATCCTATTTTTTGGGCCTATGTTATTGTAAACAGACTATTTTTTTGTGTTGGCCTTAACACAACTCAGCTTAAACTGAGACATGTATACTTTGACTCAACTTGACTTGATTTGTCTCAACTCAGCCCAAGTCAAATCTACTCAACCCATTCAACTCACGCGACTCAACTAACTCAACCCACTCTACTCACGCGACTCAACTAACTCAACCCACTCTACTCACGCGACTCAAATAACTCCACCCACTCTACTCACGCGACTCAACTAACTCAACCCACTCTGTTCACGCGACTCAACTAACTCAACTCAACTCGGAGTATGGCTACCTAAATGGCGGGGGGGGGGGGGGGTCATTATTTTAAACAAAAACATGAGTGTACGTGGAAGTTTCAGTTAACGAACGCTGCAGAAGAAGAAGAAAACAAGTCGCGTAAGGCGAAAATACAACATTTAGTCAAGCTGTCGAACTCACAGAATGAAACTGAACGCACTGCAATTTTTCAGCAAGACCGTATACTCGTGGCATCGTCAGTCCACCGCTTGTGGCAAAGGCAGTGAAATTGACAAGAAGAGCGGGGTAGTAGTTGTGCTGAGAAGAATAGCACGCTTTTCTGTACCTCTCTTCGTTTTAACTTTCTGAGCGTGTTTTTAATCCAAACATATCATATCTATATGTTTTTGGAATTAGGAACCGACAAGGAATAAGATGAAAGTGTTTTTAGATTGATTTCGAAAATTTGATTTTGATCATAATTTTTATATTTTTAATTTTCAGAGCTTGTTTTTAATCCAAATATAACATATTTATATGTTTTTGGAATCAGGAAATGATGTAGAATAAGATGAACGTAAATTTGGATCGTTTTATAAATTTTTATTTTTTTGTACAATTTTCAGATTGTTAATGACCAAAGTCATTAATTAATTTTTAAGCCACCAAAATGAAATGCAATACCGAAGTCCCGCCTTCGTCGAAGATTGCTTGGCCAAAATTTCAATCAATTTGATTGAAAAGTGAGGGTGTGACAGTGCCGCCTCAACTTTTACAAAAAGCCGGATATGACGTCATCAAAGACATTTATCGAAAAAAATTAAAAAAAACGTCCGGGGATATCATTTCCAGGAACTCTCATGTAAAATTTCATAAAGATCGGCCCAGTAGTTTAGTCTGAATCGCTCTACACAGACACACAGGCACAGACACACACAGACACACACAGACACACACAACTACACAAACACACACAAACACACACACTAACACACACACAGACACACACACACACACACACACACACACACACACACACACACACACACACACACCACGACCCTCGTCTCGATTCCCCCGCTATGTTAAAAAATTTAGTCAAAACTTGACTAAATGTAAAAAGAAACAAGTCGCGTAAGGCGAAACTACTACTACTACATTTAGTCAAGCTGTGGAAGTCACAGAATGAAAACTGAACGCACTGCATTTTTTCACAATGACCGTAGTCCGCCGCTTGTGCATAACGGAGTGAAACTGACGAGCCTGTTCAGCGCAGTAATGGTTTCGCTGTGCTGCATAGCACGCTTTTCTGTACCTCTCTTCGTTTTAACTTTCTGAGCGTGGTTTTAATCCAAACATATCATATCTATATGTTTTTGGAATCAGGAACCGACAAGGAATAAGATGAAAGTGTTTTTAAATCGATTTCGGAAATTTAATTTTGATCATAATTTTTATATCTTTAAATTTCAGAGCTTGTTTTTAATCCAAATATAACATATTTTTTATGTTTTTGGAATCAGGAAATGATGCAGAATAAGATGAACGTAAATTTGAAGCGTTTTATATTAAAAAAAATTATTACAATTTTCAGATTTTTAATGACCAAAGTCATAAATTAATTTTTAAGCCACCAAGCTGAAATGCAATACCGAAGTCCGGCCTTTGTCGAAGATTGCTTTACAAAAATTTCAATCAATTTGATTGAAAAATGAGGGTGTGACAGTGCCGCCTCAACTTTTACAAAAAGCCGGATATGACGTCATCAAAAGTATTTATCGAAAAAAAGAAAAAAACGTCCGGGGATATCATACCCAGGAACTCTCATGTCAAATTTCATAAAGATCGGTCCAGTAGTTTGGTCTGAATCGCTCTACACACACACACGCACACACACACACACACACACACACACACACACACACACACACACACACACACACACACACACACACACACACACACATGCACCACGACCCTCGTCTCGATTCCCCCTCTATGTTAAAACATTTAGTCAAAACTTGACTAAATGTAAAAAGAACACGCACAAGCAAGAATTCAAAAGCAATGTCGACCTGCAGTAAAAGGAATTGGTTGGTGACAGTGTCTGTACGGCCAAGTTGGATTGCGAAACCAAAGGGTTGTTTTGTGTTGTTGGCGGTCTCAGACCCGGGAACCCGTACGATTTCGCCGTATTTTGTACGCTTAAATGTCTATAATACGATCAGTACGATCAGCGGAAACAAAATACGATCAAAGCAATCCTAGACTATTTTTCTTCATAAGCGCATCCGAGTTTTAGTCACCGAAAGTTACACACATAGGTTGTCAGGGCCAGATTGTCATTACTGAATATTTAGCCGGACACCGTTTATTTGAATGATTACATATAACTTTTCAACTTTTGATCAGTGACAATAGTTTTTGTCATTAAACATTGAAAGAAGCGTTTGTATTAAATGTATTGATCAATTCATTTGACAGAGCACTGGACGCGTGCAAAGCATATTTATTATTATTATTATTATGGGGAGCTTATATAGCGCGAACCACAACTGTGCTCTCCGCGCTTTACATATTAATTTCTGCCGTTTGAAATGGAATTTTGTACAGACAGACAGACAAACAGACATTTTTTTACACACATGGATGTTCAAATGCTGTGTGGAGTACACTCATACATGTTTCTGAAAAGACACCAAGTTTGTTTGAGAATACTTCAAGTTCAAAACAGGGGTTAGTAAATTTTAAGGGGCTTATTGTCCGTCAGGTCTTAATTGCCTATATTGGACATGAATTGGTTTATACGATTCGAGTTTTACGCCCTCACGGCTTTTTGATGTTTGCGTGTTTAGGTGGTATCAGCCATCTGCACTTATGGTAGAATGACCAAGATCTTTAACGTGCCATTGTGGTGACACGGGGGTGGGAGATGGATACCGTCTCTGGGTCTGCACATAAAGTTGACCCGTGTCCGTCCCGGCCCGGATTCGAACCAGCGACCTCTCGATCACAAGTCCAGTGCTCTACCACCTGAGCTACCCGGGCCCCCAAACAGGGGTTCCCAGGTCTGCTGTCTTTTGAAGAGAACTGCCATGCGTTGCTCAGAATCACAATAGCCCGCTCAGAGAAAAGTCGCTCTGGATTGGTCTATGCAACGGGCTCACAACGAGGCAAATCGCTTCACGATGGCGACGAAGAAAGCACGATTGCTGCGAGATATGAAAAAAGTTGTACTTCTTAAACTAGTAGACGATTCGGTCAGTGAAATCGTCAGAGAGAATGTAGTTATGATGGGAAATTTAGCTGGGGTAGTCCCTGAAACTTGAAAAGCGGTGGATCCCTCGGGTCACGTCGAAAACCACGCCGAGAAGATCGAAACACGCTACACGGCATCGCAGTGTAAACACCGCCGCCATCTTGGATAACGCGGCGGGCTGTGGGCGAGCATATACCAAAGCCGCTCGCCGAGTGCTTCGCGAGCGCTTTCCTGCACTGCCCCAAGAAACGGCTTTCTGTCATTCGCACTGCGGGCGACCCGTGGCGAACCGCTCTGGGCAACTCGTCTCAGGTATGTGTGACAAACAGAGAGGGGGAGAGGAAGGGAGAGGGGGAGGGGACGACAACATCAAAAGGCCGCTGCTCTGTTGAAACTCACCAGTGGATATCATGACTCCTTTGTCTCCGTTTTATGACCACCACGACGAGGCGCGCTTGCGAGGGTTCTCTCCCCTTTCCAACCCACAGAGGGCGCTAGGGGTGTGCGTCCAAGAAAGACAAGAAGCGGGAGGTAACTCCGGAGGTAGGGAGCTCCTTTTGATGATAACGTTTAGAACAAACCCTGAGCGCCGCGCTTTTTTGGGGAAAGCATAATCGTAAACAATCGCCCTTTGATTCCAGCGGGTTATGGTTGTATAAAACCTAGGCGTACATAGTGGCCGACTGTTTGTTGTCATTTGCTTGAAAACCGTCTGCGGTTAAACGGTGGGACTTCCCGGGGTTTTGTTGTCGTGGGATGGGGGACCGCTTTCACCGTTTTTATCTGTCAAAAGCCCATCCTCTTTAAAAGCTATCGGCGATTAGGCTTAAAGGACGACCCCTCAAAATCTCTGGAGCGAAATAGGGGGTAGATTTTGCCGGACCGATGCTTTCAGATGTAAGCTTATGGCTTTTAAAAAAATTTTTTTTTTACTCCGACGCAGAACGCCAACCACAGGTTCTGGTTCTTCAGTCATTGTGTTCGTGACGTCATTCTAAAGCCGCGTTCCCATTGGGCGTCTTAGCTTTTTAGCGTCTTCATCTAATGGCCTTCTCCACGATAAACAGCTTACCAGATTACTAACGAAGAACACTTTCAAAGATGATTTCATTTCGTGTATGACCCATACTTTTAACGTTCAATTGTTTGAAAATGAAATCGCCCTAAAACCTACGGTTTGGAGATTGTAATAGCAAGATCTAGATCAGCACTTTTCAGGACGTGTACGGGAACGTGTACGGGTAACGTCATCAAATCTAGTTTTTACGTCACGCGTTTGCCAAGATCTACAGTCTTGGTGGGAGCAAAACAACGTATACATTTGGAACATTGGAGAAAAAAGTGAGTCACGGGTGACGCAATATCTACACGTACACGTACAGGTCTTTGCTACACGTTCGACCATCTAGAACACTGTAATGTTGACACCACCCAGTAGGAATATCTTAATATTTAGTTTTTGAACGTTCAATTATTCAAATCGTTAATATTTTGTTATGGTACTGTTTTGAGACGGTACATTTTCCACGCACTCTTTGTTCACGCATCGCTCTTTTTGTTCGCCCCTGATAGCAAGTCGGGAAATGCTCTCGCATTTGCTAGATTACAGATTTGAATCCTGGAACCTAACGGTTTTTGTCTTCTAGACGTATACCTACGCGCCAGCACTGAATGGAATATGACGATGAACTGAATTGGGACTCTGGGGCGCAAAAGATTTTTCTGTCATGAATGCCATTCCATTATTCACAATCATTTAGCTCATTAGTATGGGCTAGTTGCGGAGAATTTTATGGTGTATCATTGCAGGTGTGTTTAAATAACATCACAGCTGACTACCCTGATGCTTTCACATTTTAAGAGAAATTGTTGGTGTCAGGAGGTTATTTCAAAAGCTTTTGATGAAAACATTTGATAACTTTTGCATATCTTCAGACGACTGTCATTAAGGCGGTCGATGGAAGTATTCTTTTTGATAAGGTCGTAAAAGGTGAAGGACGGGCGCAGTGGCGTAGTGGTAAGACATCGGCCTCTTAATCGGAAGGTCGTGAGTTCAAATTCCGGTCGCGGCCGCCTGGTTGGTTAAGGTGGAGATTTTTCCGATCTCCCAGGTCAACTTATGTGCAGACCTGCTAGTGACTTATCCCCCTTCGTGCGTACACGCACGCACAAGACCAAGTGCGCACGGAAAAGATACTATAATCCATGTCAGAGTAAGGTGGGTTCTAGAAACACGAAAATACTCAGGATGCTTCCCCCGAAATCGGCGAATGCTGCCTGACTGGCGGGGTAGAAACGGTCATACACGAAAAAATCCACTCGTGCAAAAACATGAGTGAACATCGGAGTTTCAGCCCATGAAGAACAAGAACAAGAAGAACAATAAGTAACATGTGAAAGAAGAAAAATGTCGCGCAATCGACCGTAGTACGCCGAACGGGATATTAACTCATTGTCTCCCAGGTGCGAATATATCCGTACCCACTCATATGGCTCTATCTGACCTGGTACGGATATATCCGTACACACAGTCACTTCAGTCGCTTCCTGTAACGTCCATTTAACGCCTGCATTCCATCATGTTGATACACAGTTACTACACAGTTACTACAATTCTGAGTGACCTGCTGCAGCACAGCTGGTCTCGGCTAAACAAAAAAAACATGGTCAACATAGGTGGGATAGAAAGTGTTAAAAGGGCGAAAATCACTGCAGTGAAAACATCGTGCTCTCGCCTCGTCAATGCTTCACAGACCTCAAGAACTCGTCCCAGCAGGGACATCTTTTGTGTCTTCCTCGTTGATTTTGTTCACAGTGGGTCTTCTTTTGGGTCTTCACCGGCGAATTTTTCTCACAGTTGGTGATCTTTGGTGTCTCCACTGGTGAATTTTTCTCGCTTCTTTCACACTTGGGAAAACCCAGTGTGCACACATTAAAGGTTGTCAAATCGTCCGCATCACAAAAATGTTTTGTAGGGGGCTATTTTGCACACACACCTGTGTGTGCGGTGTGCCGTGAAGATTTATGTAAGTATTTTATACGGCATAAACCCTGGTGATCAAGACTGCCATCAGTAGGAAGTCCAATGCAAAGAAAATGTCCTACAAAAAAAGGGAGAAGGAGAGAATAAAATAACGCATGTCGTATATATTTGTATTTCATGGAAGAGTAAACTTGAACTAATTCTTAAGATAACAATAAGAATAGGGCGGGGACGTTGCTTAATCGGTAGTGCGCTTGCTGGCTTCATAACCAAATCTTCGCTGTCGGTGTGGGTTCGAATCCCAGGTTCGGCCAGAGACTTATTTCTCGGAATCATCTTTCTGCAGACTCTATATCCGAACACCCCAGTGTGCAGACATGCGCACGATAAAGATCCGACGATCACAATGAAAGTCTCAGCGTTCGAAAACACTAAGACATGCATGTATCATCTCTCTTCTTTGACAAGACAAGCCAAACGCTGGCACTGATGTCGAAGTTTCAGACATGCGAGTTTTGAGTTGTTGTTCAAAAGAAGACTAAGAGCTGCAGCAAGTGCAAGCTTTGGAGTTTCCATCTGACAAACAAGAAGAAAAAGAAGAAATTTTTTGACACAGAATCGACTGCTTTGCTATTAACCCCCGAACAGACTTTCGGGAATCTACAATGACAAACAGCCATAATATTAAAAGAAAACATCTTCAGTCTTACCTGCCCTCCCTTCCCTCTCTTCCCCCACCCCCTTCCGCACGCCGCTTTCATGCACGCTCCCCCCCCCCCTTCAAGTCCCGCGTGCTGGTCATACCATATCCCCTCCCATATCCCCTCCCATATCCCATATCCCCTTCCCATATCCCATCCCATATCCCCCTCCCATTTCCCCGTCCCATTTCCCCCTCCCATATCCCCCTCCCAAATGCCCCTCCCATATCCCCCTTCCATATCCCCTTTCCATATCCCCTTCCCATATCCCCTTCCCATATCCCCTCCCATATCCCCTCCCATATCCCCTCCCATATCCCCTTCCCATATCCCCTTCCCATATCCCCATCCCATATCCCCCTCGCATATCCCCCTCCCATATCCCCCTTCCCATATCCCCTTCCCATATCCCCTTCCCATATCCCCCTCCCATATCCCCCTCCCATATCCCCTTCCCATATCCCCTTCCCATATCCCCCTCCCATATCCCCTTCCCATATCCCCCTCCCATATCCCCCTCCCATATCCCCCTCCCATATCCCCTTCCCATATCCCCATCCCATATCCCCCTCCCATATCCCCATCCCATATCCCCCTCCCATCCCATATCCCCCTCCCATATCCCCCTCCCATATCCCCTCCCATATCCCCCTCCCATATCCCCCTCCCATATCCCCCTCCCATATCCCCCTCCCATATCCCCCTCCCATATCCCCTCTTTACCGACAGGGGTCCAATGGGTCATGTCTGTGTGCCTTTCTCATTCATGAGCGACAAGAAATGGCAGAAATAATTGGAATCATAACACAGTCATAACTTCTTCGGATCAAAGGCGAAGTCAAGCGGTGTTTACAGCAAGCATACCCAGGTTTCCTTTGTTTGTTTGTTTGTTTGTTTAGTTGGATAGTTTTTAGTGTGTATTTTTTGCTAACTTGTTTGTTTGTAAAGTTGTTGTTTTGTGTACTCTCTCTCTCTTTCTCTCTCTCTCTCTCTCTCTCTCTCTCTCTCTCTCTCTCTCTCTCTCTCTCTCTCTCTCTCTCTCTCCATCTAGCTACCTTTACCCGTCCCACTCCCTTTTCTCCCCCCTCCCCTTACAGTCAAAACTGCATAACCTCAGAGATCAACCCTCATTCCATTTTAACAGCATATCACAACACACACACAAACACACACAAAAAGCAACCCTCACCAACACTCAAAAAGCAAAGAAAACCAGCCTTCAGTACTCTCCGTACCTCAAATCAAGAGAAACCGGCGCCATATGTTCCTCGCTAAATAAAGTGTTTAATCGCTTTTAACCTCAAGCAAAGTTACACCCTTAGAGAGAAAGCCACCCGTAAAAATTGGAGGATCAAAAGGCCGCTTAAAACGACAGTCGTAAAAAATCCACCCGATGACTTTTTGCCGGTTGAACACCCCTAACCGTCAAATCTACCCGTGTTAAACGGTTCGCTTTCGTCGGGTGGATATTCTGTCTTCTGCTTCAGCGGTGCTTGAAAAATATGTCGAAGGCGAAGGAAAGTTTTTTTTCTTCCTGTCAACAGAATTTATGACAAATTGTTACATTTCGTTTGTGTGTTAATTTTGAAGCGTTCTTTTTTTTCTTCTGGTTGTCGGTTTTGATGAAAGTCATCATGTTTTTCTTTTTTTTCTTTTACCTGGGGGAGGAGGAAGGGAGGGGGGGCGGGTTCCGTGCACAGGGAAGACGTTGGAAAGGTTGAGGTTACAGTCGGGAGCATGTTTGGAGGGGGATGGGGGGGGGGGGGGGCAGGAGGATTTACATTGTATCCGTTTTGATTATGGTGGGGGGGGGGGATAAGTGTGTGCCAAACTGAACAACTTATTCACATTTTTGTTTGTTTCCTCCCACTTAAAAACGCCCTTCGATGCACAGCGGCCCAGCCAATCGCAGTGCTTCTTTTTCAGCATTGGCAAAAGGTGTGTACTACAATGATAGCGCCGGCATAGCCACAATATGGCTTTGACACTTTGTTGTGTATCGACGACGGTGTACGAGAAATGAAAACAAAAACAACAACAATATTGACGAATGAAAAGTGACAACAGTGCGACTTACCATCTCTGATATGGCCAGGGTTTTAGATGGAAAAAAAATGAAAAAACCCATTGTTACAAGTTCTTCAGATTGGTACACACTTATTCCCACTAATCCAAACAGATACAATGTAAATCATCCTGCCCCTGTTCCCCCTCCGAACATGCACCCGACGGTCACCTCAACCTTTCCGCCTTCTTCCCCTTGCATGGCAATGATGTATTTTGTTGATGTATTTTTTTTATCATCTTGTATTATGTGTTTAAGTCAAAATCGACGACATACTTCAAGTCACATTTCTTCTTGTGATTTAAGCCCAGGTCCCACTATCACAAATATTTTAACGAACGACAACGAGATACTACGATTTTGCCACAACGATGTTTGCCACGAATGATTGCGAAAAATCGACTGAACAAGAACGAAGTACATGTAATACGAACCACAACAACCTCGGCAATTTTCTCCACGAATCCCAAATCGTTATAGTTCGCCATCAAAATTCGTGACAGTGGGACCTGGGCTTTCCTATCTTTGAACTGGCCAGGCTTGTATATATGAAAATAATAAGGTCATGCCTTCACTTGGTCATACCACAAAAACCAACACCCTCACTGATTGCTTAGTTGTACTTTTTTCGGTAGCTCAGTTGGTAGTGCACTGGACTTGTGATCGGAAGGTCGCAGGTTCGAATTCGGGGACGGACACGGGTCAACTTTATGTGCAGACCCAGAGACGGAAGCCATGTCCCACCCCCGTGTCATCACAATGGCACGTAAAAGACCTTGGTCATTCTGCCATAAGTGCAGGTGGCTGAATACACCTAAACACGCAGACACCTGGGTAGCGCGACTCCGTTGCTGCTAGCTTTCCACTGGGAGGAAGCGACCCGAATTTCCCAGCGATGGGACAATAAAGTAATGAAAAATGGAAATGAAATGATTTAATTTGTTTTCAAAGCCACTGGTGACTTTAACGAAATTAGTTCATAAAATACAGACATTACAACTGTGCGCAGCGAGCACCAATGTTGTTCAATTTGGGCATATTGTGGAGGTGGGGGGGGGGGGGGGGGGGGGGGGGGGCTGGTCTTATCTCCTATGAAAGCCTGACCGGATCTGAGGTGGTGGGTCGAACTGTCTAAGGTGTGTGGCTTTAAACTTTACTTCCTTAATCGCATTTCATCGATGGCGGCGTACACAGCATGCAGCAGTTTGGATCAACACCGATATCCGCAAGATCTAAAGGATCTTGGATATCAACGATTGCAATAAAAAGCATAAGCAGGACCCTTTACACTTTTCGTTCACAGCAGTGTAGATCAACGTGATATCCGCGAGAATCCGATGGGTTATGGCCAGATAATCTACTGGCTTACCCCTAACCCCCCCCCCCCCCCCCCCCCCCCCCCCCTCCGCCCCCCCCCAACCCACCCCCCACCCACCCCTGACGAATTCTAGACAGAAAATCTACAGACGATATAAAAAATAAACCGCCCCTACCCCCCCACCCCCCCACCCCCCCCCCCCCCACACACACACACACACACACACACACACGCCCCGACCCCAACCGACAACCGGAACCCACCCATGGAACGTGAAGTTTTAAATGTCGTGTGTTTCCCCATAGCACACCTGTGCGTGTCAGTGGACCGTGTCAAAACAGGTAGATGTCGGTACGGGCTTTGATGTGAGGTTAAAATGATCATCATTGCCGCGTCACTGGCATTTAAGCAACAGTTAAGGAAAGTCAGCGTGGCGTAGTGTAAACCTTGCTTAAAAAAGTTTGGGATTGTCTGTGGTCGACTAGCTACGAACCATTCTAAATATAAAACAGACTAAAACTACATGTACGACCTTTGCACAAGTACAATGATATACACAAGAAAAGAAAGAAAGAAGTAAAGCATGAACAGAAGAAGAGATGTTTTGAATTAATGTATACTATCCTTTTCGCGTTGGCGAACATGTATACACTAGCTCAGATCTGTTCAAAAGTTTACATGTGATATGCAGTCATGAGAATAGAAAATTGTCAAAAAAGAGGAAATACCGTTTGCCAAATCTAAAATATGACAAAATCTAAAAGATTGTATCTGATGTTCTAAACCCTTATAGGATATAAAGAGACGTGATTTACACATGAGGAGTGTTGCTTATCAGCTTCAACATTATTTTAATTTGTCCATTTTTCATATCCATTCTCAGGTTCTTCTTCTTCTTCTTCTGCGTTCGTGGGCTGAAACTCCCACGTAGCCTACACTCGTGTTTTTGCACGAGTGGAATTTTACGCGTATGACCGTTTTTACCCCTCCGTTTAGGCAGCCGTACGCCGCTTTCGGAGGAAAATTCTCAGGTTCAAAAGGAGGAATTCCTCCAAAACAGGAGGAAGATTTGCATGCCTGGATATGAGCATTGATACACTCGGACGAATACCTCGAATCAACAGCCTGGCTGCTTATTCCCCTGCAGGGTTGGGCTTGTTTTCCTGACTTGTTTGCGTACGTCACACTCA